>NW_023339674.1:11424497-11426758 GCF_004916995.1 Morone saxatilis | reverse complement strand
CACTTGGAGTGTTGCCCTACACAACACACACATACATTACTGAGCCGTCAAGATGCCACGCTGGGCTATCACATCGTGGAGGGGCAACCTTGATCTGGTGACCACGAGCTTTGGGGGGTCGTAGAAGCAGGAAGGACGAGTGGGGGTTCCTTTCACTTTAAGCCTGTTCCCCTTCCAGTTGCAACCCTGTGGGCACTCACATATTGAGGTCAAGATCGTAAAACCTCAAGAATGTACCTAGTTTGCTGAGGGTCGCAAAGACTGCGGGCCACCCTGATTTGCTGCCAGTGTGATGGTGTCGGGGGGGGGGGGGGGGTGTTGAACCTATTTGATATCCATTTGGTCCTGTCGACATGTTTGGTTTTGGGTTGCATGCTTTTACAGATATGTCACCAACTTGTCCTAAGTAATCATAATATGGGAGCGGGGTTAGACAAGAGGTGACCCAGGTTTTCTAACTGTCAGTGCGAGCTCTATCTTCTCTGTGCACTTTTGGAAAAGTACTTATTTTTTCACTGGGAGAATTTGTGTAAACATTCATGTGTGTGGGTGGTGGTGGAAAGCAGGAGGTCCTGGGGCAGCTGAGACTTTGCCCAACCTCAGCTGACCATATCTCCCCCATTCATCCTTGTCATGCGGATGGCATTGCATGCATATGTGACTGTTTGACTTTCCCTCTGTAATGAAAATTCCACATGTGGCACATCAGACATGGTTGACGTTAGCTGTCGTCACTACTCACTGCTCATCCTGGTCTGAGGGGCCACTCAGATTGCACACTCACAAACACACACCAACACACACAAACACAAAGCCTCTGGAGGAAAAAAACAAAACAAAAACGACAAATGTTCTCCACTCTCCTTTCTCTGGGGAGATATAGTGACAGGCTGGATTGTTTAAGCCAGCACTTTCAAACCTTTCTGAGACAATGGCAACTTTTCATGGCACTTTTGTCCCTCAACGATTAAAAGCCACAAACCTTATCCAAACATTTTTCAAGCTATTGTCCCTTGGATGTAAAATGAAGTCATTCTGAACAAAACCCTTTTTTATCCTCAAAGGGATTACTTTTAAAGGCACTAACAACTTGTGTGTTTGTGAGAAGCGCCATTCAAACACCTTTTCAGAAACGATTTCAGAGACGTCAAAATGTGTTTGTCGATATTGCTTCGTTAATGGGTAATCAATGCGGTAGCAAGGGGATCACTTCAGTGCGAGACGCATTCCATTGAGCTGCAAATCGACCAAAGCAAATAACCAACAAGTGCATGCCAAAAAAACAGCTTGTCATTGAATGTGAGTGAGCATTTTCTGACACAATGTGAACCACTGTTCTGTAGAGCAGCTTTGAAAATTGCTTTGTGTTTTGGTATTCATCCCCCTTTTACTTCCTCTCTTTTCCTCTTCTCTCACTCACTTTCTCTCTGTATGCTGTTGGCTGAGGATGGTGATGACGGGATGGGATGGATCTTTAATAGATTTGTCTCGGGCAGCACAATAGGAGGAGGGATCGCTGTTAACATTATAACGTATCGATCGCTTCGACTCTATTTCCCAAGGCCCTGTCAGACAGGAGCCATTACTCACAGCAGTCAACCCCACTACCACCACACATACACACACATCCACCTCTCATGGCTGGCTGTGATAGTGCCTGTCTACACCATTTCACTATGTCCATGTCGTATGACCCCTTTGATCCTCTTTGTAGCCTGCTTCTCCACAATTTAGTCTTTCATTTCCCTCATCTGCATGAGGACGTGATCCCTGCTTGAACAGATGCACTGTATACATCCAACACAAAAGATGGTTGTTGCTTTGTGCATGCTGATTTATACTTATGCACTGAAGTGTGGTGGTCATGCCCAGGGGCCCAGCATACCGGTGGGTCGTTGAATGTATAAAAAGAAAAGCAGCCTGAGAATTAATTGGGAAATTCCAGTTATTAAACTGCAATCCAGCAACACAGAACATCTACCCCACGACCATTTTTATGTATTTCAAAGAACAAACAAATTACTTAAATTTTGAGGGAAATGATATCTGTAATTTTTTAAATATGGACATAGTGGGTTAATTTTAAACAAAAGTCCGTATTTTGCTCTGTATATCAGTCTCCTGCCCTCATGGGAGCACAGCTATGCCGCAAGCTAAACACGCTTCCAATAAAGGTTGAAGACAGCTGTTGACCTTTTTACTGCAATCAGTTGTGAAATTGTGAGAACAGTATTGCAAAACAAATTACAATACAGAAAAAG
>NW_023339674.1:11397480-11424481 GCF_004916995.1 Morone saxatilis | reverse complement strand
GCTGTACAATAAGATGATAGTTAGCCTTGTCAACATGTATCAGTAATCAATATACACTATCAATAGTAAATAACTAACAGCAGTCAACATTAGACAACTTTATACTGTATCCTAATGTTTCTGTAGAGTGATCCAAAAAACTTGGCAGTGGAGAGACAGATAGTATCATGGTAACCTTGGTCAACAATAAACATGCTCCTACTGGTCAAAATAATAATTCACAAAACAGAAAACACAAGATATTGCCCCAACAAGGGCATTTAGGTAGTATATAAAAGATGCTTGTCAATATCTACAATCCAACAAAAGACTGTAACTTATATAACAATGTAAGTTAAGCAGCAATTGCAATAGAACTGTGCCAGTAGGGGTTGCTACTAGCAACAGAATGCCCAACTCAAGTTTCATTTATTGCAAACAAATAACATATTAAAATATTATAACATGGCATAATGTGCCAAATTGTGATTAAAACACCCAAATGGAGGTTTTAATCCAGCAATGGCAACTATAACTGTGCCTGTAGGGATGTGTAGATACGTGAATTAGTCTGCCTGAGTCACTTTGTATTTCTTCCACCTGTTTCCAATAGATTCTGTGTTTGTTCATAGACACTGATGGTACTCCATTAAAACATGGAGCAGGTGGAAGAAAGGCTAGTTGCTCATCCTAATAATGCCAGACCAATTAGGTCTTCTTCATCTCACAAAGCAATTTCCATTAAAATCCTTCTCATTACCACCATGGTTACTGCTCTGCAGCACAAAGCGAAGGCGAGAGAATATAAAGGCAATTACTTTGCATGTAAAAAGCACATCCCTGCCATCTAGCTTTGTGGTGCAACAGTCACTGGGATGAAGTCTCCACAGAATTGCCTCTGGAAGTACCTCTAACAGCTGCATCAATTTCTTGATAAAGAAGTATAATTCAGCCTTTGTTCTAAGCGTAGTCTACCAGTGAAGGACAGATATGGGAATAGTAGGAACAGACAGAGTTGTCTTTCTGAGCTGCAGATGTCTCTCAGCTGTACAGGCTGTATGGGATGGAACTGACAGGCTTGAAACTTCCAAAGACAATCTGCTTCAGAGGGACTGTCCAAGCCAATATCCAGGGCAATGGATCTTCCTGGATGTTAATGAGTTGCGATTGTTACCCGGCTATAGGCTTGACCTTGTTTAAGGTCCGAGTTGTGTGAGTGTGTGAGTGTTTGTGTGAGAGTGTACGTGTGAGTCAGTTATGTATTGTAAAACAGAAACATACTTTTTCACCACAGACACAAGCATATATACATTTATTTTTTAAACAATTAAAAACATGCCTGTTCTCACACGCCACAGAAATTCCAGCTCTCTATCCAATTGTTCTTATTGCCTTCCAAAAAAATAAAAGCCACCCAGCAACCAGCAGTGGATCCATCACGATTGGTGAATCCAATTGCCTTGGTCTTCTCTGTCCCTGCCCATTTGATGACCTGCTGAAGATTGATGAGCAGAGCACCCCAGGGTCAAAGAAGATACCTTCTTTGCCCCACCACCATGACGGTGAAGACTTGTCTATGATCTTCAGGCTGAAATCTGTCCTCTTCTTTCTCCCGATTCCCCTTGTTGAATGATGGTATGGAAAATAGAGAGTGAGGCCTGATACTTAAATATCAATTTCCCGGATGGTCACGCATCACCTACAGGTTATCTGTCTCCTGTGTTATTCTTCTAAAGGTTTGATTTACTCCAGCAGCCTACGTATCACAGGCCTGCTGTTTGTGAAATTTTAGTTTTGAATTTACTACTCTTTACTATGGAGTTGCTTTTCCTTGTTTATCTATAAACTCTTCTATTTTAAAGGCTTAATTATTTTATGACTAACTCTGCTGTTAAAGGATTAAGATTGCTTTTCAGCATGATAAAATGACATTACCAGACCTTTGATGTCAGTCACAGTTAGCTTTTTGAATTCACTCCTCTCAGCTGAATTACTAAATGCTCAGTCAAACTTGCGGTCTATTGTCAATGTGCTGGATTATAGTGAACCCACAGCCTACTTTTGTCTGCTTGATTTCTCCTTTGAACACATTGTACTGCAGTTGGGCCTCACTTGAGCTTTGTAATGTGTGGTTGGTGCATTCCTTAAACAATGAGGTTTCATGTCAAGTTTCACGTATATGTTCTTTATGTAGATTTACCTATATATTTACTCCACATATGCATAAATGTATATTTGATCTTTTTTTTGAGATCATGTTTATACATGTAAAGGAGTGTATCATTGTTCATCTACGTGGCCGTGAGCATAACTGTAAGTATTTGTGCCCCCAGCACACGTTTACCACTGGAAGAGAGAGGAATAGTGCACGTAGCAATCCCTTACCCACATCCCAATTTGGAGATAATTAAAGGCAATGAAAAAGGAAACACTTACTCTGCTGTTGAAAAAGCGCCCACTCTCCCAGGACATGTTCTGGTGCACATCTTTTGTAGACCGACGTCCACAAAAGATGTGCACAAAAGGCTGAATGAGTAGCTGCGCAGCAGGGTTTAAATACTGACTGCAGGATGGCCTACTGAACAAATCGCTGAACGCACACTGAAAAAGGTTTCTGGAACCCCCCCATAGAGAACACACTGAGTTGAACACCAATAAAATCACCTTATGAAGGAGTCATGGCCCAGCCCAACAGCTGATTCAAACAAGCATGCCATTGTTATTTCTGTGACTATACCGGCTGCCTGAATAATATAAATAAAATCATACAATATTTAAATGTAGAGTTGTGATTACAGTCATGAACCACAACACGTGACTCCAGAAGGTCATTTTAAGTGGTGCTTAACAGCATAAACTGAAAAGTACAAAACAGCACAGTCCAAACAGTAAGTCAATAAGTTTGATTATTATGTGGCTTAGATTTGTGAAATGACAAATATCATTAACAAATTGAGCATAAAAGTTGTTGTTTTTTAACTTTAAAACATAAAAACAAAACAAATTAACAACAACAAAAAAAAGTAAAAGCATAAATAATTCGTACTGAGGAAGACATGCAAGATTTTTTTTTATATATATATATACATGCTGTCTAGACACAGGGCTAAAAATAAATACAAAATATACATGAGACGATCAAGTTCATTCATCATTCCATTCATTCATTCAGCAAAATAAATGGAAAAAAATATACAAATTCTAAAGAAAATTGCCATTAATAAAGTGATGTGTCTCAAAGATGTAAACTTTAATGCAGCACCATCTTGAAAGTTTTAAAACACCATGTAAACTTCTATTCTGTCAATGGCTGAATATTTTAGTTTCCTCCTGCATCGTAATTCTACACTATCTAATTTTCACCTGCTCCAAGGTGATTCATCACACTTTCCTGCATCCCCTCGTTTGATTATGCCAACAATATGCCCTGTCTGTTTTTTAGGAGCATCTGGCAAGAAGAAACAGTCACAGGCAGACTTACCAGGCAATTACAGGATCTCGCAACATTCTCACATTAACAGCTTTACTCTCACGTTTCTCCTGGCCTCTCTCTGTTTCTGTGACCTAACTTTTTCTCCAACTTTTTTGCTCTCTCTTCCTTCCTCATTAAGGGTCTTGCATAGTCTGTATTTCTCCTTTCATCTCCATCCCTTATCTCCATGTGCTCCCGTTTTTCTATTTGGCCAGCATTTTCCTTTACCCCCTGTCTTTTGCTGTTGTCCTACATTCTGTCTATTCTACTTTGTCAAGCTATCACCATCACCATGCCTGGTCTTCCAGAGGAGGCTAGACTGCTGTCCTTGAACCAGGGGGGGGTCAAGAAACTAATTTGTTGTTTGATTTTGAGGCTACCCAGCCCAGTCAGTGGCCCCGACCCTGTTCGAGCCGTGGTGAATTTTAATCACGGGTGAAGTTGTGCCAGGGTTGCCCATACCTGAAGGACAATCTGTGACAGCCGTCACTGCTAGCAGTTCCAGTCCTGACTGCATTTGTGTGTGTGTGTGTGTGTGTGTGTGTGGTGAATAGGAATCAGGCCCATGTTTTTGTAGCATCAGAGACATGCCATACAGAGATTCACGGTGCATATTGAGATATCATGCAAAAAAGACCTCACATACTGTGTAAACTGACACTCATGTCACTTTACATGTGTTAGAAAAACAGAGTGACAGAGAAAGAGATGAGGAGATTTACAGATTAGTAGGTGTTAGTGTGTGATATCCCTTGGGCAAAAGGAAGTGAAACAGAGAAACCAGAATTATTCTGATATTTGCAAAAGCACACAGGTTATGGATATAAGCCAAGCAGGTGTATGTTATTCAATCTGTTTCTGAACATGAAAAATATTTTTTTCAATAAATTTAGACTATATTGCACTTTTACAAAAATTTAAACAAAGACAGCTAAGGGCTACTTAAAGGCCTTTTAATTTAAAATGTCATAATCAATACATGGATTTACACAGAGTCAGTAATGATAGACTAACACCTAATTTTGGTTTGTGTGAATACTGTGGAATTTTGATTCAGCTATTTCTCAGTGTGGAAATGGAGCAACCCCCAAAGCAGTGTATCAGATCATTAAAACATGTCAAATCCTGGATTTGATTTTAAGGTGGAAGTATGCTGTTTTAGATATTCCCTTACTGTTGACTTTTATAAGTGAGGTTTGGTTTAAAGATTTTGGAAAGATTCCTTCTGGCGCAGCTATACAAGCTCACACATTTTGTGAGATGAGTGAGCGGAGTTACTGTCTTGGCAGCCAAGAAACATAGAATTCTGATGCCTGCAACTATAAAATCTTCCAACATATTAGACTGTGACAGTGGCAGTAGAACTATGAATTTCTTGATTTACCTGCATTTGTTATAACTTAGTAATTTGATATGAAGTACTTCTACATAATCCAAAACAAGCAATAGTTTCCATGCTTGTCTTTTCCCCATGTGACAGGTTGCTGCTAGATCCACTAAATGATCCCTTATATTCTGCTCCTGAGGTCCCACAAACCTCTCCACTCTTTCTCCCCTTCTATCCATCCGGTCCTCCCTCCTTCCCCCAAACACTCAGCATAGGGGTTGTGCTTGAGTGAAGCATTATAATAGCTCAAGGAAATGGCCCTTCTTGAGAAACTTTCAGGGAGCTGTCAAAGGGAGAAGATTAATGCCTGGCCAGGCTCTCCAGGGGACTGGGACACCCCTCCCCCCATTTCTCTCTTCCTTACCCATTTCTTTCACCCCCTTCCTCCCCCTCATCATCCGCACACAACCAACAATGGCATGTCCCATGCAAACGACAGATTTAGTAACAGATTCACTCTAAATGCCATTAGTTTAGTCTCACTTTACTGATGCATTGTTGGTATTTTGTTATTCTGTCAAGGGACAGCAAAGAAGTGCTTTGAGATCATTGCTCATTATAGATGTTTTTATTTCACCCAGATTCAACTGGCTGTCATTTTAAAATCATAATCACTTTAATCTTGTAAAGGACAGAAATTTGTCTCAGAGGCATGAGCCCATTCTCTTCACTCTTCTCTTTGAGTTTTGGGAATAACAAAGCTGAAAGCACAGAAACAACCAATAAGCTATGGGAGTGACATCCCTCTATCTACACATATGCCCACGTTTGCCTACCACTGGCTCCTTCTTTGCCTGTCATCAAAACTGCACCTGCTGTTAACACTCCTGTATTCTCTCTAGGAAGTTCTTCCTCTTCGTTTCCTCACGTTTTATCTCTCCACTTCGTTGCCCGCCTCCTTCTCCATCCATCCCTCACTTTGGATGTCTCTCATCATTTCTACACATCTCACAATTGATGTACTTGACACAGAGGTCTGCTCTCCCTCTTTGTCTCCCGCACTGTCCATCTGCCTTCAGTCTTTCCCTCTGTCTCTCATCGTCTCTGCACCTTTTGAAATTGATGTGCTTGGCATGTCGGTCAGGTCATTTAGTCTCACACCCAGTTTATACTACAGGATGGTAGCCCTGATTTTCCACTTCCACTCGCCAACAGTTTTTGGAGATCCCAGACAAAAGCCCCCAGGTCAGAGGCAAATCTGTATTTTCTTGGCACTAGCAAATCGGCACTCGATCGCTATGTGTGAACTGTTCAAAGGCGTGAATCGAGAACTTGCCGATGCCTCACAGGAACCCCAAAACATTTCAAGCAGGCTAAATATCTAGTTGTGTCTGTTACAGGTTGGGGAGCCATTCTACGAGCTACAGCCAGTGAAAGCACACACGGGCTGTCATCTGCAGTAGCTCTCTTCTTCTAGTCTTATCATGTCAAAATACATTGGTATACACACAAGCCTTTCACTATTTGAAAGAAAATGCACAAGAATTTGCATTGCCTTCAAATTCAAGATCAATTTACATTCTTCCTAACTATATATTCTCCACGTGTTTGACATTAGATGAACGACACATAGACTTGTTCACACACTCGTGAACTCAGACCAATCCTGCACAGCTGTTGAGAAGATGGGAGAATGATCAACTACTTAAACATTCCTGTCTCTCTAGTCCCCCCCTTCCACCCTCGTCTTCCACAGTTTTCAAAAAAGCAGGGGAAATCTCAGCGGGGCACCCTCTCCTTCTCTGCTTTCTTGTAGAATCAGCCGTCCTCCTCGGGGTCTGCATGTTTGAACTTTCAAAATCAGAATTTGTAACGATACGCAGCAAAGCAAAGAAGATGCTGCCAGAACAGAGTGGCGCACATCAGACCAAGGCGAGGAGGGGCCAGATCAAACACACCCCTTAGGGAGTAATGATGAATCTCAGGGTGAAACCTCCGATCTCATCCACAAAGCATGGCTGCATGTAAGACGCCTTTTGTCTCACAAACTCGCCAAGTTTGTGACCTCAGTCTATCATTTGCATCCAAGCAGCGTAAACAAGCATGTTATTTGTGCGGCATTCCCCGGGCCACCCACCCATCCCTTCCACTGACAGCACAGAGAGAGAATTAAACCCTTGGGGCAATCCACAGTTTTTTTTTTTTTGCAGCATACACTTTGAACAAAGAAAGCAGACTGAAACTCCTCCTAGCAGGATTTTATGAGCCAAGATATTTCTTTTTTTACCCAATTCCAGGTCACTGTTGTACATTTGTGTTGGCTCGGCTGCAGTGGCTACACGATAGAGATGACAGGGGTAATTACATAGCTTAGAAAACGCACACACAGAAATGAAAACAGTCATGTTTTTCTGAACGTAGGGTTGAAGCAGACGGCCGGTGGCATTGACCCCAATATCACACCATATTACTCTTATGAAAGAAACCAGCCATGGTGCTGATTTCGTGCCACTAGGGTTCGTCTGCATTGCGGGATCCTGCTGTTTTTAAATTCTGTTCCAAGTCAAACTAATAAGTTGAAACAAACATTTCTTTGCTCTTTAAAGAATAGACTGTCCTTATTGGACACAAGTTAAACTAGACCAGTTCAGCACTTGAGAGAAAAATGTCCATATAAAAGTGTATAGTCCTAGCCTGAACCTAATCTGGGTGTAAAGTGAACTTGCCCTGAGGGAAAATACTATGAAGACCCTTTAACACCAGGTCTATCATGGATTATGGGGAATAAGTAAGGATTTTCTACAAGTGCTTTGTGAAACCTTTTCTGCTGTATCTAGTAACTGCGGCAATATGTAACAATTTGTACAGTGCAGCACATTGTGGTAGAGTATCAGTTTTAGTGTGTGTGTGTGTGTGTGTGGCAGTGGAGAGATGTCTGTGGAAATCTTTGTGAGAAGGCCAAGAGAAGGTTAGAGGTTTGGCTCGTATTTCACTATTTTTATTTCAATTTGATTCAATAAATGTCAGGTTCACTTCTTGAAACACCCCCCGTGCTCTGGATATGTTTGGGTTCGCTCCTAAATGCAGAGTTACAAAATTGGCAGTCCTCATGTGCAGTAAAACTTTCTGAGTATGTCTGTATGTGTTTATAGAAAAAAAAATGCACAAAACATGCACAATATATGTGTTCACACGGACTACTTGTTCACACTGTGAACTGTGTGGTCCATCATTGCAGCCAAGACCACATTAGGTCAGCGCCCCATTGTAATCGCTTTCTTGACATTTGCCAGAGTGACAAATCGCTGTCCTGGACTGCTCATACTACAAAACTGCTGAAAAAAAAAAGAAAAATGTACAGTATGTAATGGTACGACTGGGATGTCAAAGATAGGGTCACAAGCTCAAGACAGAAATTTAAGAAAGGCGTTCCAACCATTTGACAGCAGGGTGGCCGACAAATACTAGTCGAATTAGTAAGTTATTAAAGTAAGTTAAGTAAACCATGCTCATCCTCGTTTCTCATTTGAGTGGTGACTTTAAATCGGCACAATCATGTTTGCACACAAGAATTTTATTATATTGCAAATAATCAAGCACACAAAGGAAATTAGATATGTGGTTGCTATCTATTTTGTACATTCGACTGCTGAATCTTTTCTTAGTGTGTTAGGAATGAAAAAAATGAAAAAATTAGGCAAAGTAAAAGTTATTATTTGCGTTTTCAATAAAAATTAGTCATTAGACTTTGCTTTAGAGAGAATCTGAAAATTAAAAAAAAGTTGCAAATTGTGCCCAATTGTACCCATGGCTGCTTTTTAAGGCTCCTCACAGACATCCACAAAGACTCTGACATGGTCTAAAACTCAGCTCCAAGTGTTAAAGGTGTGTAAAGTGTTATTAGCAGTAGCTCTGCCTGACCTCCCCAGCACAGCTGCCTCCCCTTTAACCAGCAAGGTCGAGAAGGGTCACAGCTTAGCTAACCATGTGACTCGAAGGGGGTCACAGGGGAGAGGTTAAAAGATCAAGTCCACTTCCACAGAGGCCAGAGTTTAGGGGCACAAGCCTGGCGAATTCAGTCACAAGGGTATGTGAGTAATGGTCAAGCTATTGTGTGAACATATGTTGGTTTTTGCTTTGTTATTAATATGCATTGTAAAAAAAAAGAATAAATAAAACTCGTACCACTCACTCACCCAAAACAGTGTAGTCACAGTTCATTATGGATATGTTTAGGCCTGTGGATGTGTGTGTCCTGCTGAATAAAGCATAGGCAGGGAAATTCAAGTCTCTTTTCTTCTGACTTCAAAGACAATCACTGGCACACAGGCACACAAAATCACACAAGGACTCTCGCAAGTGTGTCAATACGCATACATGAATTTCTTTCCCTTTTTTCTTTGATCAACTTCTCAATCTCCTGTGTTTGTTTCTTTCCTTCCCTCATTTCATATACTCTCTCTCACACACACACACGGAAAGACATCTGCATACATACGTGCACACCTTCACAGACATGTAGATACACATATATGCACATACAAAACAGACACACACACGTGCACACTCACTCTCACTTCCTCTCTTCACTCACACAACCTGCCACATGGTTTGATTTCCTGATGTCTCCTATTGAAATAATAATATCTTTCCTGCTCATTTATCCAGCCTTCATAGACACGTTGCAGACATTCAGAACCATATGGAATGAGCTGATGAATTTGGAGTTTGCAGTTCTGATGAATTTTGATAAGATTCTCATTTATTGGTTTTACTCCACCTGCAGAGTACAAATAAAGATTCAGGTTTTGCTATCAAAACTGAAAAAGAGAAGGAACTACACATATTTTCCACTTGCATTCATTTGACTAACATCAGATTCAAATAAGGATCTAATATAATATTGGTAGGCTTGGCACTCAGGATGTTCATATTATCAGGCTACCACATTTTATTTTACCCCATGTAAACACACCTCTTTGTTATCAAGCCTACAAAAGTCTGGAGAAAAAAATCTCACTCCAAACATTTGTATAACAAGATGGGCTCCTTTTTTGGTGAGCATAACCTGACAAAGTCTAACCACAGCCCAAACATAGCATACTACAAACACAAGAGCATAAACAGTAGCCAACATATCTAAATAACACATATGATCATACAGGAAAGAAAATATGACTAACCAACAATAATACAAACAATAAAGATTAAACTATATATTCTAAAAAAAAAAAAAAAAAAAAAAAAAAAAAAAAAAAAAAAAAAAAAAAAAAAAAAAAACTTATTGTGATTCCTTTAACTGCAGCTGACAGATAAAGCAAATAGGACGATGTGTCAGCGGTCAAAAGGGACACTTTTCCATCTCCTATGGAAATGTTATGCAAGTCAAGGTTTGGACAGAGTTCTTAATTTTATAAAATGTAAATAAATATATAATTTATTTAAGTGCAGTTAATGTTATGTGTTTTGCATATATTAGCAGGCAATTGTCAAGCCATGAATTGGCTGTTAACCATCAGGAAGTAGTGAGGAATTCAACTAACTAGATACATTTCTGTGCCAATGACCTGCATCAAGACATGCGTTTTCCATGGGGGTACAGAGTACCATCATTGCAGTCAGATAGGATGATGATATACACTTGTCTAGGTTATTATCTAAGTTACAGGGCAGGCACTATCTCACACATGACTTATTACTGCTGCATTTCATACTTTATCAGTTGTTAACATTTGTCTTACTTTAGATGAAAGGAAAGCTCTCACTTCTGAAATCCCAGGGGTTGGAGGTGATGAATTGATAATAATGAGGTTAGTTTATGAAAAATGCATTAAGGTTAAGTATAGTGGGATCAGACACATTCATTGTAACTGCCACGTTTCACTGAAGACATACCCACACACCTCCTGGCTTCCAGCCGTCTGATGCTTTACTTTATTCCCCCTGTCCACCCACCCAAACACCCACTCGCTAATCTCCTTGCCTCATTGATGGCAATCACTCGCTGTGACTTCTGGCAGATAAAGTAGCCCCCAGATCACCTCCCCCTCCCTGCCCTCCATCCCCATTCCTTCCTGCTGATTTCATCACTTCCTTACCATCCAGTCATTGGACATTTATCAGTGGACTTACAAAGGAGGGCTGTGTACTTCATTCAGGATTAAACTGTTAACTAGGGTGTGACAAGTGGGAGAGGTCGTGCCTTTGAAATGCAAAGTGAACATAAATGGGAGGTAATAACCATGATGTGTTTTTTCACTTCTCCATGTGAATGTTGGTCTGAATTTTGTCAAGGTTTAAATTCATTGCTCGCTATGTATCAACTCAATTCTGGAGAGACTGTTTGTTCTCAGTCTTGATATCCCTGAGGTCTGGTGTGACTTTGAAGTGGTTTTGATCCAAAAAAATTCTGCAGCATTTCTTTAAGCCCCAAGAAATAATAAAATGGCCATAGCTGGAGAATGAAATTACTGAGCTGTTGCATTTCCATTCATCATATTAAAGGAATGTAGTCATCCAGAAAAAAAGAATGAATAAAAGAACACAGGGGGATCGAGTGGAATAATCCTCTACCCCACTCAAGCTTGGGCCAGTTTTTCTCTTTAATTACATGTGAACCAGGTAATTTTAGACAGTGCGGTTAAAGGAAGGATAGCAACAGCCATGTGAGGAAATGCTTCACCTCTTTTCACTTGCAAAGATTTTAACCATATACAAAATGCCTCTGGTACGTCTGGCCTTATGGTGACAAAAAGGCACAGATGGTCAGGGGTTAGAGGTTTTACAATACCACACAGCTTTGTGCTGTGAACCAGACTGGTGTAATAGAGAGTGAGCCCTAAAACCTGAGGTGACAGATGAGACAGGAAGTGTGAGCCACTTGGCCACCAGGACGTCCTGTGTGACTCATTTTCAAAGGGATAGTGGCCAAGCTGTTTTTGGATGGCTGGTCTTCCCAGAAGACTGAATGCAGGTGTCCATTAGACACTCATTACATCCAAAGCAGCCAAATTTCAAGTAGTTAGTCTGTAAGCCATCAAAAGGCTTCATGCCGAAACAAGACATGACTCTGAATAAAGCAATTATGAGGTGCACACATATAAACATGAATAATGAATGACTGCATGCTGAATAAATGCATTTCCAATCCTGGCATGTTGGCTGAAAAAGCGCCGGTTTTATGTGTTGAAAATCTAAATTTATGTTAATTTTCATCCCTTAGTATACAGCAGTGCAAGCAAAACGGTTTGCATTTCAATGACAAATCCACACTGAGCCTCCACTCAGACATTTAAATCCAAAGTTGGAATTTCAATTGGAGAATTTTCAATTCAGGTTCCTTCATCTCCCCCACCCTGTTGGCATCTTACTCTCGATCTGATTGACACCCAGTCTTATTGTCTGTGGTCTATTTAATGGGATGGATGTGCATTTTACTGACAGCCACATAATGGGAGCGACTGCTGTTTATTTTCAACATGGTATGGCAGTAAAACGATTCCAATGCCAGTTGAAACCTCAGATCATGTGTTTTGCTGGGATGCAGACCAACCCACATAACAGGACAAAGAAACTGCTGCTGATGAGAGGGCGATGAGAAATGGTGGGCTGGGCCAAAAGCATATTATAGAGCGATCAAACTCAGCGATAACATTACTGTTGTAATTTCTAACTAATGTGTAAAGAAAATATGGAAGAGAATCTTTCATATCATGCTGCTTTTTCCAAAAAATGGCTCTATGAACATGTTGTGAGTTTAGGCTTGTTAATACAAACAGAATAATGAACAAAGTCCAACCTTCCAATAACCGGTCACTGCCAACTTCTTCTTCTTGACTGCTGAGGCCACTTCTTTACATAATCAAATGAACCCTTTTTTAATACTTTGCCAGCAAGTTACTTTTTGCATTTACATCAGTGCATTTACAATGGAAATTGTAATTTAATCATGCAATGCATTATTTATTTGAATTTTTCTAGGGCAACATATTGTAGAGTCACTGGGAGGAGAATAGGAGAGAGAATGAAAGATAGAGAGATGACTGGGATAATGAAGGAATAGCTGATGTCTGCTATAGGGTGTTGGTATGGTATCCACTCTCCTGTGTGGTAGCCACTGGCAAGTCTGCATAGTGGTTTTGTCAAAGATGGATGACATCATAATCCAGTTAGACATAAACCACATTCTCATCAGACCTCTCTCTGACCTAAAAAATCTTTTAAATAGTGTAACACCCATTGAATTGTGTAGTTTTGTGACTATGTAGGAGCGATGGATAGAACAGCACATTCATGTTCTGAGGTGTCAATATTGAAACTGTTACTACTCGTGTAACAATAAAGTGTCACGTGTCATTTGATGTATAGTGATTTGTTGTCATTGTCTTTACAGTAATGCAACAAGTACATTTTTTTGTATAAAAGACAAAGATGTAGGGCTCTCCTACATCTTGCTTTGATGTGCCAAAGCCTATCTATAAAAGGCTGTTCAGTCTCCTTCAATATATCTACAGTTTTTGACATATTCCATTCGGCCATGAATCTTGCTGAAACAATGCTGTATATGAGATATATCACAGCCAGCAAAAAAAAAGAGCAAAAATATCCCAACTTTGAACTTGAGCAGCAAACCATGTTGTAAAATGCCATGACATCTTTATGCTCTCTGAGGATCAGTTAGATCAGTTTTGTTCAGACATTACGTCACTGCCAAGAGTTCATATCTTACACCATGCATAAACTTATCTGACAAAAAACCCCAAACAGGAACATCACCTCATCTCCTCCTGGCAATCAAATTGACAAACAAATCCCACCAATCAAAGCTTTCTTCAGAGAAACAGCGATAATCTGTCCTCCTCACTGCTCAGCAACAGCTCTCCTATCTCCTTTTTCATTCATTATCTACCGATTTGAATGGACCCTCATCCATCAAGGACCCCACAATTAAGCCTGTGGATTCAATTTGTCACTCACCCCCTTCATTTTATTGCCAATGAGGCGGAGGACAAAATATGTCTAATTCTGACAACAAGCGGATAATTGTAACTAATTTGACACTGGCCACAAGCAAAGATGAGACTGCCTCTGTTTTTTTAAAGATTTGGCAGAGTAGACACCTCTCCAGGGGAATTGTGATTTTATCAACCAGGTGCCTCATAAAAGAGCTGACCTGGCCTTTCAACAAGACATGACAAGCCGTCTTAATAGATGAGAGTTTGGGCAGCTTGATAAGTATTGATTCATGCTAAAAGGCAGAGTGGGGATGCCCATATTTGCAGATTGGGCTTTTATGGCTGTTGGAGCACTTCCTTAATGACCTGCATTTACTGCATCAAATCCACAGGGACGACAAAAAGGCCAATGTAAATGTTCTCACTTAATTGATATGGATCATGGTTGATATTTCAGTATTTTTATTTTTTACTTAACTGAATGTCCTACACCTCTGTTGTTTTCCACCATAGTAATTAAGTAATTCTAATCTGAGATGCAAACTTTACGAAATTAATTTTGAGGATAGAACACCATATCGACTGTAAATTATACAGACTAGGGAATAACTAGCTTGCACTCTTGCCTCATGTAAATACAATTTCTGTAAGGTGTGGGAATAAACACACCTTACAAAATGTCAGACATAATTTTAGCTTTACAGCCCTCTCTCTCTCTCTCTCTCTCTCTTCAATCTCTCTCTCTCGATCACATTCAACTCAAAGGAAACGAGTGTAGAGTGGAAAGGGGGGCTATTCTGAGGCTACAAAAATTTAATTTGTTTTTCTCATTCCAGGGATGGGAGCCCAAGTGCCACTCCCGTACCCACACCCATCCCTGTGAGCACCTTTCAATTTGCCAGATTAGCACCCCTATTGTACCTCTGGCATGTTCCATAGACACTCAGCGGCACAGCAACCCCCTCCAAAACACCAGCATGGCCCTGGTTCCTCACCTTCTTTGCTCCGACCACTCCCCATCTCCCCAATCTTATTAAGCTAATTAACTCTTTCCCCCTCCACCAATTTCATTCCATCTCATTTAGTTGCTTCTGCCATCCCCGACCCCTTCTTTAATCATGTTTAAGGTAAACTTAATGCACCTCTACCAGAACCCCTTGCTCTCGGGCATTATGTGAGCAGTGAGCGACGGAGATGAGCTTGCCATTATGAATGCGTTCGTTCACACTATCTCTCCTGAAAAGAAAAAAGAAATGCCTCTGTGAGACCAAAAAATATTCTGTTTCCATGGCAATATGGTCTTAGTCAAGCTTCAAGTAGCATACCATATGAGTGTTTTAAGTTAGACTTTTTCTCAAGCATGGGGACCAGCAGAAGACACTACTGGCTGAACAAATTCTTATACAAAATCTTTTTTTTTCTTTTCATTTTAGTTTTTTAACCTAACTTATAGTAGCTGCTAGCTGAGGATGTGTGCATTCATTTATTTGAAATTATATTTTTTTTGTCCACTGAGAAATTGGCTAGGAGAATAAAGCAACACTATTTAAAGCCAGCAACAGAAAAAATGAAACAAGCAGTGCCATGAAAAAGGATAAGTGTGACTCATTCTTTCTATGATTCAGTTATAGAACTTTACAGAGCACATTCTCCAAATGTACTGTATATATTATGTCCCTAGTTCTAGTCAAGGGTTTATTTTATACTGTATACTATTTTAGAAAATTAATTTATCCAGTGCTCACTATTAAATTTTAATATCTGTATATGTATAATGATGATAATTATCAGACACATCATTCAGCTATGTATTTATCATGATCCACGTGTGCAGCCAGTAAAAGTTCTCTGTGTATTTTATACAAGCCAGATTATTTCTGAACATCTGCTTTGCTGTTGGAAACTTTGTAATATTTCCATCACAAACCAAAAAACCCTACCTTGAATTTAGCTTACCTTGACATGTCTATCGATCACGCCACATACCATGGATTGCTAGGTGAAATTTAAAATAAACATGGTAAGTCTAACTTTAATCTTCTCAGTCTTGGTGTTTACACCAACACATATACACACAGAGAAAAGAAAGCGACACTCCCCTACTCTGCAGCACACATCTCTTTGCAGGAGAGGATGTGACCTTTCCCTTTCAGGAAGGAACACTTATGTGTGATGAGAGACATTGTATGACTGTCTAAGTCAGGGGAATACAGGTTGCCCTCCTCTAGAATAACAATCGTGTAGGTAGGATTATTTAGGTATGGCATGTTTTACATAGCCTTCACAAACACATACAATCAGCTTCCTGTTAATGCCCTCTACACAAACAGGTCATATGTGTTGGTAGAAGGTAGAAGGTCAGAGAAGTAGGCCAACTGAACATTTTTATTAATAATATTTAATTGGCACTCTTATCCAAATTGTCAAAATTAATAATCCTAATTCTAAATAATCCTAATCTTCCTCTTGAGTTTTAGCTGTGGTGGTGCACTGACTACCAGCAGAAAGTTTCGCACAGCACTAAAAGTAGGGAGATAGGTCTGACTATGCAAGACTACTTAGTTATCTGTGCTGGCAGTTAAAAAACAGTGAGATTAACTCCTTAATTTTGTACTGAATGACAGTTAGTGTCAAAGCAATTTGGTCAGTGCCAAAAAGTATTCTCTCTCTAGCTCTCATTATTCATTCTTGGCACAACTATTTCTGACACTTCACATAAACTAGCCATTGCAACGCTGTAAATGTCTTCCAGGTGAGATTTTCTGAAAATTTGCTTTACAACTCTCCTTCAAGTACAGCTATTAACACTTCCGAGGCTGTAGGACAATCCGGTCCGGTTTGAGAAGTCCACTGCTGCCTGCTGCGGCCCATCCCTTCCCACACACACGGTTTGGGCCTTCTTTTCCTTCATCCTCCAAGATGCCCCACCTAAACCATTCAAGGAGATAGAATGGTATGACGAACTGATATTGCACTCATTATGTAGGGCTTATTGGAGTTATTTGGGGTATCATATTGGCAGTGGCACTTATCATAAACCTATTACCTTTTCATTGTGACATTTTCATCTCTGCAATCTTGATTCCGCATATGTGACGCCTATTGCAGCCCCAGCTGTACACAGAGAGGGTATTTCTCTTTGCTTGGTGTCTCTGAAGATTTCTACCATTTTCTTTCACCTATGTATAATGGTTGAACTTGAGTGAATCTAACGGAACAGTTGACCATTTTGTATCTGTGGTCCAAACCTAACACCCCCTGTGAATCTCGTCTTTGCTGTCCACCAGTGGTTTAACTTTTCACATGGTTACAGTGATGCACAGGTCTAGGGTATTACCACTCAAACCATGACGCGCTGCTTAATGTTTCCATTGCCAGTTTAAACGCTTTGAGTTGTGCTGCTCCGCCACCGAGATGGACCACCTCCGGAGATGGGCAAAGTGTGACTTTTATTGTGAAGGATTTATAGGAAATTAAATGTGTTTATCCCCGAATTAGCAGTTAAAGTTTAGTTAGCAGTGATCCTGGGTGGGGTCAGAGGTAAAACAGGCTAGAAACTTTAAAACAGAGAGGGCAGCAAAACACTGCTTTTCAGCCCGGTGTTAAGTTACTCTTAACATCATTAATGTTTTGTTCTAGTAAGTTATTCAATTACTGGTATAGTTCATTCAATGGTAAAAGCACAGGCACCCCGGTACAGACAGAGGAGACAGTGAGTGGTTAACAGCTTCATGCGAATGGTAGATAACTGTTAGTCATGAATAACCTAACGGGGTAAATTACAGCCTGAACCTGGAATGGGAAAGTCACTGTTAAAAATGAAAACCCTTTCACAAGTGGCTGATAAACAAGCTGTCAAAAGGTTTCCATATTATTCAGAGGTACATCACCCTTTAGTCTACAATTGAGAACTGCAATAGTTTATTTACTTTTTGTAAGGTCACGTGACTTATCATTTTGTCTGTTTTCAACTCACAACAACCTCTTCCCTCAGCTAAACCAACAGAGCACCTTGAAAACAAAGCCACACCCTTGCCACACATCCCTAACCAACTATTGAATCTTGATTTTTAAGCCTGGATGCCTTTTCTTTTAACAACCTACTGGGCAGAACCCCCTTGAAGGATTAAAATAAGGCAGAGAAAGAAACAAGGAAGGGACACAAGACAGGATGAGCCCCTGGTAATGGGTGCTGGAGCGGCAGCTGACAGAAGCCACATTGTCAATAGGGTGTGAAATTCCTGCTTGGATGGGACCTCCGTCTGGTAAATAGCTGAAAGGACAGAAAGGGGGAGGAAACGCGTCAGCCTGTCTGCCCACACTGCTCCCATGAGCCTTCCCATCATGCCCACAGAGGGATGAGGGTTTATCTGTAGCCGCCGATGCCCAACCAGTCTTCCCGCTGACCTCTGTTGGCAGTCAGGAGGGAGGCTGCCATAAAGGCCAACAAAACACTAGGTGAAGAGGCCTTGTTATAGTGGTGTGTGGCCTGAGCTATTACAGAAATAGCTTAGGGTACATAAAATAACCCCACCAGTTGGGACCAAAAGAGCAGCAAATGAAGAAAATGCATCACATAAATGAACCCAAGAGTGCACAGAATTTTAACACACTTATTGCCTCAGCATATCACTGTAATTTTTAAGTTGATGTAATGTGCGGAAACACATCCTTTGATGAAAAAAGGAAGGGGATAATGGACTCAGCTGTCAACTCAAATGCACAGCTGTCACCTCAATATGGCTTCAAAGCAGCTTGAATACTTTACATATTGCCACCATAATACAAAGAAATGATAATGTAAGCCTTTTGACAAGAAGGACCAACAGGGCTGGAATCAGCCTTTGCTTTCTGTCTGAGATGTGAATAAGGAGGTAGACCGATGCAAAACTGAGCACAGAGAACTACAAACTTGGGTTGGAAACTTTCATTAGGTTAAGAAATGACCCGGTTCCATCCTATTAACAAGGACCTCGACCTTTATTGGACTGGGGTCGCACCGCTCTACATCGCCTCACCTCAAACTCTGTGACACATTTCTCCTATAACAGCCCATTAATTAGTTGAGCGCATAACACTGTTCAGAGGTGGGACAGTTCGTTGCCTGGAGCTGGCCACCCCGTCTCAGGCGGATAGACACATGCAAATCTGTTTGTTTCATCAAGTGTGAATTCAATTTGCGAGGTTCTTTTTAATCTAGAACACCTTTGCCCCCAGCGCATAGGAGGAGACCACAGAGCTCCCGTTTTTGCTGAAGTTTTGATGAAAAAGAGTAAAAGGAAGGGCAAAAGGAGAATGAGAGGAAGACAAAAAGAGGTAATGAAAGGTAAGGTGGGCTGTTGTTAGGGAGGGAGAAAGATTGAAGGTCCTGCAACCTATATAAAATGTTGCCAAGATTTTTTTTCCCCATCAGCACCCATGGGAAACCTCTGAACATTCACACAGAACTGCAGAAAATACCCAAGACAAAATGACAAACAATGACAGATACTGTAGTTTTTCTCTGATGGAGACAGGGGAAAAGAGATGAAAAAAAAAGACAGACGTTATCAGCATTTTTGTACCCATGCTCACTGTTTGTAGTCTGTTTTGTCAGGGTGTTTCTCATACTTGTCTGTAGAATGTGTTCTGTTCCCCCAGTGGATGCAGCCAGTTGAGAAAACAGGGATTTGCTACAAAGGCAAAACACCACTTTTGTGCTGGAGTGGGAAGAGGAGAGTATCACAGTCCCTCGTGAAAAGTTTCCTGAAAGCATGAGAAGAGTGTGCCTGATTTCTTCACTGAGACGTGTCAGAATGCTCACATACATCCAGACCCACATACAAGAATGCACACACACAGAGACTTAAAAACATACTTTGATCTATGATCTCACACACCAAACACTTTGTTGCACACGCTCCCACTCAAGCCCACATTTTGTACTCCAGTCAAGTAAACACAAACCAGTCACCACATATGCATACACACATAAATAATAAACACCACTCAGACTCTCACTCATCTTCCAAACTGCTGGTTCTGGTGATTGATGAAGTGCTATGGAATGTTTTTGGGAGTCCAAAAGGAGACACCTTACTTTCTACCCACGATGCCTCATACAGGTCTGATGTGTCAGCATGTACTGATGACAGACAGCCAGCGTTGGACCTAAACTGTCAATGTCAAGGCATGCAGTGGCATGACCTAGTCTGTTATGACATGAGTGTGAATCAGCCTCAAAAGCAACAGACCTCAAATCACATCAGCGAAAGCAATGAGACAACATTCCATTTTAGGAAGAGGTTAGGGATGAGCAAGAGGCTCCCCAGGCCAAATGGAGATGTTGTCTGTTTATGTATTATTTTGTGGCAGCCTGTAGTTTAATCATAAGAATTATTACATTTTGTGAGTCATTGTAAGTGTGCAAAATGATATCATAGGTTTTCACGTTTTCTTTTACTACACTATAGATAGTTATAGTCATTCTAATTTGCAGTCTTTTTCAGTTGGTTTTGGCAAAAAAAGAACAAGAATAATAATGTTCAGACATGCTATTTATTTCAAAATAAAATCTGTCCAAGAGTCAGCTTGGCAAGCGTCACCATAAACAACACAATGAGCAATTACCACAGAGGACCGCGTCCGACTTTATGGCACACATTTTATCTGTTCTCTTCTTCCTTTGCCATTTAAAAAAGGACAGTAGAAAAAGGCAGCAGAGGGAGTAGGAGGGCTACAATCGGCTTGTTTGCAAATATTATAATAGCAGGGATGTAACTGTAAATGTGTACATATCCTGTTTTACTGAAAATGCTAAAAGAAGATGTAAACCATCTCAAGCAGGTATGGGAAAAATTCAGATTAATTCTCAAAAATAATAAAAATTAACAAAGACTGATGACTTTTAATATGGTCTTGGCAAAATAATGAATTTTCATTGTCATTTTTTTCTTTTTTCCTTATAAGGATTACTGTGTATTGTGTTGTGTAGAATAAACATGTATGATAATCATATGAATCCATTTAAGCTTATCAGGTATCATTAATAATTTCAACTCAGTCTACCATAGTTCCGGTATCCATTCCAGGGAAGCATTGTATTCCAAAATGTATTTGTCACAATTTCCTTTGAGCACTGTGATTTTGTTCTGTAAATTAGCCCAGAAAATAAAGGATTGGAATCAGTGTGGTCTTACCCTCTTTACTTTTATGAATGTTTAGATTTCCATCCTCCAGTGAGCAGTCATCTGCTTTGAAGCCCAGGCAACATTATTTCTGTGGGTTTCTTAGTGAGAAAAACTTAAATTGGATGAAAATGTCTCTTTTCCTTTGACTATGTAACAAAAGCTTTTTTATTTTTACAATGGATATTCTGTGTGATGACCCCAATTATTTTTCTCAGATTAACAGTGTGAAGGTTTGGGATCTGGCTTAGCTCTGTGTGGTTAACTGTTCTGGTGACAAATCAAAGCAACCCGCAGGGACGAGGACAGACAGTCTTGACACACACCACACCGCTGTACTGCAGAACCTCATAGGGTTGCAGTAATCCTACCGTATACCATTACACTTGGTATAGACTAAACACAAGGCCAGGTGAGGGAATGACGGAGTGTGTGGTGTATGTGTGTGTGTGTGGGAGCATAGTCTGCATGTACCTATGCATGCATTTTTTTTTGTTAAAGTAGTTGCGTCAAAGTGTGCGTACATGTGCGTGTGTGGGCCTGCTGGCCTGTCTCACCCTGTGTCTCTACTCCCACTATACATTTGCAGTGAACAACAGTGAGTGTGCGTGCAAGCATGCTTGTGTGTATGTCTACATAATGCAGAACAGCCTTGCCTCCCACCCCAACTTGAATAAAAAAGTCACAGCCAGGAGGCCACTTTGAAATACCAGGTGCTCATTTGGCAAATCCAGGCAACTGGGGTGTTTACATTTCAGCGACTGAGAGGGGAAAAAGACCAGATGCCCCCTTGAGCTGCTCAGCAGCGTCCATACAGAGATCACTCACATCGCCATGGGTGACAGACCTCTGTGTGTGTCTGTGTGGGGGAGTGGTGGTGTGATGTGGTGGGTGTGTGTGTGTGAGTTGAGGTATATAGAGAGCACTGGGCAAAGTCACTAAACACTCTATGATGACTTGCAGCAGGGCGACATGATATAATGCAACAATGCTGAAAATTAGCTACTTTGGTAAAGTTTGTTTGTTTGAACAGCACCCATTTTCTGTCCCCACGAAGTGCACACACCTCTCAAGCGCACACTCATGCTCTTTTCTCTGTTTCTTTTTCCCTCTTTCCTTCTTATTACCCTGTTCTCCTTCTCTGGCTTTTGAATGGCTCTATTGTCCTCTCCCATTGTTGACACACTGTTTGCAAACAGCTCAAGTACTTCCTTATCAGTTAAGAAAACAATGGGGCATGAATAAGAGTATGTAATGTGGGGGTTTGGTGAATTGCAAGCCAATGGATCTTTTCTGACACACACACACTCCACATGCACACGCACACACGTACGCACACATATATGCAATCACAGAGCACCTTGTGCCGCAGACATTTTTATTGTTTCATTATGTCTACTATCAATTTACCGGCAGTAAATTCACTCTGTCTTGATAAAACATTGCCTGTCAATTTTCTTCACAGCACCTGCTCATAACAAATCACCGAGGCATTCTTTCTGACTGATTGCTTCTTGGCAGAGCATTTTGTGTTGTCTGTTTGTATCTGCGGCAGGCATAAGGCAGCTGACTGGCGGTTATGGGTTAGTGTGTGGGTAGGCGCTGGCAGTGCAACAGTTTCCCTGTGTGTGTATCTATGCCATAAAGATGGGTGGGGCTGCTTAAGAGGGAAGAAAAGTCTGCACATCATGACTTGTGTCTGTACATGCACATATGCATGCATGCGTGCATACTTAGCAAACATTTTAACATTGAACAAATCTTTATATGAGGGACTGCACCCATTTAAATATAGTACTAAAGTTCTTATGATATGTTTTCCGTTCGTGCTTCATGCATAGCTTTGTAAAATCAGAAGCTAAATAAATAACATTGGCTCCAAACATTTTTCCAAAGCTGCTTTAATGTTTTCTTAGAGAGTCAACCTGTGCGTCATGTAAATGTCATTGGGGATTGGAAAGTGGTTGAACTTGGCCACCTCCTGCATGTTGCTGTCTGTCAAACGCTTGTTGGGTACAGTCATGTGTTTGTGTGGGTGTGGGTGTGTGCCTGCACAACTGCATGCATTCATCCCTACTGCCATGTGCATACTGTGCAGGCTTGTCATGTGCATGGGTGCACGTTCTTGAATTACATATCCGCTTTACTAAATTACCTTCTCTGCCAGGGATCTTGCCTTTCTCTTGGTCTGCCAGTCGGTTGTCATAGCATGCATGAGTAGAAAAAGTGGGAGAGAAACATGCTATACCATTATTCCAAACCTCATATTTAAACCCTTACAACCAGTAGCAGTCTTCATTCAGCGTTTAGCTTGGATTATGTGTAGCATTAAGACAAGATAGTTCAGCATACAGCAAGAACAGACACAAATATAAAAGATAGAAAGACACAGAAACAGCCTTTACTAAGTAAAGTATTACACACTCTAAACAATGGATAAATATACACTCATATAAAGCTATATATAAAAACTATAAAAACTAAAATTCAAGCTGAATAAAAGTTGAATCAACTTTAGCAACAAAACAAGTTTACTGAAAGTCATCTGCAGTCAGTTCATGATTATTGGTTATAGAGCTGTTTCCTCTGATACCAGACAAAATACAATAGTGACTATGTGTGAAACAATCCACCTGTATTTATAGCAGCATAACTTGTTGTGACTCATAAGTAGGTGAAATAATATGAGTTGCAGCCTAGCAGCACTGGTTTCACTTGTTGCCCCAAATATTGATGATGTAATCATGTGTAAGTGCACGGACAAGTCAGAGCCCTGAGGCAAAACAATAATGTTGCTCTGCTTTGTCTGCCTCAAGTCTAGTGGAGGCCGAAAACAACTGTGAAACTGCAGGGTGGCTGTGAGTGTTTGTTTCATCTATGGCTAGACTTTTATGTGTTAGGGTACTCATCTAGGCAATATTTACGCAAAAGCAGAAAGAAATGCAGTAAAGGCAGTACAGTCATGAACATGAAACTGTGCTGCATTTGCACATACAACACAAATTTTAACTGCTTCAATAGTTTGTAGCTCAACCTAAATAGAGTGTTCAGATAAAATATAATAATATTTTCAGTCAGCTTGGCCCACTATTTTTGCACTTATTATCTTACATTTACATTATTTCACTATATTACAGACTTTAATACTGTTTTATATTGTTGTTGTGTTTGTATGTTTTTATATCTGAACAGAAGTAAAGGATTGATTCAGCCAAATTACAAAAGACATAATACCTTACATACCTAGTGTTTCGTCACCATGTGTTTCTCTTATTGTCAAGGTTGTTGAGAAATCCATGCAATAGGGACTTTTTTTTGGCAGAAAGTAGTTCCAGGGAAAACTGAAGTCTGTGAATTATCCAGAGTAAAGCTCCAAGTATGCTTCATCAGAACTGCTTGTTTGATGGTCAAACAGCTTTGGATATCCTTTGTCAGATGGGGGAAGCAGGCAATTTGAATCCCCATATTTGACCATATTCAAACAATAATTGTGCCTCCCACTCACCATGATGGTCGGTTTAACACTCTAGGCGAGAGGGTTTCTGGAAAGACAAGCAGTTATTGAATTTGTTAAATATAATTTTTTATTGCTGGGAAACCACTTCAGAAATCATACACGCCTGGAACAGAAATCTTAAAGTCTGGATAAATGAAATCAAAACAATCCACATGACTAAGTAAGTTCTTTTGTGTTATTAATGTGAACCAACCATTTAATACTGTGCAGTAAAGGATAACAATCTAATCTCTTGTGTCTCTGTCAGTATCAAGACCGTTACTAACCTCAAATGGGGTAAATTACACTTTTTCTTAATGGTTATGCCAGTCCTGGAAGGGTACTGTTGTATTTCTTTTGCGTTACATGCTTATTAGTGCTCAGGGACTATCTTGTGTAGAGGAAGGACCTAATAGGGACAAACACATGCACACACATACGCAATGCCATGCCAGGGTAATAAGTACTTAGGTTACATTACGCATGGGCTAAGGTAATAAGGACTTAACACGCACACACACATACACAGACCACCTCACACTCCCCCACACTGAGGTAATAAGGGCTTGGCTTACACATAAACACACTCACAGACATACACACCGAATGACTACAGTCTTGCACCATCTTGCCAAGTATCTGCTCTCTCACCACATGCTCAATAGCCAGTGGGCCTAGTAGAAGACCATTGATCATTGACACCCTGTACCAGTACCACCTCTGCAAAACAATCAACTCTCATTTAGATGCATTTATTCAGGTTTCAGATCATTCAGCAGAGCCCTCTTACCCATAAAGTCATTAGAAATATCACAAGCATTCAAGATGTGGATGACATTTCCTATTGGGTGTCCAGATTTGGGTGGTGGCGGTTAAGGCTCTCTGCTTCCCATTATGCAGCTTTTAGGTCATGGTATGTTTTATACGTGTGGTGTGATCGTGCAGAGAGAGAGAACGACCGGATGGGAGCCATGTTGAATGGTAGCGAGGGCTAAACTGAAACCATGTGCTTTTGCGGTTAGAAACTTTGTCATGACTAACTACCTCTGGGAGAGTTGGAGTACAGCTGGACACTGAGGAGAAAGAAAATCCCTTTTCACCTGACTGACAGTAACTAGACAGGGACGATTTGTTGTGATTTGATGGTCATAAAAAGTAGGAACCAAAAGCTACTGACCTCTGCTTCTGTCAGTGGCCTCAAGTCTTCTGTATGACATATGAGTGTATTCGTAACTATTTTGATGTTCTTTGAAATGGCAGAAAATTCCTCAAGGCCTGCTTAACAAGTTCATTTCCTGACTTGTTTTTGAGGGATGTTTGTAGTGACCTCCAGTGACCTACAGTAGAGAGCATCTGCCACCATTTGCCACTGTTCTGCAACCTTCTGGTCACAGACTGCATGGAAGACTGCATTTTGCAGCTGGACATGCTGAAAGGGCAGGGGTCAACAGTGGATTTCTGGGTATGGAGGAAGAATGGCGCCCCATGAGGGAGGCACTGTGTTGACATTGTGCTTGGACACTTTGAACAATGTTATCTCAGACAGTGTGGGGCTCTGCAACAATCAATCATTCTGTTATTGGACCAGCACCGGTGATTATTCATCCTGGACCTTTGATATCGGCCAACGTCAAATGAGCCTTCTTTTTTCCCTCTCTGTCTGGACTTTGTCCTTGGGAGTTTGTCATGGCTGTATTTTCTTCAAAACATTTAGTTATTAAAGTAAATTGAGTGCTCTTTTCTCAGTCCAATGTGACAGTAATCTACTGCCGCAATGGAAACGTCCAGAATATTTATGAATCAAAAGCAATTTTGTTGGCACGAGTTAAGCTCTAGATATTTCAAGCTCAGCCATGGATGCAAGGAGACAGCATATAAATCTGGAATGTACAGGGAAGCGTACCTTGGGAACAGAGAGGGAGCAGGTCGCACATTGGGGAGACCATGCATTTACAATGACGATGATAGTAGCGACACGCAGCACACAGAATTTGTCCATTGTGTTAATGGGAAAAGCTCTGAAGCGTACAGCAGTGTTTCTGCTGGCCAGTGCTCCTGCCTTGACCTCCAGGCACCTTCTCTGCCACAAGGGCCAGACACAATACTGTAATACAGAGAACAGAGGCTTTGTGTGAAAAGAAAAAAGACATGTTTGAAAAATTAAAGATTGAGAACGAGGTGTATGGACTTACGTATGTTTGCTTTTGTATATGACTTTTAGCAAGTGCTTTTGATTTGAAGACCATATCCAATTTGGAAACAAGTTGACCTACTCCTCAACAGATGAATGTGAAAACAGCCTTCGCGTGTCAAACTCTGCATATACAGCATTCTGAGCAGTGAAGGTCAAACATTCAAGTGAAGTAGCAATAAGCAAAACCCATTTTTGAATTTTCCTACTTTCTTTTACAGGATACAATTGTGATACACCTTATACCCAGTTCAGGTTTTTTTCTTCTGATTTTTGAAAAGGAGAATATGTTAAGACAAAGTAGTGATACATACACTGTAAGACAATTTGTCAATATATACATACTCTGAGAAACATACTGTGACAAACTGAACATACCTATTTCACGTCACTTAGAGATATTAGCTCTTTGAGTT
>NW_023339674.1:11392479-11397380 GCF_004916995.1 Morone saxatilis | reverse complement strand
CCATGTCTCCCACACACACACATGCACCTCCTCTCTGCCTGGATTCCAGCTTTGAGCCCTTGTGAGATTCTCCAGAGCCACCCCCACCAATTCCTCCTCCACCAGCACTACCAGTACTCTTTGCCTGTTCACTCACTCACACACACACACTATTGCACACACACATGTCAAAAGACACTCTAACATTCCAATGGTTCACCATTCCCTTAATATTGCCAGAGTAAAGCGATCCCCTCACACTCACATCACATTAGTGCTGCTATTAGACCATACCCAGACATAAGAGCTACAGGGTGTGTATGTGTTGAGTGTGTGTGTGTGTGTGTGTGTGTGTGTGTCTGTGTATGTGAAGTCTGCCAGAATTTTATGCATGCTAGAGGGGGCGACTGTGTGTGTTTGTGTTTGCGTCCGGGCATGTGATTTGTGAGGGAGGAAAGGGTAGAGAAGTTTAGTATGTGTCAGAAAAATTGGGGGTCTATGTTTGTGTGTGTGTATCTACGTGTTGCATTTTAAGAGAGAAAGTAGAAACACTGATATCCTGGCACGAGATGAGTAGGAAGAAGGATGGATGAGGTTAGCGAAGGTCTGGCGAGGGTGCAGTAGGTGTAAGCTTGAGAAATTTCCATATGGCAGTAAAATGTCTGCCACTTTACTTATTGAATTTCTAATGTGTGCCAGGTGCTTCTCACGAGCACTTAGTGGACCATTTATGTGTGTCTGACTACAGTATGTGTGTATATGTGTTTGTTTTAAGTCGCATTTGGAGCAAATTGTGGACTCCAAACCAGGTCAGCCGCCGCTTCAGGGCAAAATTGGTATCCACAATTTTGTTTCAGAGCATTTCAGTCACAGCTGTAATATCCTCGTCCTCATCGGGGTTAGATTATAGGGTAAAGGTAAGGGCAATGGTTAGGGTCAGGCATGTTTTTGTTATGGGTAATGATTACGCTAAGTCTCCAACAAAAAAAAATATCAATGCAATGTTTCCAGAAATAAGCTATCTGTGTTTGTGTTGGTAGGTTTTTCAGTACCAATCTTGACCCATTACAGTCATTCTATAACAACAAGGTTGTATATACTGTCTTACTGCTGCCATTTATAGACTAGAAAACTCTCAACTGTCAAACCTGGACCGAAATGGCACACACTATAAAACATAGAAAAATAAACCTGCTCCATAGGTTTCATAAAAACCCAAGCTATAAAGTACACAAACGTTGATTTATTAATGTGGATGTTCCAGTCAGTGGCAAAAGATTCCCCCCCGACGTGTTGGTTTATACCAAGCACATATTTATGGTTTAACACACTTACTTTTTACACTGGCAAACAGCTTGGGGTTCAGGAATTCTTTGAGACTTACCCCATGTAATCTTTTGTTTATCATAGACCAAGATTTTTGCTTTCTTATCTTCTGGAAGAAACCTTCAAAGGTGTAACAGACTCCAGGGCAAAAATCTGTAGAATCTATGTTTTCTTTTCTTAGCAAAGTTGCTCCAAAGTTTTTCTACCTCATTTCCTTTTAAGAGCAGCCATATAGAAGTAACAGAGGTGGCAGTCGTGAACTCAGTGTGCTTCTGGTTGCCCTTTAATGGCGACCAGGCAGGAGCGCTGGGGCTTCAGCGGTTTTGGCAACAAATGAGACAGTCTTCTTTGAAGCCGCCACAGATCCTCTTACCCACGTCGCTTCACTTATAAAATGATTTTCCTTTCAAACGGTCCTACGTCGTTGTGAGGCATACAGGAATTCATATGAGAATATGACAAATTTTGTGTCAGTGAGACCTACCCCCAAATACCTTAGTCTGAGGGAACATTTCTGTTTCTTCTTTGTTTCTAGTTTCAGAGTATTTTAGCATATCAAGACCAAACCGCTAAAATGATTCATCATAGAATGAAAGTAGTCATTTTCTGACGATGAATGTTATTGTGAAATCAGTTTTATTGAGAGAATAAAAAACGTTCTTTTGATTCTTAAAAGAAAAAAAAAATATATATATTTAAAGCAACAACCTGTATACTACACCAACAGCCATGTGGCATAAATAACACCATGTGTTGTTAAAATTACAGTAAATATGTACATTACTTCCTTCAAATTAACTGCAGCAGTGACATCCCACATGCTGGCCTGCTAGGTCATAAAACAACAGCAATAATAATCACCAAACCAATTAAAGGAAATGTTGCAAATGCACTTTATACTATCAGCAGAGTTTACTGTTTCACTATTTCCTTTTGCATTTTGGTTGATCTCTATTCATAATAAGAACAGTGTGGATTAATAGTTTACCTTCTGTGTTCCTCTTATCATCTGTAAAGTCATTCTAAAAAAATATCATATCATTCAGACATGAGAGAACACAAAGTAAAAACATTCAAGTTGGCCTGTAACATCAAGCTGGAAACCTTTGAGGAGTTTCTCAATCACACTGAGTAGTCCAAACTTTTCTTCATATTTTTCCCCCTGATATCAGCCAAAATTTTGAATTCAGTGAGGGAGATTCAGAGCAGTGCTACAAGTGTTTGATTATTTCAGCCAATTGAATCCTAACAGCCTGAGAGCAGAAATGCAACACTTCAACACTGTAAATTATCTTACTTAAATTGCGTTCTCCCTTTGAAAACATAAATTATCTGGGGAGCTTTAATGCTAATGTCATTGTCTGCTATGGATAAAATCAAAGTACTGGTACTATTTATTTGTACGACAACATTTCATAAACTAGCTTAGAGGTAAACATACATTTACTCAGAAGCCTAAAGATGAAGTGAGAGTTTGGGTGAAAATAAGTTACACAAATCTACCAAATGGCTTAAGATCTTTTTAAACAATTTATTACCAGCCAACTCTATGACAGTGGCAACACTGACACGTAAAACAGAGAGACACACAGCAGAGCACATGGTTACATCTGTCTGCTTACACCTCTCAGGAAATGGCATACAATCACCTTTCAACTTCCCACTAACAGACCAGTCATTTGGCTTCACTTCGACATTTCACAGGTCTAGTTTCCTCATAACACACCTTAAACATTTCTTTATATGCCAACAGAACAGTCGGCAAATTCCAAAGTGTTAACATAGTTGTTATTCTTTATATAGGCCTACAGAATAAAGTTAGGAGTTTAGGTGGCCTGCAATACTGCAAATCCCTTACATTATAACTTTACTAACTTTATTCGAGAAGCGGTGTTCAGCTTTCCACTTCTTTCTTATCTGCAAACACAGAGGAGAACACATCAGTATTCAACATCATTTATAATGTAATCGACTTCTTCTATTTAGCAGTCTACTATTAATGCTGACTGTGCCAAGTTCAGCCTCTTATACAACTGTGCCTGCCATCTCTGGCTGGTTGTTAATAGCTGGCTTAATTAAATGCATCAGTTGGTTATTACTAAATTAAACAAAACAAATTGGACACAATATTAGCAGCATTAAAGTAAGTGTCAATATTACTGATGTATCCCCCATACATGAGGGTGTTTCTAACTTCTGTGCTGAGTTGGCTTTTGTTTTGTCAGCAGGGTTATATTTTCCCCACAGATCACAGGATTTTATTTGAGCGACATTTAAATTTAAAGCACAAAAATTACCGAGTTAAACTGAAAAGAAATGTGCATAAAGCAAAAATATATTTTTTTTCTGCAAATAAAACATTACTTATAATAAAGGTTGCCATTTAGACTAACATGCATATGTTCTTGGCAAATTCCTTAACTTTGTTTACTGCTGTTTACTGAAGTACTTACAGATACAATAAAACGACTGTAAAGACAGAGAGATTGAGGAGAAAGGCTGTAAAAGCCTGGTCGTGACTGGATGCTCCTTCTTCAACATATCCAAGGAAGAGGAAAAGTAAAATGCAAGTCTATAATCCTTGAGGAAAAAATACATTGCCTACTGCCTTTTGCCCGAACGATTGAGTTAATTTTTTCTCTAAACACAAACGAGCGATGGAGACAACTGTGCAGTCATTATGTTCCGCTCAAGTAAAAAAGCGTCGCGTCTGAAAGTTTCTCAGCTTTGATTATTATTTCAGATTCCAGAGTAAAATGTGATGCCACGGGCTTTTTATTTTTAAATTAAAATAAGTGTACTGATGTTTTTCCTGAGCCTATCATTCAATTTATAGTTTTACATTGCTATTTTATTCATCCATATATATTTTTTTAAACGACGTCTAGAATACAAAGGCACTGGATGTGATGATGTCACTTTCATACTCACAGAAAGTCGAAATGGGCGAGATTCTTTTTGAATGAAGGGCTGGTGGGGGTCCAGTTTCCACCGGAGCAACATTTTTTCCGAAATGTGTTTGTATTTTGAAGTCACGCAGTTGTCTGTTTTTTCTTTTTCTTTAAATCAAAGCAAAAACTCAGCAGAAACTTTCCTTCTCCTTTGCATTGGAACTGAGCGACCCGCGGGGAGGCGCTGTGCGTCCATGTCTGTGCATGAGAGTCCCAGGAAAGGAAAGGCAGAGTAACACCCTGCAGAAACGGAGATAATGGAATAAAAGACCAACTTCTGACAATTTCGCCATTAATGTAAGGCGTGCAAATACTCGAAAACAAAAACAAAAGTTAAGATTAAGAAGTTGCGCAAATTTTATCAAAAAAATCTTCTTTTCTCATTTTTTTTTTGTCCCAGAAATGTTTTATATCAATTGTCTGGAAGAGAAGATCTTTAGGTATGCTGCTACGATTGTGTTCGGATGCAAGAACCAAAGACTGCTCTAGGAAGAAGTAAAAATATATTTTAAAATGCACCCATTCCATACTCATAATTAATATGAGACTATATGATCGTCAGGTAGACATTTCTTTCAATGCAGCTGCTGTAACCGTAACCCCTCCTCCTGCTGGTGCCCCCCCCCGTCTCTCTCCCTCTCTCTC
>NW_023339674.1:11386441-11392436 GCF_004916995.1 Morone saxatilis | reverse complement strand
CTCTCTCTCTCTCTCTCTCCCGTTATTCCTCCACAGCCGTGTGTGCTTCATTCCAGTGCACAAGCCGAGCGAAGCAGACGATTCACACAGCGGCCGAAGCTTGATGAATTCGCTCAGGGAATAAATATCCATAAACCTCCGCGGCTGTTTCTTTACGGGAATACCACTTGATCGCGGACGCATGTGAGCGTACACATGCCTTGCTGGGACTATACACCATGATTCTGACACAAGTGCGGCTGTCTCTGCCTCTGCTCCTCTGACCACAGAGAAAGTCTTTGGATCACCTCGAGAAGGCTGCTACTTCTTTTTTGTTTCCACCCCCACTGACTATCTACGAAATATTGCTGGAAATATTCTCTGGATGGTGACCACGGACTGGACTACCTGTTTTAAGCTGATTCTCTCTATTCGAGGGGAAGGGACTGGAAGACTTGCGCCCGTTGCCTTTTCTCTGGTTTAATTAGGCACGTTGGAGATCACTGAGAAGGGAGAGGGGCTGCTATATTCATACATTTTACACCAAGGGTGTTATTTCCTCCCCAACACTCACCTTTACGTGTTTTGGTGAATGGGGGTAACTCTGTTCGTGGAGGCTTGACACAGCTGGGACTGGGACAGGGACTGGGTGCGTGGAGCTTCGGATCACCCAGGATTGTATTCCCTCCTCTCTCGTGGGTCTATTTACATGTCCGACACGACTGCTTTATGACAATGGATTACTTTCTGCTTTTATGCAGCCTCTTGCTGCCCGTGGTGTCCACCGTTGAAGGTAAGACATTTCATCTTCAGTTGTTGTTGCGTTGCAGAACGCCTAAAGCTTATTTTTCCTTCGTAGCAAGTGAGCCAGCACCCATTGCCTCTCAGCGGCTGTGCGCCGCAGCGGGTGAGGCTCCTGTATACCAAAATACTTCATTTTCTGTCATCTCCAAATTAAAACTAACGTTTCATTTTCTAAGTGGCCATCTGGCTTCTTTTTAGGAATCACTAATGGCATTATTGGCTTTACGCAGCCAGGCGCTGCGACCGGTGCAGGTTTCAGTGGACAATTGTTATGCGCGTCAGCGAGAGCTCATCCATTTGAATGGTACTTGTGTATTCTTCTTTTTTTTTTTTTTGTTAGTTCAGCTATTGCCGGCTGCTAGTGCTTTCTTCGTCGCTTAAGGGAAATTAGCTCCTCACTGTATCTCATCGGGGAGTCGCGGCTCCGAGCCCCCCCGGACACTTTCCCCAGGTCCGCCGCGTGTATTTTAGGGCTGTGTGAGTGTGTGGCCTTTTGACATGTGGACTATCAGTTGGGTGTCAAAGTATACATTATAAAAATCCGATAATAATCTATTTTGAAACTCAGTTCTTTTTGGGAAAGCTACAAAAAGGATTTATTCTAATTTATCCCAAATTGCTGTGAAAAGCAAAATGTCAGTCAGTAAATAAAGTCAAAACGAACTGCCATTCATTCCTCTCTGTATTCAATTCATTTTTCAGCTTTGTTATGATTTCTTCTTGAAGTGGCAATGATTGATTATTTACAGTTATATTTTATAGCAGTTGCTTCCAATAACAAAACCATCTGTTAAAGCTGAGTGTTGATGTTTGCCGTGCGTAAAATAAATGGGAAAATCTAGCTTGCTGTTTTTTCCTCGGCGAGGCAAAGTCCCACTCTTTTGTTATTCCTTTCCTACATTTTCGCTGTGCTCTGTTTGGGAGGGATAGGAATAAGAAATAGTGGAAATAAGGTTGAAAGGGGCCTAAAGCTTGAACTATGAATGCTGGAGCTCAGGCGAGGCTCCCGGTTGGCTTGGGATGCCAGTAGAAAAGTAGGACAGTGGGCCACTGGCTCAGTAAACGCCTTTCTCTTTCTCTCTTTCTCTCTTTCTCTCTCTCTCAGCTTATTTCTCGACCTGTCCGCACGATGTCTTACGAGATTTCTTCCTTAAAACAAGTGAAATAAGCCTGTCATGAAGTTAAAATGACCAGTTATTTTTTTTTCAAGTCAACTTTTACTTTTAATTAATAATTTTCCACTTGACATCAATGGTTTGATACATAAGAGAAACAGCTATACATAGTGAATATGCTGCCCATATACAGTAGATACAGCTAAGACAACATAAGTAGGCTATATAGAAAACATTTATTTTACTCCACTGGGAGGTTGTGCTACTTTATTAAACATCCACAAAACTAAATCCTTTAAATTGACGATCGTGTTTTGCAATCTGGTACGACACCCCTCTGCCTGCGTTAGATTCAAGCCTATTTCTCTACTCACTTTCCACTTTCTTGACCCTAATTTGAGAAAACATCCGCAGGCCTGTTACAGTCGGTGCTGTGAAAAGACCACGCTGCTTCTTGAACTCTTCCAAATCACCATTCAGAATACATTTATTTCCACCTCCTGCCAGGGCCAGGCGTAAGGAATACACGCGTGCCATTAGTGAAAATAATGTAAACCATCTCTGATAAGGTTTGTGGGTTTATTGGTATATAGCAGGGCGACATAATAGGCTGTGATAACAGTCCCAATACAGGAGTGACTTATCCTCTCAGAGATCTTACATTAGAGCCACATATCGAACTTTAGATTCAGTTTTGATGTTGTTTAATAAAGTAGGCTACTGAATTAATTACAGCCCCACTCCGCAGATGGACAGGTATGGATTTGAGCATTACACTAGTTTAATACTAACTTTTCCCGACCAAAATATTTTGAAATTGTAGTTCTTTATTATTGTAGATCTTTTTTTTTTCCCGGGGACCTCCCCTGGACTCCTCTCGGTGACCCATGCAGGTCACCGGACCCCAGTTGGGAACCACTGACTTAAAACACATGGCTTGAATGGATGAGTGGATTCTTGTTGTGCAGAAGCTGGGGGGCTCCAGAGGTAGATACAGACAGAGAGAGAAAGAGAGAGAGGGGGAGGTAATGGAGAGAGAGAGAGAGAGAGAGAGAGAGAGAGCGAGAGGTAGAGACAGGGAAATAAAGCTCGGTGTTTTCTTGACAATAGTAGCTAGTTGGCTGCGCGCAGGCTTGAAGTTGATGTATTTCGTTAGAACAATCTATTCCCTACATAAGTGATGCCATAAATTGTACCCGACTGACCTGGCTGGGGGTTTACCAAAGCTTTTAATACAGCCGGGTGATTTATGGCCCCTGCTAGGACTTCTTTCGGGGATATCTGGCTTTATGGCGATTTAGGGTGAAACAAGCGGCCTGCTGGGGAAGTTTCCCCAGCCCCACAGTGCGTTTCTCCGGGTCCTGGGGTCACACAGCCCGGGGAAAGGCTCTTAATGAATTCATGTTTTCTTTTTCCTCCTCTCTATCTCTTTTTCTCTTTTCTTTTTTGTCCTGACATGTTCACATCCGCTCCTTAAATTGTCATATAATAGTTCAAACCCAGCGTCTTTAATTTTGTAAATTTAGTTTGCTTTTAATTATTTAATTATGGGCCTATTACACCCGGGGTTTCGCCCGTTTCTGAGTTCTCAGAGGCTGCAAAGATCAATGCTAAAGACATAAAAGAATGACCAGTTGTTTTGCGCAGGATTTGATATTCCTGCCATAATGGTTGTTTTGTGGCTCATTTTTAATTTGATGGATTCGGCTTTTTTCGAATTTTGATATTCAAATGTGTTTCATGTATTAATTATCTCAGGAGCACGACCTCTAATTCAACTTCACTTATTTTCCGTCTTCAGAAAGTGAAATTCATTACGCATTTATCAAAAGAAGAAGTTGATCTTTGCGGTTCTGTTGGGGTCAGGCTATTCGGTGGCCTCAGTGGGTGTATGAAAGGCCTTGGCTGTTAAACTTAGAGCTGCTATCGGTGTGCCGAGGAGACAAATTGCGCGGATGACAGTCCTGTGTAGCGCACAGGCGGCATGGTTACTCCTCGGTGTAAATTACTTGTGATGGGTGGAGGAAGCACAGAAAAAAGAAAAAAAAAAACCTTGAACATAGGCACCAAAAAACCCAGAGCAGACTAACGAGCAGTATGCACCTCGATGCCGTTTATCTGAGATTATTGTCTCAATGCACCCCTGCTGTGTGGCATTCTAGTTCACATGATGCTGAGAGAAGAAATCACTATTTTCTTACAAGCATGTGGGCATCAGAGTTTCAGATGAACAAACTCACTCTCGATCCCAGTTAAGGCGCAACAACTGAACAGGACTTCACTGAAAAAGCTTTGCGTGTATTTATTATGATAAAAACGTCGACGCCATTATGCTTGCATTTTAGCCCAAACCCAAACCTCTTAGGACGACTTCCAGTTGAACAACTCTCACCTGGAATACATTTCTGTCTAAACTAAGACAAATGGGCTTTTATGGTTGCAGCTCAGGGTTCCCCACTCACTCTCCATGCCTTCTTTCTTCCTATTTATGGCGGTGTATTTCGTGGAGTGATTACGCACAACCAGAGCCTTTGAAGCGCACATGTTTATGTTTTTACGTGGGTGAGATCACACCTCCACAGGAGCTTTCCTGTGCCTGTTTGCAGTTGGCACATTTCTCAACCAACTCTCGGCCATAATTTATTCTCTCCTGGTCTTTCTTTAGCAGAGGAGGTCCCCTCGTCATCATTATTTGATTAGACATATTATCCGGCAGCGAGGCAGTGGTAAATCATAGGTGAGGGAAGGGGGCGGTATACATTATTATTTCCAGTTCGTCATCATCAGGCAGAGAACATCCTTACAAAAATAGTTAATTTTAGTTTTAAAATAGAAATAAAAAAGTAAATAAAAAAATCTATCTTCTATCTTAATCTATCAAAGATATCAGACGCAGAAGGAATTTTCCAACAGAAGAGAAAAGTATGCGTAAACTCCATTCCCACAAATATAAATTAAATTTGAGGTGAGGTCATTTTACGTGGATTTAACTGATGCGGGTATGCTTAATTTATGTGTTTTTCCACCCCTAATGACTATTAAGGAAACAGCTTATATGGAGCCTTGTTTGATATTTGTTCCCTTCCATAATAATAATAAAAAAAACTACAAAATCAAATGTATCAATTTGACCTTTTTACGGATTTTGGAAGGCTGCGTCTTGCTAAAACCTAGATTAACATTAATGATAAAGGGCGTAATGGGGCCATTTTGTCCGGCACGCTTGCTGTCCGGAGGCCTTCATACACCAGGCTTTATTTAAGAGCGCAGCATCAGCCTGTGTGGCCTGAGCGGGACTCACAGTGGAGGTGCTGTGTTAAACTTTACTGCAGGAGCTCCTCTACATACCATTCTAAAGCAAAACTAATGAACAAATGTGTTTAGGGTCACAATTGAAGTGACAAAGAGAACTATTAGTGTCTCTATTGTGGCTATCAGTCAGACCATTCAGAAGCTGAGTGGGAACGTACTAAAGAAGCGTGAAAGTGAATTTGCAAAATAAAAGCAAAGTCATTCTGGCAGTTCTACTAATGAACTATTCCCGGGGGAAATGTGGAGGTCAGCAAAATGGTAAATCACCATCTCTATCTATCTATCTATCTGATCTATCAGTATCTATCAATCTATCTAATCTATATCGTATCTATCTATCTGATTTATTTTTAGATATACTGATGTAATTGTTAAAGATGTATTAATATATATAGAGAGAGATTTGTTTAATGGAAGTAGGCATATCAAACAGAAATACACGATTTTGTTCATCATAAGAAATAAAATAATGTTGTCAGAAATGTAAAGAGATAGTCGCTTAGGCGCACATACACAACACACACACACACAAAGGGTTCAAAGTGTCAATGGATGCAGTCTTACTGATTGAGCGAATCAGCGCTGCTCAGCCTTTTAAAACCGCAGAATCAGGTTGGATGCGGGAGACTGCCTAGCTGTCTTCTTAGAACCAATTACCAATTCATAAGGATATTCATCAATGCGTCCTGAATCAATTGCTGGGTGAGGGATGACTTCGCCTATTGTGCAATAGCCAGGAATGCACACTGGCCACGAAAGGTTTCTCAAATAATAATAATAATAAT
>NW_023339674.1:11384408-11386341 GCF_004916995.1 Morone saxatilis | reverse complement strand
TCCCTTGTTCTGCCTCGGCTGACTACAGACACCAGCATGTGTCTGTGCAGTGGGCAGGCCCCAGACACATTCACCCTCCTCTGCTCGCTCTCACAGTGGTGTCAAGACCTGCCCATCCCTACAAGGCCCCTCCTGTCGGGTGCCAGGATGGACTGCACACACAAATATGAAACATGTAGCAAAAACAGCCCATGCACACAAGCTGCTAACACACATACACCTTGAACTAGGGAGAGAGAGAGAGAGAGAGAGACACACACACACACACACACACACACACACACACTGGGAGAGAAAGAGAGAGAGGGTGAGATATTGCACACACAGGGAGTGAGGTTGGGTGGTGCGTCCACTGGGTAGGAGTGTGCATGTATTTGTGTTTTGGAGGTTACAGGGGTATGGGAGTGTTTGTGTGTGTATTGCTAGGGATACAGTATGTCACGGTATGTATACTCCTCTAACTATGGTGGAGCGAATTAAAAATAAGTCACATGATGGCAGCATGAAGAGATTTAGACACCACCCTCTAGTCCTTGTCCCCTCGAGTTTTCAGACCTTTTTCTTGCCCCAAAACTACTTTAACCATTTTAGACTCAATATTTCTCTTATAGTTTGTTCTAATTAATTCAGAAATTGTTCATTTTTGTGATAGGAAAGCCCAGCTTATGAAAGTTTTAGAGCATGTGTAAATGTGTGTGTTTGTGCGGTTGTATGACGGGTATTTCACATTGCTCAGCTCACTCAGACAGGGATATACCCCCTCTTTGGTTCTTACAGAATTATATTAATGGCTTTCAAAATGCTGATGAAATGTTTGGTAGAATATTTATGGCCACCAGTGTTGCCATTTTATAGGCCCTGTCGGCACCGGATGTCCATAAAGTGTATCTGATATTACCATGTGTCAAATCTGTGTCCAGATTATAAGTGAGTTAGGACCTGCTGTGCTTTCCACCCACTCTCAACCCACGTCCTGTGACCTCTATCCAGAGCTCATGAGGGGGGCTGCTTGGATGAATTTGGATTTGGCTTACTCCCCAGGGCTAGTCTCCTTCCTTCTCAACAATAGCTGGCCTAACACAATCAAGCTCCAGGAGTTATACTTTTCCAATGGCGAATAAAAATACACTGAAAGAGGATGTGTACATTTAAACGGGCCGACTGAGCAGCTTTTCATGGCTCGTTGACACACATAAACACTCACACAAACAGACCAGGTCACAAGCACAGCTGGAGACTGGGTCAGAGATGTGCGCTTGACTTCTTTTTGTCATGGTGGCTCACCAGAGCAGTACTATTTGCATGTATGACCTGGGGCAGTTTTGAGTGATCACTAATACACATCTATACACCGTGCATAGATGTGTGAAAGCCGTCATGCCGCTCATCACGTGGTGAGCGCAGAAGAGGCAGGGATATTCAAAGGAACGCAGGGCGGAGTTTGGGGGAGTAGTAGACTTCTCCTAGCAGCAGTCTGAGCCACCTCGGGGCCTCCTCCCACAATTTCTTTACGAGCTACAAACTCTTGTAACAAATTTTGCCGATGGAGCATAAAGAGATCTTTGATATTCGTCTTTAAAAAATAGCCAGTTACATCTGTCTGGAGAGTGGACGCCGCAGTAAAACAGTGTGCCTTGAGGGGGGAGAAAGGCCACATCACCTGGTTTCAGCCTTTGCCGGCCTTGTTAACTATAAGAAGAAAAGACAGATGGGGGAAATTTCTTTGTTGGGTTTAACCATAGCTGGTTGGTTGATGGTGGGACTTTTTCGAGGCACAGGGCCTAGCTCCAGGCCTTGTTCCCTTCAAGAGCAGGAAAACAGCTTTTGCTAATTTTCAAACAGCATACAAAGCCTATGTGTGATGATAGGAGCTGCTTTAAGGGAAAAGCTGAAGTCATGACTGACATGATGGGCTCAAATGTCCATTGTAATT
>NW_023339674.1:11374450-11384396 GCF_004916995.1 Morone saxatilis | reverse complement strand
GAGTTTTTTAACATTGTATATTTTACTTGGTAAGGGGTCTGTGTATGAGTGTTCCAGTTCACATTGAGTGCAGTGTTGCAGCAGGCCGCTATTACACCTTATTCTGCCCCACTTCTCATCCTTGATGTCAAAAACACTCACCACCTGCACTTCATCTACACTTCAAAAGCCCCGCAGGCAAAAGGAGGACTCCCCACTTCTATTAAATATTTCTCCCTTCCCCTTTTTGTCTTCTTAAGAACAGCAGCAGGTTTAACCAGACCCCTGCTCTCTTATCAACAGTGCACAAAATTCAGTCGGAACATCTTAAACACACTCTACAGTACAGCTCACACACGGTGAATCTAACACATTTCCGTGGCAGCAGCGCCAATCACACGTGACCTTTTGTCAAGATATTTACATAATCCCCATGGTTCCACACTGCAGCCTCCTGGATGCACTGCCAGCTGTGGGGAGCATTTATTTAACCTCAGCTCAAGTCGAAATGGAGTTTCAGTGACACAGTGACTTTAACATCTAAGTGAGTGCAATATTTAGAGGGCAATGAAAGAGAGGTCAAAAAGTCTAAGTGGCTAATATTAAGGCAAGCATTTCACTGGGGCAATCTAGCAAATGTGGAGGTGTTGCTTTTGGTCTTTTGTTACTCAGATGGCCCTAACACCTGTCCATTTGGTAGAACAGTAGATGGCCGAGAGCTATAAAATGGTGTGTGTGTGTGTGTGTGTGTGTGTGTGAGTGTGACACTCAGCAGCAGACAGAGGGAGGTAAGGGCGGCCACCCTGTGGGTTTGCCATCAGCTTGAGTCAGTTCATAGAGCTTTTTTCCACTGTTACAAGAAAGTTTGTTCTCCAGCAGATTTTTTTTCCTTTCGATAGTAAGATGTGAACCGAGTATATTCATTTTAAATGTTTTATATCACAGATTACTTTTTTTCATTTTTTCCACATAATATTTTGATTACTTACTTAAATACTGTAGGCTTCATTGTAAACTCAACTGTGAATAAAAACAGTAATTCATATATATTATGCAATTTCAAATATATATTTAGCATATTCACAGTTTATATGCCTGTGTTACATGGTGGTTTAGCTGGGATTTGACAACAAGTGCTGTGAAAGACTAATTGCAATGAGCCAGATGAAAGCACTGGACAATATAAGCTGACCCCCTCCCTCTGTGCCAAGTCAGGCCATAAACAGCTTCCCTTTCCACTCTCACACCCTATGGAAATCCCTTCTGACCTCTCAACTAACACACACACACACACTTAACACACATTAATAGTGACAGTTGCTTAATCGCACATCCATACACACGCATGCACGCATTACCTCCGCCCAATACACATGCACACAAGCCCCCACAAAATATTCACCCACGCACCCACCCGCTTCTCAGGGTGAGGGCCCACATCTACATCCACTCACTCCTCTGCTAATGAATCAATCAGCTGGTTCCATTCATTTCATTGCTGTCAGACCCTATCGATCAGCCCCTTTCTCCCCGTCCCAACAGAGCAGCAGGGGAGCTCAAAGATTGGGAGGAGAAGAAGGGGCTTGAAACATCCAGGCAGTTCAAAGACTCCTCATTTCTTATCCGCTTTGGTTCCCCAGAAATATGGTGTTTTGATGATGTGTAGCAGTGTGTCTGTATGTGTGTGAAATGAAAGAGAAAAAGGGAATTAAAAAAAGATCAAGAAGGGAAGACGTCTTCTCCTAGAGTTTATACATGGTATCTGACCTTCCTTTTACCTCTGCAAGACTAGCATGTTCGCACTGTGGATTTCAAAATAACGAGAAGGCTGGACATAGCAGGTGGCGGATTTCAGCCAGGTGCAAGCTCACTGACTTCCAGGGATGCCCCCTCTTTGCCATGAGGTATAAACTGCCCCGCCCTACTCTGGCGTTTGAGCCTCTAGCTTGGCTAGGTGAGCGATGTGTATGGTGGGTCCAACTCTCGCCATGCTTCTCTCCCCCACCTACCGAGTCAAAGTCAGAAAGGTTATCAGTTATTAAAGCCCCTCAAAGTTGGAGCTATGTGTATGTGAGGCCATGCAGCATGAGTGAGAGAGGAGGCAAGAAGACAGAGTTTTCATTTTCAAAAGCCACTTAGTTCTGTTTATTGGCCAGCCACTTCATTTTGAAAAGTGTTGAGAGAAGCAACTATGCAGGACAGAGGTTGCAGGAAGCCAAGGTCAATTATGTTGAGGTTGGGGGGAAAGCAGTGGAGGACAGGTAGGAGGCGGAAGAAGAGGAGGGTGGAGTGTGAGTAGCTTAGGAGCAAAGCAGCAGTAGGTTCTGAGACGGTGAGATCCATTGAAGCAAAGAAACAGTAATCTCCTGACTTGGATGCTGTCCACCAACCTATCGTCCGAGTCTCCACTTTCACACCATACAGCTTCCTCCCAGATACAGGATTGTGCCTGCCATTGCTTTCCATCTTTCACAATATTTTACCCTCAGTATCCTGCTCACACATACACTCGCATTGGTCCCAGATGAAAGGTCTAGGCTTTGATGAAGTCTGGAAGGAATCTGCCAGCAGTTTTTAATGAATCTGACAAACAAGCCAGGGCAGATCAATGGAAACATTGTGTGACGATTTCAAGATGCAATCTCCGATATTGTCAGAATGGGTGAGTCAATGGCAGACGGAACGAAATAATTAGAGTTGAACAAAAGGCAGAGGGAGTGAGTGAGTAAACACAAATCTCATATGAGCTATGATTGGAAGCTTAACCGATAGCTGAGCGTTGTGGTTTTATTACCTGCTCACAGTTAAAAGTCTGAGAAATTCAAAGCCTTGTTAAACCAGGTTATCAACAGGAACAAAGCATGGTGTCATTTTTCAACATTTGATTTCTTTTTATAGAGTGGCAAAGTTTACCTTTGGTTCAGATGGTCATTGATTTATATGGACCAATATATTTTATTGCCATTTGATTAAAGGAAGTCTGTGTGCAATGGTGGTTAAGCACAAGTTTAGCAATCAGGTACCAGCAACTTCAAGGTCCCTCTATGCATTGTGCCAGCTAGACAGCTTGGCGCTCTGGACTGCCAAAGAGGAAGAACTGAAAGATTCAATGCTTTCTACCAAAAAGGTGGGCATTAAGCAAAATCCTCTGCAGACAAGGCCTCCTTTTAGATGCTGTTTACCTTCCCTTTCTTCACCTCCCTGTCATTCTCTTTAGCCTTGTCCCTTTCCCAGCATTGCTCTCAGCCTATGATCTCTCCGCCACCTCTCTTTAACTGTCATTCTCGTCCTTTCTTCTTTCATCCCATCCTTTTTGTCCATCGTTCTGCCCTCTGCCCCTCTACAGTTCCCTCTCCTGTGACCACAGCTTATCACAGTTACAGTAGGTCCTAATTGCAGTATTATTTTCCTTTCCTGTTATCTCAAGCCCTTGTGATATCAAAATCCCAACAGTGACAGTAAGGAGCTGGGAGACAGACACTATTTACTGCTCAGAGACCCTTTGTTGTTGTCTACAACTTGATAAGGTCTTGACTGTCAAGATGACTTTCCCTAATATGTATGGAGAGAGGAAAGTCTGCAGTTGAAAGGCATGGCAAATGCATGTCATCTCCCCTCATTCCACTGACCGAAATTGTTTCCTTACATGACAGGTCTGACATGCACTTTTCTTTCAGTATGTCATTGTCGCCCTTGGCTTTTTCCACAAAACATGTGCCTTGCCTGTCAACTTGGACAATAAAAAAGATCACAGAAGGAATGGCTACAAAAAAGAAAGGCAAGGGTGCCTCAGTGGGCTGTAACGCAATATGTTGCTTTAGGTGGCAGAGGGTGTCTAAGTGGGAGTTGTATGAGGTGTCTGGGTTTTAAATACCTCAGCCAAACAGCTTAGAGTGTGAAAACAATCGGCAGAGACATGAAAGTGTGAGCGAGAACACACACAGGGGTCAGATAACCCCTGGCCAGATGGGGATGGTCAAGTGAGCAGGGGAGAAAGGTTGTGGGGGGGTTGCAATGTTTATGCCACTAGTGTCAGGAAAGGGATACAAAGGCATTGCCCCCTGTGTCACTTTTGGCCTCTGTAAATCCCCAGGGGTGCAGATATAAAAGGGTGGTGATGATTAGAGATTCAATTTGGCTTGCTATCAATCAATGCCACCAAGATAGACAGCATCGCTGTCGATAGCCCATCCTTGCAACCAGATTGGGTACGTGCCTCCTGTGGGATTCACGCCCTTTTTTCACGCTTTGTTAATTAAGCGACCAAGCTGCCCCTGCACTTACTTATTTATGAATCTTGGCTTTCGACTGGTACTGGAGACCACTTGGTCTCCCCTAATTAGTCCCTCACTAATGGCCCTGCTTTCAGACAATCTATACAATCTCAATACAGACCGCTGACCCCCATTCTGTCATGCACACACAGAACCATAACGCCCATATGACCTTGAAGTTACACAACCCACGTTGTCTGGTGTTGTGTTTCTGTGGTACTGGATAAAGTGCCCCACATGGGATAATGAGGCAACACTTAAAAAAATCAATTTCCATCTCCGTCTGTTTAGTAATTCCTCACCTGTTCATTAACCCAAGATAGAGCAGCCTGGATGTGTTGAGCCTCGGCAGTCATTAGTTATGGAAGAGAACCTGAAGGACTAGAGCGGGAGGCTTGATGTTGGTGAAATATTAACAATTTCCCAGAGCGGCAAGGGCTTTGCAGATTTAACTCTGCCATGATTTATTGATATGTGTATCCTCTTTAAAACAAGAGCTTGTTGCAAGCAAGGAAAAACAACAGATGTGTACTGTTGACTTCATAACACCCCGATCTTGTAATTACTGTAACTACCAATCAGTCCTGCAAACACCCTGCCCAAAAGTCTTTTTCCCTTCCTTTCAATGAAGTCACTGTTCAGGGTCAGTAATCCCATCCGCTGTGGCCTTGTTTGGTGCGGTCTGAATCCCATAAACACTGGTCCCGAGTCAGATTTACTGGCCAGCAGCCCTGGGGATTCATTTGTATTCTGCCCACTTTGGCTGGTTCAGGGTCAGGGCCGATGACTAATCAGGTCAGTGCTGATCCACACCCTGCGGTTGGAGCATGACCAACCCCACCTAGCTCACTTGGACCACCATGAGGTCTGGCTTGTGTATATGTGTTCAAGGTAGATGGAACACATATGAGCTGAATGGAAACATACAGATATTTTTGGTTCATCTTATTTCCCATGTCTCCAGTTGCGGAGAAAAACAAACTTGCACGTCGTTGTTATTTATTCCCTTCAGACTGCATCACCACAGGCCACAACAAAACTGAACCCAGCTGAACATTTGTGCTAATGGGTGAGTTTAGGCATAAACACTGGGATTGTTATTTTTTAACTAGCTGTTTGCCAGAGGCTGTGTTATAAGGATCACAATAAGGCAGGTGGGTAGGTGGGGGAAACTTCTGGGTGGGTTATGAAAATTTAATCATTGCTTCTCTTGGACAACCATGGCACAAAAGAATATTTCTCTTACTTGTGTTAACTTGAACGTACACACAGATGTCCATGTGTACATGTATGTTTGAAAAATCAAAGAGGGAAGTAAAAAAAAGTAAAAAAGTTGTTTCTTCAGAGTAGCTCCAAACGTTGTTGTCCCTTCTCTTTTTCACTGTGGCACAATTTATCCCATCAGCCTCTCTGGTAGTCAAATTAACCCAACAATATTCTTTCAAAATTGAGTGGCCTGTCAAAACAGCAAAGGTTAATGTATACACTTACTAGTGACTGTCCCTATAACCTGACCTTTTAACCAATGACACCTGCAAATCTATTAGATCCTTTTGATCTACTTACCATCTTCGCCTACTGTTTATATGACTATAATTTTTTAATGTATGTTCCGTTTTCTCCATCAGACCCTACATTTGATTTTCTAGAACGTTTGACAAGCCATAATACTTATGTATGCACACACACAGCTGCTGCTGTTTGCTAGTGATAATGTAGCATCTCTATAATACTTCTGTGGCACTGTTGAAATACCCAAATGACCTTCTGTGTCCCTGTGCTTACACAAATACACACAGATGCACATCCATTTAAGATGGAAATCCATGTTTTAGATACAGGAAAATATGGGTGTGTGTGTATGTATGTGCGCAGACATGCACTGTGTGTCAGCACATAAATCAATGGGTGCCTGGCGGCCTTGTGGCTAGAGCTACAGTGTGTGTATGTGTGTGTGTATATGTGTAGGTCGTGGTGGTGTGAAGGTAATTGGTGACACCCCGCTCCCTCCAAACTGCCAGCTTTAGTTACACATCAATGAAGGGTGAATAATACATTAGCCAGGGTAGCCCATATTCCTCCTACATATCCCAAGAGAAAGAAAAAGGGATGGAGATGTAAACAGATGACAAAATGAAAAATATAGAGAAAAAGGTGGAACGGACAAGATATTTAACACAGAGCTCTTCTTTCCTTCCCTAATCTCATTTGTTATCCACATCATTCAGGTAAACCATCAGACTTCAACCTTTCTCATTTCTTGTTTAGATAGTGTCCCTATAGAAAGAGGAGTTGAGGCATAAACTCTAGGCCAGTCAGATAGCTTGGGTTTAGCAGACTTGCTGGAGTGTGTGAGGGTCCTTGAGCATGGATCGGTGAAAAGTGGTTCTGTAATCATGGTGCGATTATTTAGACATCCATCTTACACAGGATGATGACAGGATGAGTTTCTGTTTGTGTATGTGTGTTAGAAAAAAGATATGAAGTTCATGTTTCTATGTGTGTGTGTGTGTGTGTGTGTGAACCCCCTGCATTTTGGGACTTGTGTCCTTGCCAGTCTGTCTGTTTCTGTGTGTGTATGTGTGTGTGTGTTACTAACCACTGTATGGTTTATTCCATCTTTTTCTGGTGTTGTTGTCTGGGGCCTCTGTGTGTCATGCCAATGCACAGAGGTCTTTATGTAATTGAAGTGGGCCTCTGAAAGCCCCCTGCCATATGGACCCCAGCAGCCTTGGATGTCTGTCTGTCCATCCATCAATTTCTTTTAATTGCCCAGAGCCAGGATTCTGTGCTGTGGCTATCTACCCAGTGGCTTCTCCAGGTTAAGTACATTAATATGTAATAAGGTTTGGGACCTCACCAATCCCAGTCCATGGGATTGACCAGATAATGCTGAGCTGGGCTGAGAACAAGGCTGTAACCTGGCTGTAACTTTCCCTGTCCTGTCATTCATTACCATTTCACTTACATCTGCTTTTCACAAATATTCTACCTTCATTCTCCTTTTTAAAAGGTGATAAATTAAAAAAAATAAAAATGTTTCTCAAAGTTACTCCTGAATTTCCCATTAAAAGTAGGAGCTGCTGCTTCCCTTTTCACCCCCTTTATTTATTTTTAAGAGTAAAAAACATATGAACCAAAAACAACCTTTCATTGTATTGAGATCATGTCGTTGAAATCGTGGAACTAGAATAATGTTTCGTATTGTTTACAATAGAAATGTCATTATTGTTTTGTGTCATGATGTTAATCCCCCTGTGTACTGTAAAGATATAAAGCCAGGTTCCTGGAATGTGTGTGGCATGAAATGTGAAGTTTATTTTGGAGGTTAGGGGTTGCTAATCTTCACAGCAGTGATTTTGTTTATTATGGTAATTATACTAATGCCTTAAAGCATGGTAATAATTTATTGGGGCAACAGAACAACTAGTCCCTTTCAAAGCCAACTTTTTCTCCTTCTCCTCAGCTCTTATGCATTTACTTTAAATTGCATCATACCTCTGGAGTCACACAAATGTTTTGTTGCATCTGTTGTCAGAACAATGTTGCTGATGTTTGCAGTTTCTCATATCGTCTTGCAATACTGGCAATCTAGAAACTGGCGCTTGTTCTACAGTGATGCTACACTTACAAGAAGCCACTTTGCACATGTACATGTAAGGTCGAACAGATAATAGCATTGATATGGCCATGTTTTAAGTTTTTTCTGGATGCTCCTGACGCTCTCTGTCTCTCTGGCTGCTTCATTACTGGTGCTTTTAGCTGCTAAAGAGGCAAAGTCCATTTGCACAGAGGAGGTCTAACAAGTCAAGTTATTACAGCAGCCAAGTGTGAGATTAATTAACTCAGTGGCGATTAAGAATGCGGGCCCAACGAGAATCTCGCTGGAAGCGAGGGGAGGGGAGGTCGAGAGAGGGACACACAGATAGTGCGCGAGAGAGCTTCCACTCCAAAACAGATCAACGTGATTAATCTCACCCAGCCATTTGTGGGTATGTGGCATTGAAAAACAAAATAGCAATAAATAATAATGATCTCTCCTCTGCACCTCTTACTCTGAGTTAATGATGCCAAATAACAAATACACACATTTATCTGCCACCACCCGCTTCAGAAATGAAATAAAAGCCCGGTTCCCAAAATAAATATATAAAGCCTTTTCAGTAATCAATCTGCAGCTGTTTGTCATCATAGATCATTAACTGTTGTTCACAGTGCAAAGCATGAGGAAAGGCAGACAGGAATTAGGTGGTATGCAGTTATCTCATGCAAGAGAGCAATGCTGTTGCCAAGGTTTCGCAGGTTGGAAACTTGAACTTCTTCACCTCCAAAGCTGGTTAGTTTATAGCCAGCAAACACAAACCTTGGGAGGAGAAAAAGATTGGAGTGGGAAGAATTGTGGTAGCAGGATATGTGGATAGACTCTGTCATAAAGGTAGAGACAAAGGAGAAACAGACAAGAAAGGAAAGAATAAGAACAAAACCAGCCAACCTGCCCAGTTTACTTTGCCCAGTATTTTATATAAACAGTATCTGTTGTGTGACTGCATCTGGGCCATTGTTCCTTTTCCTGTTTGTATTTGCATATTATTGCATGCAACATTAGAATTTTAATTGTTTTACATACAGCACCACTCCCCGACTTCTTTTCTAAGTGAGGTTACAGAGGAAGAGATACCTTTGCTTTTATGTGATCTTTGTGTATATGGATTTGCGGTGCTGTAACAGAAAGGGTGTGTGCATGTGTGAGTGTCTCAGTCACACAGGCCCGCAGAGCCCTGACCTGGCGGGTTGCATTCCTGACTTCAACTGCCCTAACCTCTCTTTTGTTCTCCATGTCTTTGACCTGAATGGCTAATGACTGGGCAAGCAGGTAAACTGTAACAAGCCCTGTGTCTGCTTAACGAGCTGGTGCGAGCCTGCCCGCAGGGTCTGCACGTCACCTGGTCCTCCTTATCCTTCCTTTTGAAAAAGACAGGACAAGGTAGTGGGGGTGCGATGATGTGTATGTGTGGTGGTGGTGGGGGTAGAGTATAATTACTCATCTACTAAAATTCCCCATCTGCCATTTTCTCTCCCTTTTTTTCTTCCCACCCTTCTATTTTTTCCTCCTCATAGGTAAACGAGGGCATACCTGGGAAATTAACAAGACTGGCGGTGATAATTGACTTGATAATTACCCTGAAACATCTTCATAAATCATCTGCGGTTGCTCGATGAGCCAAAAGACGGCTTTTAGTATGTCTAGCTGGAGTTCACGCTAATAGGGTAGTCCCCAGCTCCTATTTTGATTCTGTTTTTTGTTTATCCTGTCTGTGAAAGTTTCCGAGGAAAAGCAGAAAAGAAACAAGCAAACCTCAAAGACTTTTGGTCCTTACCACCGCAGTATTTTTTAAACTGTTTTAAAGTAATTGGAAGCCACTGGCATGCGGAAAATGCAGACCGCATTGGGGCTTTGCCCCTCACTGCAGACACATGGGCAGCTGTTCCGGGTGTAACAGGAAGTAGCCATCTTTAATTAGATTCAGCATGATCATTACATGCTGCACTGGAAGTGCATTGTAAGGGGATCTGATATGTTGGCAGATGACTGTATTAGGAGGAACTGTATTAAGAGAAACAATGGTGGAGGGAGAGCGAGAGGGAGAGTGAGAAAGAGAGAGATAGAGAGAGGGAGAGGGGGGAGAGAGAGA
>NW_023339674.1:11372990-11374268 GCF_004916995.1 Morone saxatilis | reverse complement strand
GTGTGTGTGTGTGTGTGAGTCTTAATAACATGTCTCATTTTCTATTTATATGTGTTTTACTATTATTATTGTTTAAATAATGTATTATGCATAATGTGTATGCATTAGCATTAGGTAAGTGTACAGTATAGGTTTGTGTTCCCATGTGACTGAGCTCTGTTTGTTGAGTCAGCCACTGCTGACACACAAAATTGCCTCAAACCTGCTATTAGAGTTGTGAGGTAACTGCCATACACAATCCGACTGCACAGGCAGCACAATAGCCCACCTCCTATTGAACAAAAGTGTGTGTATGTGTGTGTGCATGTTTATGCTTCTAGTGCCTCTGAGACACAGATAATCACCAGCTTCCACCCATACAAGCAAACACTCATTCATTCACACAGGTGAATGTGTGCCTGCACACACAAAATGAAACGTTTCCATTGAAATTCACACATGGCTCTCCAAGGACAAGTTGTTGCTATCACATTTTCATATATTTGGTCCAGGAATCTGTGCGGATATCTTCTACACATTCTGTTGCCAGAGCTATCGAGCTGTTGTGAATGGATGCCCTGCTTGGCACAGGGGCAGAGAAAGACAGGAGAGGAGAGGAGAGGAGAAAGAGACGGACTAGAGAGGAGAGCAGAGTAAAGGACAGCAGTGAAGTAGACGATGGCTCCCTGGGCTGCAGTACGGCAATGAGCAAAAACAGTTCCCATCAGGCTGCATGTTAAACACAGACACTCCAGGCAGACACACAAACATGCACAGGACATTTTAGACGTCTATACACACATTCACGCACAACAGACACACAGTCTCTGAAGGCCACTGGATGTCAGCATGCCAAAAACACACTGGCAATGAAAGAAGCACAGGGGCTGTGGGGAATACAAGAGAGCGTATACCAACTCTCCATCCTCTCCTCTCCCTCCTTTTCTTTTTAATCTCTCTTTTCCTCCTCTATTCTCTCTCTCTCTTTCTCTCTTTGACAAAAAAACTCGACACAACGGAGGAAAAGAGTGTAAGAAAACAAATGAAAGTGAGAGCGAGGGGAGAAAAAAGGAGTTTGACAGCAATTTGCTTCCCTTCTCACATCCAGTCGTCCTGGCCAGACACCGACGGGTGGCTTTCATACCTACTAATAAACTTGTTTCCATCACACACACACACACACACACACATCAGGAACATAATGTTGGCTTGTTTCAGGTTGGGACCATAAAAACTCAAACACACTCACCAAAACACACACTTTAAGGCGGCTGTGTTGAGGCTCGGCCAACCTTGTTC
>NW_023339674.1:11319691-11372890 GCF_004916995.1 Morone saxatilis | reverse complement strand
CCCTTCTGCCCCCCCCCCTTTGTTACCTTACTGCCTCCCCTGCCTTTCATTCCTATCTCTTTCTCTGCTTTGCTTCCCCCGTCTCTCTTTGAATATCGCTTCTTTTCTTCATCTCTTGCTCCCCCTTCCCTCCCTCTGTTTTTCCTTGACTCCTACTCTTCCTCCTTTTCTCTCTTTCTCTTTCTTCTTTTGCTGAAATCTACGGAGACTTACAAGCAACGCTGGTATAAATGAGTGTGCACTGAATTACTTTTTTTTTTAAATTACAAGCAGCCACACCCAAAGCTGGGAATTTCTCGCTCTCTCCTCTCCCCGCTTATCTCGACGAATAAACCCATATTCAATAGCCATTTCCTTTGTGCTGTAGCTGTGCAGGCAGGGAAGTAATGCATTGAAAATAGAGGAGACTGTTGGCACATAGTCTATTATTGTTTTCACATGGGTCAATCCTCATTCATTGCTTTTTTATCTGACGTGGATGTCCCATTTAAATTGCACTGCACTTAGTCAGTTCTGATTGGAGGCAATCACAGAGCAAATAGAGGTTCCCTTCCTTTTTCAAGGACATTTTAACAGTCTATTAATGGACATACACTGACCTTGGTGATCAAACATATGACGCTTCCGTTACAGCATGGCCACTCTCTCAACAAGTCTTTGCTCTTATTAAAGGACAAACATCTGCAGAAATGTGGGGGGTGGTGGGGGGGTAAAATATAAGGGGCAAATTATGGGCCAAAACCCCACTGGCAGACTTGATATGCTAAATGTGACTTGGATGGGGTTAGTGAGTCCTGACACTCACCTGTCACAATGTTAGCCTGCACCACTAATACCCAAAATCCCTTAGAGCGGCAGAGGCGCCAGGTGAATTTCTGCTCACCAACAGACACACACACACACAGACTAACATAATGCTGGAATGCTGTGCTCCTTCAGTAAAGAAAAAAAGAAAGAAAGAAAGAAAGAAAGAAAGAAAGAAAGAAAAAAGATAGATAGATAGATAGCAGTTTATGCTTGAGGTTGTATACATTATTTGTGTGTAATTGCAGACGTCTGCCTCTTACACCTGCATGCCTCACTTTGATTCAGTTTAATTAGATTTTTTTTGAGGATCCCAACATTTAAATGAGACTGCTGAGTAGGAATGAAACTCATTTCAAGTGTAATTAAATCACAGTATATCTTTCCCTCTTCTCGTTTGACCTTTGAGGCACTTCATATTTATGGCGTCTGCGTTGCCTCACATGATCCTTATCGGGGTTGCGAGCACGGTTTGTTCATTAGCTATATCCACTGAGGAACCATGAGAGCAGTCCGCAGGTTTGGTCAGACAAAGCAAATCAAAGAATATCAGCACTGTTTTATCTCATTGGGTAAATTACTCAACCCCCCTAACCCACCCCCTCCTTTATGCCTGTCTCTTTGTAGATGAACATATAATGAGGCAATTGTTAAACATCAGTAACAAGCTTTAAGTACATGCCAAAGTATATGGAATAGATGGATAAATCTGTTTAATTATATTTAAAAGAATATTTTTTCTTGAGTTCGTGCTGCATGCTGGTTGTATTGAAGAAAGAGTAAGGAGTATTTTAAGGAATTCAAGAAGCCTTTTTTTGTGTGTTTTGAAAAATAATGTCCTTTTTCTGTAACCTTTTTGTGATATACGGTAAATTGTCTGCAAAGCAGTTTGTTGTTCTTTTCCCTCCTACTGCAGTGCCCTCGAGCAGAGCTTTGAACCCTCCCATAGAAAGGAAGTCAGAACAAAGACAGAAAGAGCACTTTTTACAGCATATGTTATATATAGGTGTAGTTGAAAGCTAGGTAATGGTGGAGCTGATGTAAGGAGGCGTGTTGCTTGTTATTTTGGTATGTGACAAAGAAGTATTTTCACAGAAGTTAAAGACACACACAAAAGTTAAACATGCACTTATCTGTCTTCATGTGTGGTGTATTTGTTCGCTTTTCATCTGCGCGGCAGACTAGTAAATCAATCAGGGCTTGCTAAGCTTGCAGGTACACTATAATGTGTTTTAAATATGAACCGTATTCCAGGTATTGCTGCCCCCCAGGGAGCATGAGGTGAAACGGAATTAAATCAACAGCTGTGGTGTCACACGCACACACTCTATCATACATAAACACACACACAAATAGACACCCAAATTACTTTGCCTCGCTTTCTTTCTCACTCTGACTCACATAAACATACATACATGCACAAATACCCACAAAACACGACAAGGAGATCTGTATTTCCATATGGAGATCCTCTGGGCAAAAGCGAATCTGCTCCTCACTTGCTTGTTTGCATTTTACAGTTGGCAGAGTCATTTGCCAGAAATCAGATGATGGCATCTAGATGTCTCACGCAGAAGCATACGCTGCACCAGTCACACCGCGTTTGGTTTCAGCATTCTTAATTCATGACTAGGGTGTTATGCCTAAACAGTGTTTACTGTCAAGCGTACAGCATTGAATTTTATTGGTAAAATATCAAAACTCAGACTCAGTTATAAAAATGTTGTAAAACATTGAAAGAAAAAGAGAGGGAGAAAGAGGGAGAGAGAGAGAGGGAGAGAGAGATAATTTCCAGGAAAGGTTATAAGTGAGAAATCGCTTTGTTTTTGGTAAAGGTTGAGGCAATAGTTTCCATGTTAGGTGATGTAAACATTGCGTCTGCCGATTTCTGCAGAAGTCTGGTTCAGTGCCCGTTTCCTGGTGGTGGTTAAACACAGGCAGACCTGATGCCCTTAACATAATCATTTGCAAATGAGGAACAAGCCTTTCCAAAATGAAATGTAAGCGGTAAATGTGACAACAAACCTTATAAAATCATTGAATCTATGAAGAAATACTTTGTAGATTATTAGTCTGACTTATTTTAGAACCTATTTTAACTCATTAAAAAATCCAAGAAGGGAAATGGTTGTTTGCAGTGACAATATCCTCATTTCCTGTAAATGTAGGGGTTATATTTCCATTTCAGGTGATGTCAGGATCAAATATGTGGCCCCATGCTTGGTTTCCATTTGGAGCTGAGTTAAAGCACCAGCAGGCCTAATTAGATTTCATATGACAAGGCCAAACATTTCAGTGTCGTAAATCAGCAGGGTCTGGGATGACTCCTTCAGAAGAATATTTTGGCTGGGAATGAAACCCAGTAAACTTCACGTCACACAGGGAGGCACGATTGTAAAAAAAACCCAGAAAAAACAAAAAAAACAAAGGTGGTTAGGTCTTCTCAGACAAAGCCCCAGAGCTCTGTTATTAAGTCACCATAGTTAGCATCAACAGTTCTATAGAAGCAGCACACGCATGTGAAGATAGCTGTGTTTGTGCTGGGAAAAGGGGCAGGGAGAGACATAAAGATAAATGTGGAATGTTATGGACAGTGAACAAAAGCTTTCACATTCCCTTCTGAGAGCAAAATGTTAAGTGCAGCGCTCACAGTGTGGGAAATGAAGCGGTAACAGAAAGGTTGCAGGTCCAAAGCTCGCTTAAGTATTCAGCTGAAAACACGTCAGTCAGCTGTAGTTAAACTGCAGATCAATCTGCTGTGCTGTGATTACATCTTACAACTTCATTTACAAGCGAACAACAAAAAACAATTTGCTGATTAGATCGAGGGACACAAACAGCAGCGAAAATGATGAAAAGCAGCCATTGAATACTATTGAGGATTCCCATTGAACCTTTCCAGAATTGGATTTTTTTAAGGTATTCTAAAGTTCTTGTGTCAGATAGCAAGTGGCCAATAAAACAAGTGCTAATGGCTCACCCCCAACCGTGAATGTGTGTGTTTGTGTGTGTACGTGCTATGTTGTCAGTATTGTTGATGAAGGGGCTGTGACTTATTCAGTAGCAACCTGGAGCCATGGGACAATGCACACAGCTGTGAATGCTGGGTCTTGGGCAGGGTGAGGGGTTGGGTGGTTAACAAGGTTAAGTTGGGGATGAGAAGGGAGAAAATATACACATTCATCAACATGCACATATGAACACACACATACTCAGTGAGTGTTCAGTTTTTAGCATTTCCGTTTAAGTCAGTTAGAAAATATAGTTATCTATAGTGACTTACTCTGAAATGTAAAATAAAATAAGCTTCAATTCCAAAGTGGTCAACATTAGAGCGACGAATCCTAAGAGGTACAAGGGTAAGAGCCACAGTGACAATGCAGTAAACAAAGCAGAAGCTCCAGATACATTTATCAATGACTCAAAACAGGCACACGTACGATCATACTCATCATAGCCAGACGCCGGTTTCAAAAGGCTGAACACAAACACACACGTGCACTCACACACTCATTCAAACACACACATGCTGACGCACATGTATTCACACACACGCACACAGAGGCACACCTGGTTTTGTAGACGGCTGCCCTTAGGGCTACCTGTTCGTCAGATCCTCTGTGCTTTGTAATTAGGAGAGTTAGTGAGAGAAGGGGAGAGGGAGGGGTAGAGAGAAAGAGAGAGAGAAACGGGAGGGGGTAAAGACAAAGAGGCCCATTCCATCAGCAGTACAGGAACTAGACTAGACTTCATAACCCCTAAAAGAGGCAACACACTCATTGCAGCGCACACACACTCATGCACATATATGTAATTTTCAAAAAGCAGCTGCACTAGCTCACGATGTCCTCCTCTCTGCGATCAAAGCGCTTTCTTTTTCCATTTCAACTGCTTTGCTCCCTCAGAGCCTCTGATAGAAAAGAACATCATATTTGTTTTTGTTTATTTATCACAAGTCCCAATGTCATCGGGTAAGAGCTGCTTATCAGAAGTTGCCACTGCAGACAAGATGGGCCAAGCAGGCAGACAGGCAAAAAAAACGCCACGCTGTTACAACCCAAATAGTATTCAGCTCCGGGGGTATCTTTTGACGAGGGGAAAATAATTGAGGGCAGGGGCCCAGTGACAAATGCAGAGGGCAAAGACTTGCGTTCATTAGACTTCCCCATGGGGGGAGATGGTACAAAAGTTAGACTGAGTAAGAGGGAAAAGAAAAAATAGGAAAGAAAAGAGAGAGGCAGAAAGGTAGAAAGAGAGCTTATTTCCTAGGCATTGACAGCGCAACCCTGTTAGCACACACACACACACCACACACACCACACCACAACAAACACACACACACACACACAGAACAAATCTCTTAATGTGACAGCCATTTGCTGATGCTGACAGTGATGTTGTAGCAGCCCGAAGTATGTGTTGTGTGTGTGTTTGCTGGATGGAGAGACGGGGTGGGGGGTTTGTCATGGGGGAGGCGAGTCCGTTCAGGGAATTCCACAGAGGAATCACCTCCTTGGCCTGTCCCAATGTCGCAGCAACCCAATTACCGTGGAACTATGAGCTGTGTGTGTGGTGCTGTGTTGGGTGGCTGAAGGGGGACGGTCTCGCCATAAAATGGAGGGGACTTCTCCTATGGATCATCGCACCTCTGGGCTGCACAAAGGCAAAAAGGCTGTGCTTGGACAATTCTTGAATTTGAAATTAGCATCTCTCCTTCCTGCTCTCTTTTTTCCCGCAATCCCTCTTCCTCTTTTCTCTGCCTCGGCTTCCACGTTGGGCACGACAAAAAGCGGAGCCAACAAAGATAGCGGCACCAAAGCAATCAGCTTTTTAATAGCCGCTTAGATAAGTTTGAGCGTGGTCCTCGCTCTCAGGTTTGACACATTTTTCAGTGTTTCTGTGGCTTAAACAGAGGCTCAACGTGTTTGCAAACAGACGGCATAGTATTTTAATGGGAGTGGCTACCCCATGCAGGTTTGCCATGTGCTTGGTCTGTTTGAACTGTGGAAGGACCCAACAAAAAGCAAACTTCAGAGAAGAGGTGGGGAAGAAGTTTAATTAACTTAGAGGAGAATGCCTGAAGGGAGGATTTTTCAGGGAAGGAAAACCATTAAGGGGTTTTTAAAAAAAAAATAATATATATATATTACTTTTTTTTTTAAATCCTGCTGTCATCATGTTCCAATAATACGGCAGTTGCAAGTAGTGGCATGAGGAGAAGCCATTTTCTTTTGTACTTATACCAGGAAATCAAGGTAACAGGAAGCTATTACGTCAACAAAAGGCTTTTAGTTAACATTTCAAATGTCGCAAACACCCATATCTCCAAGGTTGTCCAGACATATTTTAGCTCCCCCAGGGTTTGGTTCAGGTATCTTTCAGTTGTCATCTGATGGGGTCACGCTAACAAAGACGAGCATGCTAAAAAGCTCAAAAGCATTCGCGGCTAGATCCAAGCTAAATCCCTCACCTGTCTGCTCCTTGCGTCCCGGGGACTTAGCCCTGTGAAAATGACTACACATTCCTTTCTCTCAATAATAGCCTTTCTTCCCCTTCTCTTCTTTCTGTCCTCCTCTCTTTTCTTTTCTTTTAAGAAGTCTGCTTGTTTGAACAAAGAAATATTTTAAGAGGCTTGTTACTCTGGCTGTGCTTGTGTGTGTGTGCGTGTGAGAGAGTGTGTGTTGGATGCGGCCATAGGGACGAATGCTTCAGTGCCCTCCCCTGTTATTAGACCTGCCCTGTCATTACGGGATTAGAGTGCAGGGGTTGGCTTTGCCTGTGTGTGTGTGTGTGTGTGTGTATGTGTGTGTATGCTTATATTTGCCTGTATATAATCTCTCCAAGCCTGTTTGTAATTTCTGGAAGTTTTCTCACACAATCAGAGGTCGCGGAGAAAACAAATGTCACTGCCATTTTTCCCCCAGCGCAAATCCCGGGTGCATTTGACCTCTGTCATAAATAACACCTTACTAAAACAATCCTCAGGTTAGTCAAACAGCGACTCGTTAATTGAAAAGTCTTTGTAAGCAGTAGGAGGTTGAAAAATATTCCCCTGTACGCCACATGTCACATCCATCACAGCACAGCGTGAAAAAACATAAGCACAGATACAGAGATCGGCAAGAAAAAGAGGAGGGAAGGAGAAAGAGCAAAAAGACAAGGGAAAAGAGGTCAAACCTATCACTTCCCAGTGGACGCAAGAGAGAGAGAGAAAATAGTTAGAGAGTGTGTGATAAAAGGGGGGTAGATGAAGAAAAAGAGATGGAGATTGGGAAGCAATGGGGAATTAGATCCATCATTTCACTGGGATGATGAAAAAGACGTCGAAAATGAATGAGAGAAAAAGTGAGAGTGCATGCGAGGAAGACGGATTAAACAGCCTTGTGCATCTTTGTATCCTGATCCAGTGTTACCTCCCACCTCTGCATGCTTCGCTCTCACTCTGTGTGTGTTTTATGGCAGTACATTTGCATGTTCATTTGCCTGATTTGCTCTTTCTTCACCCTGCAACCTACGATCTTTTTCTGATTTCACCCTACCAGGATTTGAAGTTAAAGTTAAACATGTGGAGCTAAAAGGCAAACAAGAGGGTTTGTGGAGGGTCTTATACTCACACTGTGGTTATTTCTCCCTCAACTTGTCCTTCTGGTTTTCTTTTCCGCCTATTTTTTTTTTCTTCTCATTCTCAGCCGGGCCCATTAGGCAAGCTGCCAGAATGGTCTTAGAAGCTTTCAGAGGTTGTTGTTTTAAAAAATACCTATCTCTCTTTAATCTGTCTTTCTCTCTCATCCTTTATCATCAAGTTTGTCGGTTTTACCCAACGAAAGCAGTTGCTTTGTGCGTGGGCATATACCACTTTATTTTCTGGTTTCTTTTGTTTCCTGTGTGTGTGTGTACGTGTGTATTTTCGGTGACTGCGCAGGTGTCTGAATTTTCTGTACGGTCATGAATATTGCAGTTTGCTTCTACTGGCCTGGTGTGTTTTTCACACACACACACACCACACACACACACACTCACACACCACACACACACATAAACATGGTCTGCAGAGACAAATGAGCATAACAGTCAACCGCATGCACATACACGCACCATGCACACACACACACACTAAAAGAAAGGGAGCAGCTGGGTTAGGTCGGGGTCATCTGGTGCTTTTGCTCTGGCCCATTGACTCAGGATTGGTGCTCCACTTTGGGCACAATGCAGGGCTTTGCACCAAATACACAAACTCATACAATTACCTTCCCACGCAGACATGCATACATTCATACGCACACACACAAACACACACAGAGGTTAAACAATGCAGATACATCGAGAAGGGAAGGGTTGCTGCACATGCACTCCCGAATGACCCACTGTCTAAACCACTGAGTCAGACTGCACAGCTGTGTGTGTGTGTGTGTGTGTTTTGCATATCTCTCTTTTTGCTATCTGGTTCTCGTTCTTTCTCTCTCATCTCTATCTTCCCTTCCTCTCACCTCTTTTACTCTCCTGGTCTGTCATTGTGTTTCACCGTGTTGTCATTTTCAGCAAGGTCAGCTCTAATGACAAGCCACACACACACAAGTACACACGACTCAGTCATAACAATAAACACCAGGCAGTGGAGGTGTATCATTTCCACCACACCGGCTTACCTACCTGCGTAGCACACAATGTCAAGGTATGAATCAGGGGGAAGTCCCACAGCCAATATGCACTGACACAGTTTCTGATGACAACACTAGTAGGCCCTTATTTGCTCAAGTGACAAATGTGGCTCATTTCGTCTGGTTACAAAAAGAGCTCTCGGCAAAAGCAGACTGCATCCGTGAATTATTTTAAAGCATTTCCACTAACAGCGCAGAGAGAATATTGGAGACTGGTAGGAGAGGAAGAGAAAGGAGTGTTTGTGACAAAGGTTGCAAGCTGGATTTGGCCCCATGCTGCTGTGAGTAGATGATATTCACTCCAGCTCCCAGAGCCACTCCCAGAGAGACATTTCTCACTGCGTAAACTGGCTCACAGTGAAGCTTCCAGACCATTTCGCCTGAGGGAAACAAGCCAAAGCCACATTTGAAATCTGACTGTACGTGTTTTTTGCAAGTGGGGTATATCTCCCTTTGGCAGGAACTCTCTTGGAAGTCATGTTTTCTCACCAGTGTAATAGGAATATACACATGTCAGAGAGTGTGTCACTCCGAGCATGAGGGGGTGGAATTCAATGGGAATTCCCAGCTGTAGGAGCATGCCATCTCTACAGAGCTAGACATAATTCGCAAGGGGTCTTTGAGTTCGAAAGTGTTTTCGTTTGTCAAGGCTGGTGCTCCTGAATGCAGCAGTGGTGGCAGCAGGTATTTGGAGAAGGGATGTTGAAATCCTGGGCTTTACTCTTTTATTTTTCTCCCAAGTCCCGTTTCCTGTCAGCTTACCAGGCGTTTTTTTTTTTCTAAGATGAAAGAGGTAGACAGTGGCAGTGAAAACTTCAGAGATGGTGGCAGAGTAGCAAAAGCGAGTTGAGAGACATCTTCAGGTTCATCCCCTGCAACTGAGGCTGAAAAACTGGAACATCTCACACTTCTTTCCATGACCAGCGACAGTGCAAGCTCACTTTCTGGCAGTGCTGTTTCATCATCTTTTACTATCTTGTAGAACAGCACAGTGGTTGAGATAATAACGGTAGCTGCATACTGCGCCCTGAGCGCCAGGTAGTAAAAGATTCAACATTTATAGTCTCCCTTCCCCGCTCTCACAAAGCCGGCGCCATTGCCAGCAGAAACAAGAGAGTGGAAAATGGTGAGGAGAAAGGGGTTTTGCAGAAGACTCCATTTTGTGCGTGTGTGTATATGATGTGTGTGCCGAGAGACTGGCGTGAAAGTAAGGTAAACTTGAAGTATTGACAAAAAGTAAATCCAATTGAAGTGTATTGACCTCTGTTCCGCTCAAGAGCTCCTCTTTTGTGACACCTAACTTTATAACTCCCCCTCTCCATTCAAGCCTTCTGTTCTGTCGGGTTATATATCTTGTGGAGTTTTACAGCCTGTTACTTACTCCATGTGTGTGTGTGTGTTATCAAGTGTGTATGTGTGTGTGTCTCGCAGTGCCCTGTGGGAAGCGGAACCATTTCTCAGTAAGAGTCACTGTTGTTTCCTTTCCCCTGTATAAAAGCAAACGTCTAATTGAGACTAATTAGCCAGACAAGGAGCTGCAATAAAATGTGACATAATACCTCACAGATCAACCACCTTCATCTCTGTCTCACTCTCCCGCTGTCTCTTGGTCTTCCTGTCACATGCATACAGTACTTCTTTGTATAATTGAATCTAATCACTCTTAGCCCGGCTTTTTGTCACCCAGTTATTATTCAGCCAGTTATCTGAGAACAACTTTGGTCAATGCATCTTATGTCTTCCGCCCGACACGTTTTATGACATTGTTTTTCTATTGATCTCCTCTGTCGCTGTGTTCCTCTTTTCCTGACCTGGTTGTTTTCTTTCTGCTTCCGTTTTCAGAGACACTGATGGACACGAAGTGGGCCACGACAGAATTAGCCTGGACTGCACACCCTGAGACCGGGGTGAGTTTACTGAGAGTGTGTGCCTTTGTGTGTGCGTGTGTAGAGTAAGACTGATTTTTTTTTTAACAAAGACACATATGGTGAAAGAGAAGAGATAACTGTGTACCCCAACATAACTGGCGTTGGATTATTCTTTGTAATTTAAGTGTTATTTTATACACATGTTCATATCTGGACAGTAACTTTGACTGATTGTTTCTGCATGCCACTTAGAGGTCTTGCCCTTCATCAGCAAATCACTCTACAGGATATGTTTTAGGATTCAACAGGATGTACTTTTTAGCATGCAGAAAAAGATAAACTGCAATCCAATTTCACTGACCCGCACAGATGTTCCCTTTGCCTTGCCTCACTGCACTTAAAACGTGTGAAAAACACCAGTTTCCTCATGAAATAACCCTTTAAACACTGAAATATTTCTTGCCGTTGACCCATTGCACACCCGGGCATCCAAATCTACCACACACAAAGTGCCACTGACAGCCTCATCTTGCTTTCCCATGTGGTCTCTACAATGGCCTAAAGAGGAGCAAAAAGAGTCTTGACCCCTCCTCAGCTATACTTCAAAGACTCCTAGCACTCCTCCCCTCGCCTTTGTGTGGCCCTCTGACTTGGCCCTTGTGTTTTGAAAGGTGGGCCCCCATTTTTTACATTTTGTTTTTACCCCAACGCTTTTGCAGCAAGATTCCACCCAGCTGTTGGAAGTCGCCCGCCCTCCGTATTCTCCCCTTCCTTTACTTCCAAGTAACTAAGCACTAATGAAGCTAGACACACTAGCCACCTCAGCTGCAACAATCAGTTGGACAAACCCCCTCACAGCCGTTTGTGCCTTCCTTCCCTCCTCCCATTCGTCCATCTTCCTTTGCCTCCCTCTACCCCCCTCCTCCTCATTAAGCTACAATGCAGCAGCAATGCTCCCATCAGTCCCATGCGGAATGGCATGGGACGGAAAAAAACGCCTCCCCGTTTCTTTTCCAAGCAATCCGGCAACAGATGCTCCTTTTCAAAACATATAGATACAGTGGAGAGCCTTTTGCACTCCAGATTTCCCACATTACCAACTGAAAGACTGGAGATGAGTTTCTCCATCGCCTTTTTTTTTTGTTTTTAGCAGAAAATGTGCCCCAGACAGTGGTTGTCCATGTGTTATCTTCCCACCCTTTATATGTACCCTGCTTTTATTTTTCTCTCACTCAAGAAAATCAGCCCCCCCTCTTGTTCGTCTTTATGCACAATGTATTGTATGCGTTTTTATGTGTAAGCTTTTGTGATCTTGCAGCGGGAACTTCGCAGCTTGTTTTTGTTAGGGGTGACGACGAGTACTTAAGAGGAACCGATACAGTGACTGAAAGGACAAACAAAACAACATACGGAGAGAGCTAGAAGGGAGGGGGAGAGCGGTGGGACTGAGATTAAGTAAAATCCAAAGAAATGTCCATACAGAGAGTAGGAGACAGCATATAAGAGAAAAGGAAAATCAATTTCTAAGAAAAAATCTTAGATAGACTCACTCACAAACAGACTACACACTCTCTCCAAGGGATGCTGCCCAGCCAAGTCTGAGTCACAGCATCTCTGTCTTGTTTCAGAGTGTTGCACAACACATACAGATAAAGCAACAGATATAAAGATACACAGAGGGAACATAAGCTGTGTCTGTTGGTGACAGTGAAACCAGAGACAACCGGCATATAGGTGCTACTATTAATGCCACCACTCTTTGTGTAAAAGCTAAGTGTGAACGCCATTTGTGAATGTGTTTCTGTAAAAGCACACACTACGCACTCACATACTACATTATGTACGGGCATGTATGTACATGTATACCATGCTTTCACCTTTGTGTCTGTACTTTGGTATGTGGATTTCTCAGTCTCATTGTCTGCATCTATCTGTATAGCCTGTACCATCTTTGGGCATCATGCATGTTTGTGTTGCTGTGTGTGTGTGTGCACATCAACACCTATCTCAAGCTGCACTGTGTTGCTTGAATTTCTAATTTTCCCAGTATTGTGTGTCTTTGTCCATATATAGCTTATCGTATCATTTGTCTTCCAAAACAGATGGCCGATGGAAGGGAAATTCCACTTTATAGCAGGGCTCCCCTCAGACCTAAAATGACACCCACAGGGTTTTCCATAAACATACACTGATAACAATATAAGTTAGTCAGCTTGTAGATGTAATAACTATTGTTAGTGTATCACTGTCTGCTTCACAGGCGCCCAGCATGCTAAAACATGTTATGAACAAGCTAAAATGTCCTTTAAATTAGCCCTGGAGAGCTTATTCATACCAACAACAAACAGAAATATAAAAGCACTCTAATTGTTAGCGCTGAGTTTGTTACAGAATTTCAGCTAGTGCTAGTTAATCTAACTTGTTGCAGGAGACTCAATAAAAAGTCTTAAAGTACAGCACAACCTGTTCTTTATACTCTATTCATTTCTGTTGTTCCGATTAATCATAGTTTTTCCAAAATATAGCAAAATATATTTTTCCAGCTGGGCTTTGGACCTCCAAGGAGGGAAATAGTGCATCACGTCGTTCATTGTCATCTGAAAGTGAAATTTAAAGCTTTGATTAGAAGGGACAAAACGAAAATGGAGTGCATCGCAAATCTTGCATAACGATTCATCTTGTTTGAAATCGATGCCAAGAAACTTGACCCTTTTTCACATGACCTACTTAATTCATTCAGGCTTGGTAAGCAGGCGCTCAGAGTGTTTGGCCACTGGTGCGTGTCTTGGGGGGATGACCTCTCTTTAAACACACACTTACACAAACAGCACACACCTACACATACATACACTCAAACAAACACACAGAGAAAGAACACATTCAGGCAGAGACAAACTCACACAAGCACATTTAAACAAACACACACAACCTCATACACACACACCCACAAACACTTGGCTGTATTGCACTTTTGCAGTGGGTGATTTATTACACCAAACTAAATACCCATTGACACTTCATGCTTTTAGCCATCTCATTGACCTGGCTGGTGATTATCGATTCCCTCTGGTCGCTTCCTTCTCTCTCGCTCTCGTCGGGCCATCGTTTTAATGCCATGGCCGAGCTACGCCCATTCTCCCTCTCTCGCTCATGGCCTCCAGGGTCTTGGATGAATAGCCTTGTCTACACCACATCCATATCACAGCCTTAATTAAGATGCTCAGAGCTCAGATGGAAACAACTGGCTCTGGAGAACAAATTGGTGCCTTTATGCCAGAGTTTCGAGACAGTCAAATGTTCCGCGGCAAACCTCGGTCCCGAGAGAGCAACCATTTAATTTTGTTATAGATGTATCTTGGCATTTAAAGTGGCAAGGGGAGTGAGTGATTTGAAAGACCATCCTGTAATCAGAAGGTCACAGGTTCAATCTCATGGATTTAGATAGCAAGTCCAAAGACAGCCATGTAAAGTAGTACAAACGTTTATTACTTTTTCTCTTATCATTTTTTATTTATTTTATCTTATCTTATTTTTATCTTCATATTTTCGTCTTTGAATACTTTAATACATTGCCATGCCTCATGCAAAGCACTAGGTGCTAGGCAAATAAACTTGCCAGGCCTTGGCTTAGCTAAAACATAAATGCACTCTGTTTGTCTGATAGGAAAGGAGAGCAGATCCCTCAGCACACACGCACAAAGATATATTATACACACAGGAATCGCTATTTGAAGTGAAATGATTTAATCGTGGTGTCCTCATTCGAGATTGAAAAATGCATTAGATTACAGTGTCTCACAGCAAAGCTTTTACAGTCTAGTTTGCTTGCGCTCATTTAATGAAGCTGGTAATCAAAGTTTAGAAAATTTAATCCCATTTTATCCAGAGTAATTCACCCCCTGGGTACTGTAGTAGCATTGAAAGATGTAGAGGACTGTAAAAACAGAAAAGCATGAAGGTTAACCAGCGCCTTTTCCCTGCCTTTATTAGAGGACGTTGCGATCATTGCTCTGTAATTGAAGCGTAATTGGTTGTGAAGCAATGTGGCTGCTACTTCCAAACAGATATGAGGTAAACATGCTGTGCTGACTCTGTGGTGAGGAGGTGACAGGTTGCTGTAATTGTGATGAATTTGCAGTCCTTGTCCCTGGCTTTTCGCTACACTAACCAGAGATGAAAGGCGTAGCATGGCAAAGGCAAGAGAATGCAATTGAAGTTACCCAAAAAGCAACAAAAAAAACATTGCTTTTTTCTTTCTTGGTCTTAACCTCTGCCCTTTTTCTTTCATTCTTTCTCTATCATGCAAAGTGCAAAGTAAATATAGCAAGGTGTATGGAGATGGGTGAATGTACATTGCCGAATTCAGAGGCAATATGTTTTATAACATTTACAGTCTCTAACCTGTTTATGTTTTTCTTTTACTTACTTTTCAGTGGGAAGAGGTGAGTGGCTACGATGATGCCATGAATCCCATCCGGACGTACCAAGTCTGCAATGTACGTGAGCTCAACCAGAATAACTGGCTACGCAGTGACTTCATTCCACGAAAGGATGTGCTGCGTGTATATGTAGAGATGAAATTCACAGTGCGTGATTGCAACAGCATTCCTAACATCCCAGGCTCCTGCAAAGAGACCTTCAACCTCTTCTACTATGAGTCTGACTCAGACTCGGCCACAGCCACCAGCCCTTTCTGGATGGAAAACCCTTATGTGAAGGTGGACACGATTGCCCCAGATGAGAGCTTTTCCATGCTTGAGTCTGGACGTGTAAACACAAAAGTTCGAAGTTTTGGGCCATTATCCAAAGCTGGGTTCTACTTGGCCTTTCAGGACCTTGGTGCTTGCATGTCACTCATCTCAGTTAGAGTCTTTTACAAGAAGTGCTCCACAACCATTGCCAACTTTGCCGTTTTCCCAGAGACAGCAACTGGGGCTGAGGCAACGTCCTTGGTCATTGCACCAGGAACTTGTGTCCCCAATGCCCTGGAGGTGTCCGTGCCACTGAAGCTTTATTGTAATGGAGATGGCGAGTGGATGGTCCCTGTAGGGGCCTGCACATGCTCTTCTGGTTTTGAACCAGCCATGAAGGATACCCAATGTCAAGGTGAGTGTTTTCACAATAGATATTCTAGGTAGGTCCAGGATTTTATTACTCAGTGGTTGTGACGGTGGATTAATCTAGAGGCTAGGGAGACATAATTCAACAGGGTACATAAGGCCCTATGCCAGCTACTGAATTCACCAAGGGCAAGTAATTGAATTTTTTAAAAACCGACAGAGAACTGTGCTATTTTGTAGCTTATTCCATAGTCTTGCAGTACTGGAAGATGGTGGTGGGTTTGGAGGGATTTCCCTGTGGCAATCAATAATGTATCACATTATTGCTGCTGAGAAAAGTTACATTTACATTTTAGCCACATAGTATCTGATGGTTCTACGCAGAGTGAATTACAATGAGTGAGTAGTAAGGGGTCAAAGTCTTGCTGAAGGACACTTCATCTCGATATATGTGGACACACTGATTGTTGGAGAGATTGAATTGGTATTGTTTCAGCTACAGGTTACAGCCTCAATCACTAGATTGTCCGGCTGCCACATTATTATGAGCCATTTATTTACCCTGTATTCTTTGACACATCAATCCAATGACAATTGGGTAGAATAATACACACTCAATGACACTGTCAGCAACCGGCTGTTCACTTCTCTGACCTCAGTTTTGCCTGGCAGCTGGTTGCTAAATAAATGGAAATGCAGGAGAGGCTGTCTATTTCTGAGAGCTGGGAGGCCCTATGATGGTTTCAGGTCTGATGGAAAACATGACAGGTTCAAAGAGGTTGAGAGCAAGGTGAATTTAAACAGCCATGTCTTGGCTAAAATTGAGTGCAGGTGATGGCAGGAGGAGAGCGAAGGATAAATGGAAAATGTGCATGTGTTGAGGGGTATGGGGGCGTAAAATTAGACTTAGGTCAAATGGAGAAAGCAGAATGCGAGAAAGAGAGACAGAGGGAGGGGAGCTGGTAGGGTTATTGATCAGCGGGGTTGAGTTTAAGGTGTCTTTGCATAAACAGTTTATGTACTGTATGGTTTGCATGTCATCCTTGCCTGGCTGACTAGGTTGAGAGGGTTCATTCCTTTTCTCATAGCAGAGAGAGATGAGACTGAGAGGACATTTAGTTCAGCACCCATACAGGTTATCAGGCAGAGTGGGTGGCTACTTTACACTGGCAGCTTCTGGCGGACCCTAAATATTGAATCTGTGCTCACCTTTAGAAGGAGAGTGTGTTTGTATGTGTGATAGAGAGAGAGAACATAGTAAATCTGAAGCATGGTGTGTGTGGTTAAAAACTCATTTGTTTGTTCCTGGCAGCCCAAGGTTAAAGCCCTGGCGACTGGGCCCTGATAAAATGTTCTCTAATCAAGCTTCACTGAAAACTACAAGGGATAAATCTCTCTTCTCCTGAGGTCCACTCTCCTTTTCTCAATTCTCCCACTATTTTACTCCTTACTCATTTCTCATCATCTATTTACAGTGACTCTTCCGTTCTCTGCTTTTGTGTCCTCGTCCCAACATGCAGTATCTCCTACAGCTGCCTTTCTCTGTACTAGTCTGTACCTCCCCCCATTCCTTCCTAAGCTGAAGGCCATTGGTCTCATTAATACCCCTTTAGTGTTACAGTAAGGATGTCTGCTTTAATATTAATCGATGATCCTTTTTTTTTGTCTTTCCACTCATTTACTGCACATTTTTCACCACCAATATTCTTTACTTTTTTTCTTCATGCTCCACACTTTCCAATTTCAGCATACATTCTAATCAGTTCCTTAAGCTCTATGTTCTGCATGAGAGGATAAGACACAGGGGAGTGGGGAAGGGGGGGGGGGAGCGCCTGCAGGATTAGCATTTTCTATGTTTCCACCTCTTCCACCTCTCCCTCCATTTTTCTCTAGCCCCCATGTCTCTCTTTCTTCCTCATTCTTTAGTGGTTTCTCTAAGGGGAAAATGGATGAAAGGAAGAGGATGACCCCTTTACTTACTGGAAATGATTGATCAGCACTTTCAGTCTTTCCCTTTAAAAAAAAAGCCTCTTCTAATGGGAGTGCTCCCTCAACATCTTCTGTTAGGCTAACATGTACAAAAACCAATATTCAAACCCTGCGAGAAATTGCTTATGGTTTACTTTGTGTTGCATGAACTTAAATTAACTTGGGTCATGGTAGCAAGTCCCACCTGGTAAAACTCTAGGTCGTTTCTTATCTGTATATCAAGCAGTACTTCCTGTTAGCCAGTGGTGTGGATGACTCTGATTAATGGTGCAAGAACAAATACACTCAGTGCTAATGTACACGGTGCAGTCAACTGGTGGTTTTGTGCTAATATTGAACTTTCAAAAACGGGGAAAACAGCAGGAGCAGGAAGTGGTCCGCTGTAGATTTGACCTCCAACCTTGGTTGTTTTCAGCACTGAGCAAAAAAACAAACACAGGAGCTATGGTGATAATTATCATTCAGAGGGACAAACATAGCACTGTGTCCTTGACATTGACGAGCTAACGCACTAGTGGGTCAGCTAATCAACTGGCCCCTGTAAACTTTGGCTGTCTTACCTGCTCTCGTCTTTTTTATTAAGCACTGCGGCAAACTCATTCATCTTTTAACAAGACAGTTTATCAAAGATATGGAGCCTGCCAAAGTGTTCTGGACACAGTGCCGCTGTCAGTGTTTCCCTGTATGTCTGCAACTTATCACCTGAGTTATAAACGTCCAAACAGCTGCTATAAATGGAGACAGGGCAAATACAAAGGCTAGCAGTGTTTTCATCTGATTAACTAGGCTTCACTGATCAACTACCAGTTTAGGTAAAACTATGCTGAAGGTAGTTTTGTATTGGTCTGTACAGGAAATGACCTTAAAGACAGAAAGATGCAGACATACTTTTTGAGAAAAGCCTTTTTGTATAGAGTACACTGAAGTGACTTGAGGGCAGGATATTGTGTGTGTTTGTTTGTTTGTTTGTGTGTGTGTGTGTTTGTGTACAGACATGTATCTTTGCACAGTTTTTTCACAGGCCCATGTTTGTGTACACATCAGCATATTATGTGTGCCTCTCTGATTTTATGTGTGTATGTTTATATGTATTTCATAAAAGACTGAATTCAGATGAAAGCAACATGCCAGCGTTTTAGCTCTGAGGGTTGTGTATGTAATTTGGGTTGACAGTCTCTTCGTGTGAGCGTGGCTTTATGCAAACAGCTATATGCTGCTCATAAACCCCTCTCCCTTTCCACTGTTGTCGAAAATGCACTCTCCATAAGTGAGGGAAATGGGAACATGTGGGGTTGAAGGGACAAAACCAAATCATGTGCACATGCACATATGTACATAAACAAACACATGCTAAACACATCAAATAAGACATTTTAATCATGTCTACCAGTGAGCTGGAACAGTGTTTCCAATGCAAGCAATGTGACCATAAAATGAACCACTACTTAAGACATTACATCCTGTTGTCAACACGTGCTAAAGCTAGGGATTAGAAAAAGTAACATTTTGTATTTTCGTTCCAGAGAAAGTGGAAAAATTGCCCATTTGGAAAATGTGACTCACATAACTGTAAATTGTAAATTAATTTAGTAAAAATAGTTTTACCTTAAAATTGTTATATATTCCTTCAAGTGATCCATGGTTACTTTCTAAACCCTTCCATTCAGTGTCAATATCTAAACTTATTATTCACACTTTCTCCATTTTTCTATCTTTTCCTATCAGCTTGCAGCCCTGGCACCTTCAAGTCCAAACAGGGAGACAGCTTATGCCTGCCCTGTCCAGAAAACAGCCGTGCCACCTCAGGAGCATCCAGTGTCTGCTCCTGCCGAAACGGTTACTACCGCTCAGACACCGATTCTCCTGACTCCCCCTGCACCAGTAAGTAAAGACTGCTTTCAACTGACTAAATGAGAAATGCTGTTGTTGCAATCCTTTTGAAAACCAGACAACTTCTGCATGTTTTTGTTCCCAAAATGTGTTTATGCCTCATATTCAGACAGTAATCAAATGTATTGGAAGCCATAAACCAAAAGTCTTTATGGTAGGGTTCTCCCAAACGTCCCTCTTTGAATTGTGGCTGAAAGCAGTGTGTTCCCACCATGCCACATGGATGGCAAACAAGTCTCCTTGTTCCCAACATTATACAAAACTTTATCTTCCAACCCCTCCCCCGCCCGCGTCTCCTGTTCTCAATTCTGACACCCTTTTACAGACAGACAGTGGAGGAATCTTTCTAGTAACAGTGCCTTCGTTCGCAAACAAGCACACGTAGGAGCTAATTCATTCACTATTGAAGAGAGAGGAAGATCCTTTTTTCTGTTGCTGGGGTGGGGGGCTGATTCTCCTACAGTGCAGTGAGAGATAAGGCTCCAGTAATTGGATAAGAATTGCCAAGGCTCTGCCAATAGTTTGTCTCGCTCGTCCCCCCCAGCACTTTGCACACACAGACACACAGTGGAAATGAGCATGCAATTCAAATTTGAACTCCTGTCTTCTTTTTTCTGAAAAACTGCTGGAACAGTCTCTTGTTATGTGGAAGAAACAAATGTTCTAGTTAATGCATAAAAAATGTACCAATACCACAGCAAAAGGAAAATTCTTAGGTCATGAATTGTGCAGCTGTGGAATAATGAATGTTTGTGTGTATAATGATATGTAAACTGCGTTTTGCAATATAAATCTCTGTCTATTGTCAGTATATCTCTGTAGTGTCACCAAGGCAAATTTCTTTACACCTATTGTGCATGGAGATTAAATTCATTTTCATTCTAAACCTATTTTCCTCAACTCATCCACGCTTTACCTCCCTTTCGCAGCTGTACCTTCTGCACCACGCAATGTCATCTCCAGTGTGAATGAAACCTCGCTAGTGCTGGAATGGAGCGACCCACGTGACTTGGGTGGCCGTGACGACATCTTCTACAACGTCATCTGTAAGAAGTGCTTGCCGGAGCGGGGAATGTGCTCACGGTGTGACGACAATGTTGACATCTCGCCACGCCACCTTGGCCTGACCCAGCGCCGCGTGGCCGTCCGTAACCTACAAGCCCACACACAGTATAGCTTTGAGATCCAGGCGGTCAATGGGGTTTCCAACAAGAGCCCCTATACCCCTCAGTTTTCTACAGTGAACATCACCACAAATCAGGCTGGTAGGTACAGCTGCAGCCTCGTGGCTACCTGTCAAAGATCAATACTGAACTTGTAGGTGCTGCCAACTTTCAAAATACAAAAGAATGTCAGAGAATACATTCTGTCTAAGAAGTAGAGATCAATTTCTTGTATGCATGTAGGAGTATGTTACATATTTTCCCTTTGAATAGGGATTGAGAAGGAAGACATTCTTCTGAATGAGCTTAGAAAGGGACCTTTTTCACACGCCCACAGCATGCTCTGTACTAACACCGCTGCAAATAGCAATAGCGAGGCAGTGTGTATTCAAAGTGTTGAACCTTCAGTATTCTATCTGCCCACTGCTTCCAACCCACCGCTCCTCCAGCTCACAGCAACAACAGTAACTGGGCCAATATAGCAATCAGTGCTGAGATTCAATTTGGGTTCAGAAGATTGAACCCAGCTGAACACAATAACTTAGAGTAATAATTATAAGCTATTGCATGTGTTCCTTATGATACTAAGATATATGATGTGAATTAAATGGATTAAAATAGGTAGATATGTATGTGGATTGGTAAATGGCTGAATGGATAGATTATTATTTTCAATTTCTGAAGAAATGTGGTTTGTTTAGTTTATCTTATATGCCCTCAAAATTTTAGTGCTGTTGAGATCACTATACACTTTTGTTCTTGTGAGTTGGTTTTTTTGTTGAGGTTCTCCCAGGGCTCTTAAGTTGTGCCTTGGATGTGTTTAGTTGCTATGTTAACTTTGCTATTTCTGCAGGCTTAGGATTATCCCTAGCTCCTTTCCCCATCATCTCTCTCCTTTTCTCCTTTGCCTCACCTCTAACCTTGTGTTCCTGCTCCTAAAAGCTTTAGGAACGCCTTCCGTTTGTGGGTCTAGGATCCAGAGGGCATACAGGGCCCCAAGTGAGGGCTTTATTGTTTTATGAGGAGTCTGGTATTGGGCTGACAGGGACCACTGTCCACCCTTGGGTGATTGGGGTCAGTTGAGTGCAGAGAGAGAGGTGAAGGGAAAGGAGGGGCAAGAGAGCTGTGATCAGATTATCCCCTGGTGTAGTCCCAAGACCATCTCTGCATGTGCATTCACCTTTTAAGAACCAAAATAAATACTAGGGCGGTGATAAGCCCCAGAGGCCACCTCCATGGTTACTGCAACGTCTTCTCTTGGAGGAGGGCCCCTAATCCCCTGGCTAGAGTAACCAGGGGATCTGTCTAGGAAGCATTGTCTTCTGGGGAGAAAGAGAGACGTGGAGGGCCTGTGTGGAAGGGGCTGGCATGGGAGGGAAAGAGGCAGGGAAGGGAAGGTTTGGGGGGCAAAGAGAGAGAGAGAGAAACAGAAGGATATCTGGCCACAAACACAGGCAGCAAAGGGAGAAAGGAAATGCAAGGGGGAGGATCAAAGAACTAAAAACTGGGGATTAAAATGCTTGAAGGAAGGCAGTGAGAATGAGACAGAGCGGAGATGGAGGTCTGCAGTGGTAAAAAGGAAGATAAAAAGTGAAGAGCTGAAGAGGACAGGGAAAATTAAAGATGATTGTGTGAGTATAGGAAAAAGTGAGCAACTTTATGTTTGATGAGAAGGTACCACTGGAGATAGATAGTTGAAGTTATGAAACAAAAGCGATGGAGTAGACTGGGAGGAGGGAATGAGTCAGAGGTACAGAACAAGCCTGAACTTAGAAAAAGAGGAAAGCGAGACAGGGAGGCAGACAGCACTTGGCCATTAATAGGCACATGTGAACAAAGCATGAAAAGCTCAGGTGGGTGGAGTGCCATTGTGTTTTATGCTCTTCTGTGAGTGTGTGTTCATAAACCATTACACACATTTGTGTATTTGTGTACACATTATATAAGTGATGTAGTCTATATAGTGTGTACACATTGGCTTGTGTAGTAGCAGTAGATACTTTCTTATAACGTAGAAGGCTACCAACAGAGGAAAACAGGACTGTTCCCTAACACTTCCTCTAAAGTACAGAGCAAAAGGGCAGCAGTAGTTCAGGAAGCATGCAGTTAAAATTGCTGTATGTGGGTGCTTGTTAAACTTGCCGACATTTGCTGTATGGTAGAGGGAACTGCATGTACCAGAGATGTATCCATCAGTTTTGCGGTTTGACTCTCTTGTCACAGTAGAATTAGACATCCCCTCTCCCTCCCCAAGGACTCTGGGAGGGAGAATCTGAGCATTAGTGGAGAATGGTTCTGCATACTAACTATTGGCCAAAGCTTTTCACAAAGCCCACAGCCTAAGACTTTGTATTTGGGCTTCTGTGGACACACAAAGGGCATAGAACTTGAAAAGACATAACACATAAAACGATAAATAAAGCAGATTTTTCTTTATTTGTTTTGCCTTGTGTAGCTCCGTCTGCAGTGCCCACAGTTCACCTGATGGCGGCCACAGCGAGCACCATGAGTCTGTCCTGGCTGCCTCCAGAGAAACCCAACGGAATCATTCTGGATTATGAGATTAAGTACCATGAGAAGGTAAGCAGCAATGTAAGTCAACGCCTCTAATTCAATCCAATTTCATTGACTTGCATGGTTTCGGTTTCATCTGTGTTTCTGTAAATGTGGAAAACAATGCCTCTGCTGATAAACACATGGTTGCAGTGAGGCAATTCACTATTTCCAATCTTAGCTTGTATGATCATCCTTCCCTACTTATTCCCCTCTATCCATTCCTCTATCCATCCTTCCTTTTTCTCACTTTCTCTCCTCCCAATCCTTTCCCATATTTCTATTGTGCTCTGCCCTTTTCTGTACCCCTAATTCCATCTCTCCCTCTTGCCCTCCCTCTTATGCCCCATCCTCTCTCAACCCATGCATTAGAACGTTTCTGTATTTTCCAGGGGCCCAGGGAGTTGTGACTGGATTTGCCTCAGGGAGAGACAAAGACATTCCATGTATATCTGCTCTGTTTGTTGTCTTGTCCTTCTCCCATAGGATTAACACACCAGCTACAATCTGTTTCTCTCTATTTTTCTCCCTCGATCTTGTCTTCATATTTTTTTCACCCGCTTGCATGGTTAGATTGGTCAGCCATGTCAGGGAGGGAAGAGCATTAAAGTGGGGATGATGATGAATGGGACTGCACAGGGGGCTGCTATTTGGCATTTTCATCTCAGACTGTCTTTGTTTCTGCAGGATCAGGGTGAGGCCATCGCCCATACTATGACTGCCCAACGGAGCAATGCCCGCATTGAAGGTCTAAAGCCTGGTACGCCTTATGTGGTACAGGTCCGTGCCCGAACAGTGGCCGGTTACGGCCGTTACAGCAGCCCAGCCGACTTCAGCACCAACCTGCAAAGTATGTTACTCCCATACCTACTTCATTACCCAGGGATATATTGGGATATTTGTGGCTTACCAGCAATACCTCTATGATAGTACTATGCATAAGCTTCTGAACATAATGGAGGCTCAAAAGCTTATTGAGCTTGAAGTTACTATGCCTATTTTTCATGCAAGAGGAAGAGAAATCCTTGTAGAAAAATTTACTTTAAAGTTTTGGTGAAAATCTACCATTTCTTAGCATTAGTCAGGTTATCAGCCTCATTCTTGCTCTACATCATATTCATCATTAAGAAGAAAAGTAAAATAACTGAGTAGTTTATTTTGCAGCCTTCATAAATGCATTTGCAGGTTTGCTCTCTGTTTAATACAGCCTGAAGAGCACAAGGGCATGGTTTTACCCATGTAAGCATACAATTTTGAAGTAGGCGTGAGAGGCATACAAGCTTATAGACAGACTTTAGACAGAGCACACGGAGTGGCACAGTCTTCAGCTATACACATGGATTGCAGCTAGTGTAGGTGTATGTTTGTGACAAATTCTCCAAGTAACCACTCTCTCTCTTTGACATCTAAAGCCGACCCTCCAAAGTCATGGCAGGAGCAGCTGCCACTCATCGTGGGATCAGCCACCGCCACCTTGGTCTTCATCATTGCAGTTGTGGTCATCGCTATCGTCTGCCTCAGGTCAGAACATAACTCTATCATCCTCAAAGTCAGAGCGCATGAAAGATGAGCATTAGCAACTTTGGTAGCAATGGCAAAAGAGTTCTACACTGACTCAGTTACTTGTGTCTGGCCTACAGAATATATTCAAACAGCGAGGACTAACAGAAACATTTGTGAAAAATATTTTTCCCTCAAGATGAAAAAAATTGAGATAGCTTCAAATGTCAACTTTGTTTGCATGTCCTCCAAACCACCCTAGAACAGTCTCAGCGGATTGCTGTGCCACCTGTGAGGCCACTGAATGCCAGATTAGCCTTCTGAATCTCTGAGTAGTAAACAGCTTCCGCCAAAATGCTACTTTGCTCACTGGACACAGCATGGTGGAGCAGCTGTTGGGCCTGATAGGCCTGCCCTCATGGCCGGGCACTCAGAATCAACTGTGCAGTTGCCCGACCACAAAGAACCCAGATGTGTCCCTGTCTGCTAGGCCCAATTGACTGGGAAGATGCGAACGGCTGCTCCGACCTTTCAGAAAGTCTGACACTGAATCAACTGGGTCTAACCACACTCGTTTATCCTTATACCTCTCATTTGTCAAGCAGCAAATGCAGTGCATGTGTGTATATATGTGTGAAAGGTTGGCACCCACCGCTGACTGGCTCCCACTGGGTTCCCTCCACAAGCCAGTTCAGGCAGCGGCTGACAAGCGTGGGCATCGGTCACGCTAGACTGAATAATAATCTCCCTGGCTGGCTCCCCCTCCTCTCCTTCTCCCTCCTGCCCCTTCGTTCTCTTCTATTTTCACACCGCTACATTGTGTCTCTCTCAGGGTCTTGGTTTAGCCACTGTTCTGACTGCCACAGAAGAAGAAGGGGAAAATAGTAATAATACAAAACACAGAGCTTCGGCATATTCCGGAACCAAATTAGAATTTGAAATAAGATGCAAATCACCATCGGGTATTATTGCCCTGGTTACTGGTTAGACAACAAAGGAAGCACATTAACATGTAATTTCAACAACCCAGCCCCCTCGCTCTGTCATCGTCTTTGTGCCCCCCCTCCGGTGCAGAAGGGACACATGCAGGAAGATGAGGATACAGAAACTGGGAGACATGGGTATAAGAGAAAAAGAGAAGAAGAAAAATGGATTTAAAAAATAGGAAAGAGGATGACAGCAAGAGAGTGAGTCCATGAGACGAAAATAAGAGGCAGATTGAATTGAAATGAACAGTGTGATGTCTGTAGGGCGAGGAAGACGAGACAGCTGAGCTTGCTGTTTGAGTCTGCTTTTGTCTCGGCTGTTCGTTTTAGAGGTACCAAGAGTGAATGGCTTTCACTTGCTGCTTCAGACAATGGTATGATATCCTTTTGTTTAGGCTTGTGTTACAGTCCCCAAGTATGAATCATTTTACCACCAGACATTGATTCAATCTTTATCTACAGTGTATCCCTTGCTTTCAGTGCAGATACACAAGACATCTTCACCAAGCCACATCGTAGTGTGGCTACATCTCTGCAGACATTATTAGGGATCTGCTTTCTCCTCATGCCTTTGTTCCTTTCCAGTATTTGCTCCCTGCTGTGTTGAGTCCACGTGACTCAGTTTGTGTTTTCATCTTTCTCAACAGAAAGCAGAGAAATGGTTCAGAGTCGGAGTACACAGAGAAACTGCAGCAGTACAGTAAGTCTCTTTGCTGAGATGCCGCTCCCTTTTCTATTATTCACATTCCAATAGCAGTATTCCTATGCTTCAACAATGACTGAGCATTCCCAACCATTAAAGAAGAGTTCACATAACATGAATTATGTTCATCTCATACAAAAAGAACATATTATGAATGATCTTGTTTTGATCTAGTCTTAGTTGATAAAAAATATGTTTTCAGAACTTAGTTGATAGCATAGATTCACGTTCCTGTTCTTGCCACTGAATCCCCAATAGTCACGCCGGGAATGAAGGTCTACATTGACCCCTTCACCTACGAGGACCCCAACGAGGCGGTGCGCGAGTTTGCCAAGGAGATCGACGTCTCCTGCGTGAAGATCGAGGAGGTCATTGGCGCAGGTAACCCACCAAAGCTCCTGAGCTACAGGGGGAAGACTGCTAGTCACCTCCAGGCCATACCGTTAGAGGACTTCACACCAAGCGGTACTTTCACTCAATTCATCGCTAGCCCTCTCCTTGCTCCCTCCCCTCCCACACTCGTCATCTCTTAGGAACCCCTTTAAAGTATTATAGATGTCTCCAGCACTGTCCTGTGTTTTAAGCTTTACTAGCTACAGTATGTCCTCTTTAAGTTAGCTTGACTCACTGTCCTAGCACCCTTACATTGTTTACCATGACATGTGCATTTAGAGTAGATGTATACCTTTTGAATGGTGGATTATCATTTCACCCATGTCCTAAAAACAGAGCCCAATCCTGGAACAAGAGAATTGCTGTGTAAGGACATTATTTATTTGGCAGTCATTGCTAATTGATTCCAAAAATCTTCATCATCAAATGGAAGAAGATTTTGGACAATGCAAGCCCCATACAGACAGGATTTATTCATACAGACAGGATTTATTTCTCTAGGGGAACTTTTAATCCTGTCCAAGCGCATGTGTGTGGTTTTTCTCTTATCTCTTCCAGTATTAATTACAGCACTATTGTTTTTCTGGCACACTTGTTGGCCTTCTATTTTTTTTAAACTTCCTTTACAGATAGACACGTTGTATTTGAGTTACAGTAATCATCCACATTTGAGTTCTGCAGGGTGTAATAAAAGACATTTATACAGTCCCATATCCCATTATTTGATTACTGACATACAGTTGTTATTGAAAGTCCATGTGCATGCGCATGTGCATTATGTATAGTAGCCTGGGGAATGTTTTGGGTTGTATAAAGCAATTCATGTTAATATTTGTCTCTTGCATCCCTCTAAAACATTAATCCTGTCTGGATGGGGCATACAATATTAAAATGTTTCTCGTCCAGGATTGGCCGTCTCTGATCCTGCCCGCTTTTTAGTGTCTTGAAAACCTCTTTATTAAAGAGGAATTCCACTGGATCACTATATTTGACCCCTGTTCCTGGCACTTACACCTCTTCCACAATGTGTCAATTGTGTCCCCTCCTTTAGAAACCCTTCCTAACATTTGATGTGTTAGATGGTAAAATATTTTATGTATTTGATATGATAGTGTAATATCTCTGCTCAAAAGCTGCAGGATTGTGCCAAATGAGGTTGAGTTTTCTTAGCATTGTATCTGAGCCAAAATGGAGGACGTTTGATGGCAGAGATGGGAGTCCCTACTACTGCTTCTGCTACTACCATTACTACTGCTCCTACTACTACAACAACTCTTCTACTGCTGAGGCTACTACTTGAAACCCGTCGCTTCCCAGCATTCGCCTTTTAAGTGACGAACCCTCAACCCCTGTCTTCCCTGTCCCCCTCCTCTCCTCTACCCCATCCTCAATCCATCCCTCCATTACTCCATACCCTTTCCCACCTCCCCCTGACTTCCCCCACTTAATCACCTTTGCACCCATGTTGACACACATTGCTCTCATCGCCTAATTTGTCTTGCATTCTTGCACACGCTTGGTGTAGACTCTAAACGTAAAGCGTCCACAACCCCAAGAACCCCCAAACTTCTGTCTCCACCTATCTCCTCCTCCTGTGCCCGCTTCTCTGAAGCTTAGCACCACCCCCCTGAACCTTGCCCCCTTCCTCCTCTGTCCCTTTGAGCTCCTCTCACCCTGTGACCCTACTTTATCCTTTTTTTCATTTCAACATGCGTTTTTTTCAACTCATCATCTCAACATCATCATCTTCTCATATTCCATCATCATGCCTCACACTCATCATGCTGTTTCCTTTAATCTGTAGCATAACAGCACAAAGTCATTGTATGCTCCCCTATCACCACCATCCTCTGACACTGGCCTAGAGTCCTGGCTTCTCTTGCAGTTCCCCCTGTCCCACCCCTCCTGCTACCCTTCCCTGGCTCCTTGGTTCTAACCAGTTAACTGTCCCCTCTCCCCTCTTTTCCCCCACTCTCCTCCACTCTTCCGTCATTCCTCTCTCCCCTCCCTCTTTCTCTCTATCTCCTTTTGCTGTTTCTCTGGCTGTCTCACGTGGGCTCTCGCAGGAGAGTTTGGGGAGGTCTGCCGCGGTCGCCTCAAGCTGCCTGGGCGCCGGGAGATCATTGTCGCCATCAAGACTCTCAAGGTGGGCTACACTGACCGCCAGAGGCGAGACTTCCTGTCTGAGGCTTCTATCATGGGCCAGTTCGACCATCCCAACATTATCCGTCTGGAAGGTGTGGTCACCAAGAGTCGGCCAGTAATGATTGTGACTGAGTTCATGGAGAATGGAGCATTGGACTCCTTCCTAAGGGTGAGTAAAAACAGGCACCCATGATCACATTACACACAAGAATAACTAAATATAAATAAATATTAGCTACTTGTAATTTTATCAATAATGCAACACTATCTGGCAAATAAGCCTTCCCAGATCTGTTTGATCTTGCTTTTAGTTATCTCACTTTCTTTGGAGCCGTAAAAGGTCTTTTTAAGCTCTGCTGCAGAACCCACAATGGTTATCTTACAAATGCTGTATTCAGGCAATTGGTGACATTTACAAAGGGCTCAGTCTCCAATGAATCACTGTCTCAAAGTCACATCATACATTGTCTGCCAGAGAAAGGGGAGTGATACAAGGAGATATAGAGAAGACTGGAATGGAGGATGGATAGGTAGAACTGAGAAATACGTTACAGTGTGAAGTGATTGGAGATTAAAGGTGGAGGTAAGAGGACATATGCAAAGAAAGTAAGAGACACTGAAAAATGAAGATAGGAAGGACAAATAAAGTTACATATATTCTTTTGAAAATGCAATCTTGATCTACAGTCAAATTCATCCTTGTCATTCCCATTTTTTTCTTTGCCAGCTAAATGACGGGCAGTTCACAGTGATCCAGCTGGTTGGCATGCTGCGAGGTATCGCAGCAGGCATGAAGTATCTGTCAGACATGAACTACGTGCACAGAGACTTGGCTGCCCGTAACATCTTGGTCAACAGTAATCTGGTGTGTAAGGTGTCTGACTTCGGCCTATCTCGTTTCCTCGAGGATGACCCTACAGACCCCACCTACACTAGCTCCCTGGTGAGTCAAGATATAAATGTGTGTATGTGTTTGTGTGTAAGTTTATTCATGTTTAAAATCAATGTTTAAATGTGCTACATATAATGATTTTTAACATCAATGCATCACTAGTATGTTCATTTCAGCCCCCTTTACAAATTAATCCACAAAATTGGCAAGTATGAGTGTATTCAAAAAATAGATCTGTGTCAAGTCTGTTCCCACATGACATGACCATTATGGGTAGGAAGGGAGTTTTTTTTATTCTCACTGTAAATGGCAGGTGGGAAAAACAAGAAGAGTTGGAACAAATGACTAAGCCAAAGAAATTGCAGCTAAATTGATGTTTAAATTACATTTTGGAGTCACACAAAACCTCCAGAGACACTTTTGTGGCTATGTAAAATTTTACCTGGAAATGTTGGGTGTTTCCACTGAAGCTGTAACCGATTTCTAGAAATTTAACGAAACAAAGATCCTTGTGTTGAACCTATTCGAAATTGAATATTTTGGCTATTCTCACATGACATAACATGTAAAACTGACAAAGCAGGTTAAGGCACGTGGGAAAGGGGACTTTAAGACTATAATTGTATAAATATGGCAATTATATAATTGTCAGAACATGAGCTCTGGTATAAAGATAGGAAGCCTCCTCCGGCCTGTGTACAAAGTTTAGTTTATGTGAAAAAGCAAAAACACACAGAGCAATGTCAGGGGTGAGGAATGGCAAGTCTCTTGTTGACAGGAAGCAATGGTGTTAATTGGGAAGTGTATTCTTTAAGAATGAGAGACACTGCTGGCATGAGATGCCAATCACCTCACCTACGATTCAGTTTGTCTGGTAGGTGTATTAGATAATTTGATGATTGTGATATATTGATGTTAAAAAATAGTTTGTAGCACATTAAATATTCTCCTAGCTTCACATGTTTGTACATATCATTTTATGTAACTGTGTTACTAACCTGTGTATGTGGTGTTTGCGTTGTACTGCATGGACCCATGTGTTGTGGACCAACATTTCCCTTAGACTGTTTTTCTCACCCTCTCTCTTCCTCTCGTATGTGTGTGATCCTGTGTTTGTGCTCCATCCCTCCAGTATTTCATGCTCACCTACTCATTCGCATATCCACAGGGAGGAAAAATCCCCATTCGCTGGACGGCTCCTGAGGCGATTGCCTACAGGAAGTTCACCTCGGCCAGTGATGTGTGGAGCTACGGCATTGTCATGTGGGAAGTGATGTCGTATGGGGAGCGGCCGTACTGGGACATGAGCAATCAAGATGTAAGCTGATATGAGGATTTTTTTTTTTTTTTACTATGATGTGATATATGCATACTTAATGTTACATTGGTATTGATCATTTGAAAAAAAAACTTTACTGAAATATTCAACATTACAGTAGCATTTTGCAGTAGAAGATATAAATATAGTTTTTAAGCACTTTTGCTATCACTGTCTAAAAGCAGTTCTCTCTTTACATACCCACCCACAACTGCCACTCCTCCACTCTGGCCCTTATATCTATGTATTCCCTAAAGCCCTTTTCATGTTTATCTCTGACTCTCCCATCATTTCCCTCATTTATCCTCTTCTGTCCTCCCTCACTTGCTCTTTTCATCGACCCATCTCTCTCCTTGTGTTGTCCATCCTCCCTCTACACTATATTTCGTGATTGGAAGTGATTGTGATTTCTCTGTCACCCTTCCTCAGGTGATAAATGCTGTGGAGCAGGACTATCGACTGCCCCCACCCATGGACTGCCCCACAGCACTGCACCAACTCATGTTGGACTGCTGGGTGAAAGAGAGGAACCTGCGACCCAAATTCACCCAGATTGTGGCCACGCTGGATAAGCTTATCCGCAATGCTGCCAGCCTCAAGGTGGTCACCAACAGCACACAGTCTACTGGGTAAGCTGTAATATTATGATATAAAAAGTGTGATGGTCACATTAAGTTCAGAATCAGTATGAAAGCCCTGTCAAGTAAAGCAAATGCTGAATCTTGTACAGTATGTGTGGTGGAGCTGGTAATTAGAGAAATAGACTTTAACTGTGATACTGTTGATCTTTGTTTCCCTGGAGATCCTTGTTGAGTTTTATTAGGTGGATTAGTGATCTTCATAAAGGGCAATAATATATAATTATAGTCAAAGCATTATGGATATTAGTGTTGATCGCTCTATAAAATCTTCTCTGGTTTTCTCAAATCATATGTTGGAGGAGACCTGCTGGACTTTTGTAATATTCTGCAGTTGCAGGTCATTAGTTTATAGAATGAAGTCAGTTGACTTTTTAGCCGTGAGAGTACTGGCTGAAACATTTCATTTGCACCTGAGCCAGAGCAACTGCGATAATGATTTCCATTGTACAAATATTCCTTATCCAAGTTGATACAGTGTATGTGAGTCACTCTGACTCAGCTGTAACAATCTCTCCTATAAAGTGCACATTTCTTCCCATACAACTCTGTAGTTCTCACAAATGCAGCCTTGGCCATTATGCAAATCCAAATTACCATCGCTCAATGCAGCCCTTAAAGCAACTCCCCAACCAACTGGGAGCTCAATCAATAATGTCACATCTACATTTAGCTGCACTACCACTCTCTGCAAACTGTTTCTTGGAAAGAGTTTGGAGAATAGAAGGTGGCAGAGTTGGAGCAATAGGGAGGGGGATGACCTACCTATCTGTCCCTGCATCAGGGTCTTTCTGTCTTGAGGGAGGGCCACAGACAATCCTGGTTTGGGCTCATGGGGAAAATCAGGGTCTCGGTTGGCCACCGGAGTGACGTTCTTAGAAGATTAAGCTTGCGGTTAATTAGCTCGATTAAGGCGATGCAAAAAAGAGATGGGAGCGCCTTTTAATTAGCCACTAACGAGATTTTAAACGGGCCAGCGGAGAGGTGGCCTCCTGCCGACAAACCTAACAAGGGAGAAGTGAGGGATGATACCGTCGTCCTGTTCGGCGTTGAAGGGTGGCTGGAGGTTAGCTAACACTGTCTGGCATAAAAGTCCTTTGGTTGTGTGTGTTATGTGTACTTGACATGACTGCATATTGCATTGTAAGTGTAAAGTGTAATGAGTAATTGAGCTTTGGTGATATTAGGCTTCCAGCACTTTAGCATGAGTCATTTCTGTGTTTATCTTTCTACTGCTGAGTGTCTCTCATTTATTTATTTAACTTTTATTTAACCAGGAAGTCCCTTGAGATTGAAATCTCTTTTCAGAGGGAGACCTGGATAACACAACAAACCTGTTACAATTAAATAGAAATTAAACATAATTGTAGGGGGAAACAAATCACACGCACAAGGAAAGGACTAAATCAAGCTCAAATAGGGCAGTTACATTTCTCAGTTACATGGACTTTTAACATGTGTTTAAATTCTTCCGAAGGGGACTAGATCATAAGATGTAGCACGTTTTGCAAATGATTCCATGACCAGGGAGAAAAGCAAAGAACGAAGCAGTTGTAAATGCAGAAATTCTTACTTGAGAAATGAATCACATCCACTCTCTAAACCTCTTAAAAACAAAACAGCCCTTTGGAGAAACTGAAACTCACAACAAGTGAACTGGAATATGGGCTCAGCCTGTAACTGTCTCACCAGCTAGCGTGCAGTATTACCCAGCTTTCCTGCTGTGTTTCTGCTTGTGGCTCACACATGGCCAGCAATGATCTGGACCCTTTTGAAGCCAACTTTAGAGGAGGACTAACAATACTCCATTAAGAGAAGCCAGAGTCTGTCGTTAACGACGGCCTGAGGCCTTGGGCTCCAAAGCACAGGCCTTATTAAAAAATTGCTCCATCTACACCACTCAATGGAGCCTCTGTATCACTGTTATTAACTCCCCCTCCATGGCTTTTTTCTCTTTTCTCCCTCTTTCTCCCTTCATTCCTTTTTTAATTGTTAATGAATCTAATGCCATCAAAAAGGATGACAGGGATCAACAGAGCAGAGAGGAGGGGAGACAGTGGTGCTCTTTCTCTTTGCCTGCTCCCTCATCTGTTTCTCCTCCTTCAACCTCCCTCCACGTCCTCTCTTGTTCATCCGCTCCACTTCGCTCTGAGTTGTAGCACAGTTTTATTAAAACTCCTAAGGTGGCCTCTCTATCTACAGCATTGATCAGCGCACACTTTCTTCTTTAGAAAGGCCCTTTTGCGCTGTCAACAGGTGCGCAGGAACATGCAGAACACACTCAGGAATACACACACACACACACACACACCCATACACACACACCAAGTAAAGAAGTAAAGACTAAATTTAGTACATTCATATACACACAGCTACACAGTCAAACGCTCCTTCCATGTTGCCAGCGTCCACAGGTTCATGAGTCAGTCCTACCATGCACAACACAGACATGTGAACATCTGTGTTTACATTCCACAGATTATATCTCCATTACCATTAAGTATTTTTCTCCTCAAACACACCCTGAGACAATGCACATTAAATGCAATAACAATGTACTGTACAGCATATGGCTTATATCGCACTAGTTAAGCTCATGTTCATAAAGGAAGCCCAAATCTGATTTGAGCTGACCGGCAAAACCGCATGGAATGCAATCTTTCCAGATCATATTTAAACCACATTTGTAGGTGGTTTGAAAGTGCAACCCAGTACAACCACTCAGATTGGATTTCATGTGGGATTTTATTTTTGTTTTGTCAGTCCCCATGCAACACACTGACATCTCATTGCAACGAGGAGAACAGGAACCAAAAACAGAAAGACAGCTATCAAGATATCTCCACGATTTCATAAGGGTTCATATGGGATACGTGGGAGAATTTTGCCCACATGGTTACTATGACACCTGTTGTTTTAATGTTTGATGTTAGCAAATGTGTATAGTTTCTTCTAAATCTGATGTGGTTCCTTGTAAATTACAATGCGGGTAGCTATCAGTTAAGACCAGATTTGACATGTTGTTCTCTGTGAACACGCACCACCTCACCTCACCAGCTACAGCGCCAGCATCCACCACCCGAGCCTCCAGCCAGTCTCTCCACAGTCATAAACGTGCCCCCCCACACGCCCCCAACCCCTGCACACAACTCCTTACATGTGGAGGAGAGGAGAGGAGAGGGGAGAAGAGAGATGGAGAGGTGGCGCTCAGTGGGGGGCGTTTGGGGGTGAGGTTGGCCGGTAGAGGCAGTAGAGTGACGACCTTAACCCTCTCTCTCTCTCTCTCTCTGTTTCTCTTTCTCCCTTGTCCCTCCCCCTCCCCACTGTAGGGTCTCCCAGCCCTTGCTTGACCGCTGTGTGCCAGACTATACCACTTTCACCACTGTGGGGGACTGGCTGGATGCCATCAAGATGAGCCGCTACCGTGACAACTTCGTCAACGCCGGATTTGCTTCCTTTGACCTGGTGGCCCAGATGACAGCAGAGTGAGTGTAGAGGGAGTAGATTCAGCTAATCAGGCCTAAAGTGATTGACTGGGCTGAGTTTGAGAGTCAAATTAATGTTACACAGATTGACCTTGAGGGAATAAAAATAGTCTCATGGCTAAATTAAACATGGTAAGATGTGGAATGGGCTCTTATAGGCTCAGACACCAAGTAATTTAGGATGAAAAAAATCACATTTTACTATATTGGTGCATTTAGCAGACATTTCAGAAGTACATTTGTAGTGCTTTGAAGATAAATCATGCCTTGAAGACATACAGTAGCATGCATTTTACTGCGCCAGTATTTATGTAGACATAATGTAGTGTATGGAGGTAGTTTTAAAAAGGAAAATGTGATTTACTGGAAACACAACCTTCCAAGAGACACGAGAGAGAGATTATCCAGGGGATGAGAAAACATAAGATCATCTGTGCTTTTCCTGTAATTTGGTGTGTAATTGACAAATCAGGGTAGGTTTGCTGTAGAATGGGGAGGATTATGCAATCAGGACTGGACTAGTAACAATCACCTGCTTCAGAAGCTAACAAATTGGATAGACAATCAACAAATGCACAATTTAACAGTGCAGTACAATTTTCAGCAAGCACTTGTAGCGGCTTCCTTTAACTACGATCTCCAGTTGACCTTGACGACTCACCCACCTTATGCCGTGTGTACAAACAGGAAATTATGTAATGGAAGTCATGGAAATTGAAGGCTAGTGATGATCAAATAAATGAATTAGGATTATAATGATAAATACATTATCCTCATTAACTGCATAATAGGCAATGGAGGTGGGGGTAATTTGTTTCAATTTGGCCAGGCTGACAGGTGTGGTGTACTGTGGCTCTCTGTTGCCCTTAATGGCCAGTAATTCCTCTAATGGTGCCCATTTATTATCATTTCATCCTCCATTGCTGCACTGATGGGGATGACGAAATATGAAAAAACAAAAAAAAACACCATTTATTTGTGTGAAATTACGATGATGCACCTTTATCTGGCTTTGGAAAGGATGGGTGTGCAGTGCGGACCTGGGTGTGTGTGCACTTGCACGTACTGTATGCCTGTGTGCATTTGTTCATGTGTGGGTTGAGGTACACACTTTTGTACTACAATAGATGGAGCCACAAAGTCATTGAGACAAGTAGAGTGTATGGTGTGTGCATGTAATATTAGGTTATCCAGTATTTGTGTGTGTGTGTGAGAGACTGAACGGAGAGGACGCAGACTGTGGCAGAGCCCCAACAGTCGGCTAATCGCTGCCCCAGACGCCGTCCGCTCTCTCCTCAGCTATCAACTGGGGAAATCAAACAAGCGGGCGGAAAAGAGAGGTTCTTGTGATGTTATTGTACAGTGTTAAACCAACATGGCCATGAAGATTAGATTATGGCGTCTGACTAATGACGACCAAAGCAGGTGCGCTCTCCCAGGCCTTTTTAAGGATGTAGTAATGTCTACTGTATGTCAACATTTTCATATTTTCCCACTGCACCCTCAACCTGAGGTTAAGACCCTTACTTTAAAGATCACTCTGTAATGTTACATTTACACTTCCCAGCTTTATTGGTTGTAGCTTTTTCTGAAGAATGTTGAGCAACAGTGACCAAGTAAAAGCTGATTTACTGACACACAGACCCATTCTATAAGTATGAATGACAGGCCCCTAACTGAGTAATCTGTCTAGTATCTTACAAAAAATAAAATAAAATAATTAATAATTCTGAGCCTCGTGGCAGGGTAGTGAAGACTCTGTGAAGTCTGCCAGCTGCCAACAGTAGTTTGGTTTGCTCTTTAATCATTAACTATCCCATTATGGCCCTTTGACTCGCCTTCTTTTGCCCACCTGCTGGGCAACAGAAGTATTTTGCATTAAGACCAACATTCTCTATAGCTTGATGAGTGTCCCCATTTTGTTGACATACCCTCCATCAGTCATTTTATGTGTGATTGCCAAGGTGCTTGCCTGTCCCTGTTCCCACCTGGTAGAGTGTGTGTTTACTTGTGGGAAAGTGAAATTTGCACTTCAACTATGGACACGTGATATTTGTCCACTTTTATTTTTTTTATGACTGAGCCACCTGTTCTTATTTTCTTCTCCTTTCTTCTCGCTCCACAGGGACTTGCTGCGGATAGGGGTAACGTTGGCTGGCCATCAGAAGAAGATTCTTGGTAGCATTCAGGACATGAGACTACAGATGAACCAAACACTTCCTGTCCAGGTGTGAGCGACAGGACATACACAGACCGATGCAGTTGAAGGACAGCCAGACAGGAAAAAGGGGGAGGAACTGTGCCAGAGAGAGCCATTGGAAAACCCTAGCTGCCTGACCCATCTCTGCCAATTAGATGCTATGAAACTGGCTTGCAGTGCCTCTGACTATTTTTTTTTCTTTATTTCACTACCACTACCATTTCCTGTTCTTGCTCTTTTGTTATTCGTCATTGTTTCTTTTTCCATCCAATCAGAATTAGTGTGTTTTTGAAAGAGGAAGAAGACCCCCTTATATCCCATGCGTGCCTCACCAGCTCTGGTGTGGGTTGACGTTTGCATGCATGTGTGTTTTAGTGAGGTTGGCCTTAGCCTGTAACTGAAACGTCACACTCTGTTCCTCACACAAGAGTCCCTCCCCTTGACCTCTCAACCCATCTTCAATGGACGTAATACATAGTGAAGAAAAAGTGAACGATTGTTCACACACATAAAAAAAATGAAACAAAAAAAAAGAGGACCCGCAGGAGATAGAGGACAGTTCTTTCCCTGATAGAAGTTGTTTTACTGTGCACATGTGTGTGTGTTTCTCCATCTTCATATTGAAGGTGTGTTATCTAAAAGGGCACTTGCTGGAGAAGGGTGAGGTGATGGAAGAGGTAAAATGAGGTCAAAGGTCAAGAGAATGACAGAGGTTAAAAAGGTCAAAGGATGGCAGCCACATTTCTGGACGCTTGTTTTGGCTGCAGAGTCCTCAGTAGGTCACCAGATGACCTCTTCACCCTGACCTGAAGTGACTCAGGATAGTTCCACAGCTTGGGATCACCTGCTCATCAATTGTATTTTGAAGCATACAAATGTTTTATTTTTGTTTGTCCACACACCATTTTTTTTTTCTTTTCTGTTTTTGGCTTTCTTACACTTTTTTTTGGGAGATTTGTGGTTTCAAAATGGCCGGTCAAACCGAAGTACCCCCACTGGACGCTTGAAGTGATTAAGGGGAGACAAGGACTGTGGCAACACTATAGAAAGACCACTTGGCCTTTTGTGTGCGATTTTGTATGTGTGTGTGTGCGCATGTGTGCGTGTATGTGTGATTAAGTGTGCTTGGATGTACGGGTGTGTCAAGTTGCACACAAGTATACTGTACAATACAGCTTCCGCTATTTGCCACCGTGGAGAATTAACGCATGAACTGAACCGTGACAAGGAGCAAATATATCTGAAACAATTACGCTATATTCTGTGGACAACTGTTAAACATTCTTTTTTATTGAATCCAAAAAATGAACTTAGGACATACATATATATATAAAATTATATATATATATATGCATCATGCAGAAACTGAGAGAAACCATGATGGACACCTTACTTTCTACTTACTATTATCTGGATTTAGAAATAATCAAAATTCTTGTTTTAATTTCTTGACATCCTGCCCTATGTATTTATTTGTACCCCACCAACACCCAAATGGATGGTAGGCCATCCAGTGGACTTGGAACAATCAGAAGGAAGAGAAACTCCAAGAGGATTCACCTGATGAATTGATGGTTATTAAACAAAGGAAACTGCATATAAATTGGATATTGTATTTTTGTTGTTGTTCTAAACAGCCTGTACATGTTTTGTAACAAAAATACGATAAAATGACAAAAGAAAAATGGTGTTTTGACAAAATGGAAGTGCTGTTGTGAAATGTTTGATTCAGAGTGAAATTAACAGAAAGCAAAGGAAGAAGAGAGAGAATGGGGAAAGTCAGGAGGAAGAAAACACCCATGGTTAGAATACTGGTAATAACATGTCGCCCTTTTGCTCTCCGTCCATTGTTGTCTGAGTGTCTGTGTAGGTGTGTCCACGTTTGTGTGTGCCACCTGAACTGGATATTAAGCTTCCCCTATCGATTCTCATTTTCAACATAAAGAGCATTTGTGAAGCACCGAGCTGTTACTAATCGTCTTCCAGGCACATTGTTTTCAACTGTGAACCTCCTGCAAACCATTCTAGGGCAAATCTGTGGAATTATCTGTTTTAATTTTACTTATTTACCATCACCTCCAACAATGGGATCCTCCCAACCCATCTTGTCAGACTGTTGACGAGTCATTAAGGGGATGGTCCAGAGATTATGCAGTTTACCTACCAATCATTTCAATCATCCCAGAGGTGAAGCTCCATCACTAGACTTTCAGTTTGCAACACGATCCTCATCAAAGAACCCAGAGCTGTCAGAAGAAAAAACCTATTGGTCTTTGTCTGTCAGGTCGATTAATGCAGCAGCCAATCTGGCATCGCGAGGACACGAGCATGCAGAGAGCACAGACATACGGCAGGCTGACCTATCATTATCTCTCTTCATTTCCTGTCTGGCCTGCAATCATCCTGTCTCAGCTCAGGCTGCTGCATGATTAGTACAGTGCAGGATCAACAGCCCTGGCACGCAGAAAGCCAAAATCTGCAGGCCCCTCATCCTAAGTGATAGCAGCTGCATCACGGAGACTATACTATTTGCACTTCTCACAGAGGGGTGTTTGAAGGTAGTGGATGAAGGGATGGGGCTGCATCACTAGTGTGATCTTCCAGACAGTCTCCATATTGTTTGGGTTGGAGCTGATCAATGCAATATGTGAATATTATTAGTTAGGTGTGTAATGATAGCGTGATGTTAGTGGCCATGCAGTGTGTCTTGCCATATTAGTTTTGTCAGCCGCTCTTAAGTCCCTTCCAAAGTCGTGGATAATATTATGCAAAACAACAATGTGTTTCCCGTTTTATATTGTTTCATCTTCCACACACATAAGTTTTCAATACTGCTAGTACACTCTGTAAAGGGGTTACTAACCAACAGTTGTAGTACACAAACAAGTAGTAATTTAATTGTTGTGTACTCAAACTACATTACCCTTATATATCCTTCAATATCCTTACATTTGTTTCATCAAAGCATCAGTTAAGATTTCCGATACAATTGCTGGAGAATCAGAAACGCCAGTATTGTCAGCATGATTTGTTATCATGACGTGAAAGTGTTGAAAGTGCCTGTTAGACGAGCAACCATTTTCTGCAGAATTATTTTGCTTCTCTTCAAAGCTAAACAGCATTTTGTTTGGAAGAGTGATAGAGTCTACCTTTGGAGGTGACAGAAGAGCAGAATTAATGCAATCAGAAGCTCACGTTTCCCCAAAGTCTCCCAGGAATATACAATATTAATCCCTCTTCCTACACTCAGCTCAATCAGCTAAGCCCCTCTGTTGCAAATTCCGCATGTGACACCAAAAAACAGTTGATGAGCATAGAAAAAGAGAAGGGGGGCATATGGGGGCTAAACACAATCAGATGGCAGACATGCCCACTCATGAAAAATAGCAGCGCTTTGGAGCTTGCATGAACTATTGATGAGGTGCACATGCTGCTCCAGGGTCTGGAGTTGTCTTCACTAAAGTCAACCGGCCGTGAGTGATGAGCTCAACTGGCACTGTTGCACATCTTAAAATGATTAAACTGCCACCACATCAACTGCAAACAATTAATCTTTAAGTGGATTTTTCACACATTCATGGGAGTGTTTAATATTCAACATTCACAGAGAGGAAAGAAACTCACTCGTGTTTTTTTGTTCTTCCTTCTGACTGCATGTTGCTGAAATGATGATGGACTGTTATATTTGTGTGTGTGTGAGAGTGTGTGAAATAAAAGGATTGCCATTTTATACAGAAACACTTTGATCAGCAGAGTTTAGGCTTTGTCAGATGTGGTTATCTCTATGTGTGCCAATAGGATCCAAACTATCCCAACATTCCTTCCACCTTTCTTCCCCTATTTTACATGATCCACGGATCATCAAACACACCCACCCTCTCCGAAAACCCCTCCACTTACAAATTTTCTTCAGTTGTCTGTTTTAAATAAATATATACAGTACTGTGTTTTCTTCTGTCTTCTAACAAGATCACTCCACATCTGTCTTTTGGTCACTTTTGAAAACCCCCTCTTTATACAAGGAAGTGATATGTTTCAGAGAGAACTGTACATGTGTAGTGAACTTGGAGGGGGGACGGAATAAAGCGCTGAGAAATGCAATTGTTAATTCCTCTTTGAAAAGCATTAAGATGTATTTAATGGTGCAGACATACACAACAAATTACTAAAAAATGATGATGCATTCTTGTAGAAATATTTTTAAAAGACCCTTTTGCAATTAAATTATTTAAGAAATGTGACCCGATCTCCTGACTGAGTCTTTATATTGTGTTTTGAATTGATAATTCATCCATGTGGACTTAAAGTAAATTGTTCTTCCGTGAGGTACCGTGCCAACACATAATCACAAACATGTTCTCCAGTCAAGTAAATGCCCAAGACAAACACATTCAATTTCACTGCTTATCATTTATGGCCATCTCTCGCTCCTATAATCATTACCAGAACTTCATGTAGCTTTTTTTACAATAACATGGTTTTCACAATAAGTGGCACCAAAAGCCTCAGTTCAGATAACTATCTACTTCAGATAAACATACCACAGTCCCAGCTTTAACTCTGCATATTTCTTTAAATGTGCACAGTATACCTGTAAGCAGGAATTGCATCCAAATCTGTCTGATGTGATGTTTGTGTTTCAGACAGGTTGAGACTGCATTATTCCCACTGCCTCGGAAAAGCCTGAGGACATTCAGAGTAACACTGTCTGTAAAAATATATATTTTCTAATGCTTTCTTTCATCTTTATAGCTACCGGCACCTGATGAATGGATATTGATCCTTGGGAGAAGTTACCCAGAGTTCATCTATTTCTAATGCTCCTTCAGTTGCTATGTTCCTTGCTATTACTGATGTTGTTACTTTGAGTTAAAGACCACTATTCTAAAGTAGATTGCCTAATTTAGCAGTGAAAAGCCTGAATTAAATTGCACATCTGTCCAGTGGAATACCAAGATGTAGTGACATAATTCCAAATCAGTTATAATTTCTCAAACGTTACTGTCACAACAGGGTCGATATGCTCACAGCCTAACAAGTTTGCAAGACATGTTGTCACAATCAAATCAAAACATTTGGCATCCACACTGGAGCTATGTCAATACCACGCAACACCAAAGATCCCCATATTGTCTTCCAAGCCCACTAATTTATATGAGCTCCACTCTTCTCTGCAGGCACTGAGCCAACAGTCTTGTTTTCCAGCAAAAATAGGAAAGATGCTCAGATCATAGATTCTACCTCATCTGCCCCTCGCCTTGTCCCATGGCTCCCCTTTTCTCCCTTTCCCTGTCCAATTAAATACAGAACCTTGGATCGGGTGGTCTCGGTGTCTGGGTAGAGCAGATATTTTCGAAACGCTCCCCCCTTGATGCGCTCTGAGAAGTTTCAACAGAGGATTATGTTGGTTCTTTTTGTGTTGCAGCAGGCACAATAAATTTCATTTCAGATCTCCACAACTTTAACAGCTTCTTGTTCTCCAATGTTGCTGTGATGGACTGAAAGTTCCAGCAGCATTTCATGGACACATAATCTGCATTTTAGTCTATCTTCTGTAGTTATTTGTTATTTTCCTTTGTGGAACCACTTTGGCTGAGGAAACTTAAAAAACCCACAAAAAGAAATAAAATTAACCACGCCATCTGTGTGTACCCTGAGACAGACTGGGGACCATATCATAGATTAGGAGTTGTTTTGACTAGCCCAGATAGCAGGTGCTCCAGTGCTCAATATGTAGTATGATCTGTCAGTTTGAGGTAAATATGGACCAATGCCAAGATGAACTAGACCACTGTACACTTTCCTACGGCTGTTGACACTGTGTCACATTACTCCGAGCTGGAGATTATTGATCGTATGCAGGCCTGTTTCAATCAAAGTATGTCATATAATGTAAGGGAGAATTATTGAGTCGTCAATAAAATAAAATAAATAAATAAATAAAAATCGTATCCCTACTCAGTCACTGAGACGGCATTAGCATACATATCAACAAGCATTAGCATGTCTTAGCCACATGTCGGTCAGGACAAGGATCAATGCAAAACATGATCACACAGCAATAGAAAAAAAAAAAGTAATCCGCTCCCTTACACCCTCCTTACCCGCTCCTTCCCCTCATTTCCAAAGCCAGACTCCCTTTTATTCTCCCTTATTCCCTACAGACTATCCCTCACTCTCGCCCTCTTACGAGCTCCACACACCACACCCGTTCTCTGTCTACTTTTTCATCCGCTCCCATCTCCTCTGCCATAATCCCTCTCTTTCACTTTAGCTTGGCACAGCTAATTGGTCACGTCTGTACTGTGACATGGGGACCTGACATAATTGCTGGACAAATAGCGAGGCGTTTAGCTTCGGACCTGTCTCAGCTAAGCTGTACACAGACACCAGCCGACTGGAAAGTCTAATTACCACTCCAACCCCACAACTTGCTAATTGGCAAATACTTCCAACAAAGAAGTATGTGTGTGCCTGTGTGCAAGTGTGTGTGTTTGTCTGAACCTTTGTTTCCTTGCTTTAGTTAAGGGTCCTGTGAAAGCATACAAAAAACACTAGACAGAACAAAATATTTTGCGCTTCAAAATGTGTCATTAATTCTCTTAGATTCCATTTCCAATGGTCATCTGCGAAGTGTCAGTTTTAATGCGTCGTACGTCACATTTCTTGTTGCTGTTGTGTTATTTTGCTGTCTGTCATGACAATGCTAATTAAATTTCCTGTTTGATTAGCTCAGATTAGCAGTCCAGACTTTTTTGTTTTTCTGTTTTCACTTCCACACCATGTTTCCAACACATGTGCTCACTTATAGACCCGATTGAACTGATTTACACATCACAGGGTTTTTGACATTTGATTATTTCCTGTTACTTTAACAATTAATTGTGTTGCACAGATTGCGGCACATTTTTCTTTCTTTGTCTTGGCCTTTTATCCAGTCATGAAATAAATAAATGAATCAAGAAGTAAAGAAATAAATGTAAAATGCACTGTTCTACATATAGTATAGTACATAACTGATGTAAGGCAATTTTTGGAAATATTCATATGTCAAAGTGTTTTGTGCAGAACATATTGCTCAATTTATCTATCCGGTAAAAAAATATTTCTTAAGTGGAAGGATACGCTTTTCACGTCGTTGAATGCTCCACAAATCTGCAGATGATCGCTTTCATTCAAAGGGATCATCACAAAGGATTATCCTATTGCAAAACCCCTGAAATATTTTACCACCCGCTCACATCACCCCCTTCCCTAAAAAGGGGACCCGACCTTTTCTGTCCTAGAACAAGCATTCTATTGTTGGGTGTTTGGGTGCAGCTGCATGGTCTTTCTGTCTGATGGGTTGAGTATGTCTGCCAGTGAAACAATGTTCGACAGGACTGCACCCGGGGACCATGGGGTGACCTGGAGTTCACGGTCAAAGCTGGACAGTTTGTGGGAATCTATCACATGTGAGAGGTATGGCGGCCTTCAGGTACAGCAAGGCTATTGAACAAGCACATCAAAATGTCGCTGTGGGAAGATAAGATGTCCTCATGGCTGCAGTTATCAAGATAGAGCCTTAATTTACTGTAAACAGAGCATAATGCCAGTACCGTAATCCATAAATCAAATGGCCTAGCATGAAACCACGCTGACGTGGGCCTGCTTCTCGTGGGGATAAGGCTCACATGCACAGCAATGCATACATGATGCTTAGTAAGATAATGAATTTACTTTCTTCCAGCCCCCTGCTGAGCTCGTGTCCTCATCACAGTTCAGCAGACATCAAGCTGGCTTGTGTTTGTCTTTGTGGGAGTTTTATGCACTGTAGTGTTTGCAAAAGGCTTCAGGCATGTTTACTTTACGGAAAAACAGTGCTGTGTCATTATGCTAACCAAAAACATAAATTATCTCTCTATGGAAATGTATTATATTGATATTGATATTGATTTTAAGCTCAACGATGGGCTCTGTCTTGTATGAGCAGCACAGTCAGTAGCCAACAAACATTTCGGATAATCTTTTAATCAGCTAATTGACCTGCCTACAGGAGCGTTTTGTTGACTACCGATGAAGAAAATCATTGCACTGAATGAAAATGAACACTAATCCTTCTCAGTTTAGCTGACGTAATTATGAAGAATAATATTCCAACAAACATCTGCTGGCCACTATTCTTTTGATGTGAATAATCCAACTGCACCATCGATAATCTTGCTCACCAACTAAACATAATTAATAGCTCGTGCTTTGCTCTTATGAAAGACAGTCATGACATTGCCATGTCGAGGTCATTTTTCCTCTCCATTGGTGTCATCGGTAGGCATGACGGGAAGGGCCTTGTTCCTGCCTGACATCTCATTACCTGCTTGTCGATATTTATCAGTCTTAATCAGAGCTGTGGCAGGTCTGGTGTGATTACTTCCTGGGTGTGAAAGCAATCACACCTCGTCCTCCCCACTGTCCTTGATTTACAGAGGGAAAAATAGTATGGCAAGTTTGAGGAAGTTTGAGAGGGCCATGTAAAAAGAAGACGGAATTAAAAAGAGCACATTCCCAGCTTTTGCCTTATCTCTCCTCATTGCATACTGCACAAGATAAAATACATCAGCATCCAAGCTTGGCAATAATGACAGACTATTTGTTTTCTTTCTTGAAAATTCACTAAAGCGTCGTATTATTGTGTGTCCACAATGAATGAGGGGGTTTAGAAAACTGTCAACTGATTTTACATCTCGGAAATGCAACACATTACCTGGCCACAAGAATGTTCCCATTACATTCAGAATGGAATAAAGATGGGATTATTTTCATGACCATCCCCCCCCCAAAAAAAAAACAATTTCTTTTTTTGTCTGGGAAATCAACATATTGTCTACCTTGAACTTGATTTCCAAAATGATTACATGCATCAATTATAGATTGACAGATCAAATGAAAAAAAGATTTCACAAAAACTACCAAAAGTTATTTAATATTTTTGACACAATGGATCACCTTGAATCTGTTTTCACACTAGAGCTAGAACATATGTGTAAAAACAGCAATGATAATGTCAACAATTGCTCAAAAATGCAAAAAAGGAACTTACAAACACAAAAAAGAACATTTTACTCACTAATTACTATATATCCTGCTGAATTTGTGTTTTTAGAATTCCGTTAGTTCAGTTCTGCTAGTTTAAGCAGATCATTCTTTGAACAGTTTTGATCACAGAGTAGCCAAATTTGCAGCTGACAGCAGTAGAAATTATTGTCATCATACAATCACCAGAAGGGGAAAATAATATGCCATACAAACCATAATATTAAATATAATAAAGGAAAATTAAAACCAATAAAGACAGACAATGGAACCATTACTTCTGTTAAACCTTGCACCAGTTTCCAGTGGCTAGAAAAACCTGTGTATTATGGTTTTATTTGAAGAAACTATTTTCTAAAGAAATATAAATCGTACAAAGTTCAACAAATGTGCCTCTATACTGGTTCAAAATAATAATACTAATAAAAATAAACCCAGAAAAAAAGATCAAGGGCGCAAATTAATTATTTGTTCAAACACAAACTATTGTCGTTTACGTCTAGCATCAGGTGTCCAATCTTACCCCTTGACCTCACTAAAGACCTCTAACAAGGCCAAAGTGAAGCAGTCTAATGTCAGGTGGCAGGCACACAAAGGTGAGGCCATGGGGGGTGTTGGATAATGCGCTAACATTCTTGTGGGCTGTGCAGCTGTGTGGGTTCGAAGGCCAGTGAGGTGTTTTTATGTGGAACCAAGTGTCAACTCATTACGGACTCAGCTTCACCCCTCTGCACTGCCAATGACCTGTAAACAGTACGAGTCGCCCAGAGTTGTCACAAAACAAAGGCGGAGGGTAAAAAAAGTGCCGCTTGAGTGTAGGGCAAACACAGCGGGAAAGCAAAAGCGCTTTCTGTCCAATAAAATAATATGAATCATGAAAAGTGGGACAGATTAAGAGACTGACCATACTATGTCGGATTGTTTTTTTTGTTTTTTTGCCGTTATGTTTTTTTTGCGTTCGCTCTGCGACGCTACCCCTATCGCGTCACCGGGTTCTGTCTCAGGACCATTCACAGGCAGTGAGCCACAACACTGCATTCTGATTGGACAAAAATGACCGATATGTGACCCCGCCCACGGCCAGACACTCTCATCATGGCGGACGAGGTCATACAAAGGCCACATCGTGATGCATCTTGGGTAAAATGTGTCCCCTTTTTCAAGGAGAAGGAGGGCAGTTGTGAAAGCAAAATGTAGGACAGCTGGTGAACAGAGAAGCCATCATTCTGTTAAACTAGACACAGATTTAAATAAACTAATCAGACATTCATGCTAGTACGATAGTTGTTGCCCTCATGCTACACCAGTGAGCGTTGTGTTTAATAGCTGTATTGAGACAAGCCTAAACACACAGTGCTCACATATCGCTCATTAACAAAGATTTGCATCAGGCCTAATTTAGCAGAGTGTGCTATCAGGGTGTAAATGGTGTCCAATAAAGAACAATAAAGGCTTTCGATAGAGGCGTAGTTGGAACCGGCAATTACCTCTCATTACATTCTAGATCGTTAGAGCCGTCATATTAAACACATGGAAAATGTGAATAAAAGCTATGCTCCACACATCAAAGGCTCACCATGAAAACAGCTTCTATAATAAGATTAGAATGTGCTAATTTGTGTATTTTCTAGTACTACGTTGCAAGTGTTGATAGAAGAGGAAGAAAATGTCAGACTTGAAGGGGAAATGGCTGTAAGAGCATTTTAACAGCAGCGATGTCCTGTTTGTCCACTCTTCTTTTTCTTCTTTTTTTATTGGTGTGCAATTACAGAGGACGCTTAATTACAGAGCCAGTGATTTTCAACAATTGTAGTTTTTACCATAATCATTGTGGTATGATAGTCAAAATTTTGACATTTGATTTAGAATTTTGACCTCATCTGACTTTTGCATCCTTCAGATGGTTGCACCGAGTACCAGACAGGTGTGTGTCTGAATGTGGCTGTGTGTGGTCATACCTCTCTCTGTTCATGGTTACGTCATGTCATACTCAGCTGCAAAAGTGTGCGTGTCTTCAGAGGAGACGGTTTTGCTGTGTTGACACACTCCCTCTCTGACGGGAGCAGAAAAAAGGATTAACAGCAGGTTTAAAAAAATCGAGACATGCTTGACAACAACAATACAAGAATGCCTCCTACCACACATGCTCCAGCGGTCCCGTGTGATGTGATAAAAACCATCACACAGGCTGAGAGGCATGGCAGACAGTTGGAAGACAGTTGCACAGGCACAGCACAATCCAATAGCTATCACTTCTCCTGGCACATTATGTACCACTGAACTGAAAAGAAGCGCACCTGCACCTTACAAAATGGGTTGAAAAGCAAAAATGTAAATTTAATATGGTGCATTATTCAATTCAAAGTATAACATTTTATATTTCACTTTGATTTGATTATCTACTGTACTCTAATGCTTGACTGTGAATATATCATCTTTACGAAATAGTCTCTGCAGTACCTACATGGAAATTAAAAGAAACGTTGGGCTCTCTCACATTGTTTTTAATGCAGCAAATGATTAAGTGAATGTTTGATTTAATTTTACTGGTGTACCCACTTATCCTTAATCTTCCATGGTGAACATACTTCAGGTAGCAGGTAGCAGATTTTAACAGGATATTAAAATCATGACAGTTTTATTTTCAGTCAGTAAATGTGTGAGTGGTATATTTTGGTTTCACATGTAGATACAAAGGTCTAAAAACAAGAATATGTGCTTTGACTTCTTTGAAAGGGTGATGTTCACTACTGATTTACATAGTTTAAGTGTTTCTTGGAACGCTATGATAGGCCTTTTTGAAATTTCTCAACAGTTCTATCAACAGTTCATTAATTGGAGTTCCTATAAGAACACTACCAAATAACAAGGTTAAAAAAATGCCAGAATTGAACACTTTAGTTCTTAATTGTGTTGAGTAACTGGATGGATTCTTCCAATTAGTATTAAATCTTATACACACATATTTCCTAAGAGCTGACCCATGTGCATTATTTTTGTGCCACTGGCTGTTAAATCGCTCCACTTATACTACTTAGAGGGTCACGTCTCCTTGCCCAAGGGCAGAAAAATAGTAATGACGGTGAGTTTGAGAGGCAAACAGACATCTCGTACACCTTCCTGTTTAGACTTTCCAAATCGGTTTGAACTGCCGACCCTCTGGTCAAAAGCTCAGTTCTCTCACCGTTAACATGCCGCTGTGTGTAGTTGAGATAATGTGGCTGAGACCTTTTTTCTTTAGGACACACACCTCACTGGACTGGTGATTATTGCCAGACTTTATTGCCTCCGCCAGGGAACATTCTCTGCACGCTCACATACACACACAAACAGGTGCAGCCTTCACACACACACACACACACACTGTATATGCAAGCACAAAACATGCATTGCTCCACACAAGAGCTCATACAGCTCACCTTGAACACAAAGATACTGATGTTTCTCCCAAAGGACTTTGAGAACAGTGGAGGGGAATTGAATCGATTTGATGGCAGTGGAGAAGCGGTGATTATGGTAATATGTCTTTGTTATGGCATATATAAAAAAATAAAAAAAAGCTCTAAAAGGGACACAAATTTCTCAATACTCTCCTCTTTTGTTGCCAACTCTTTGATCCCTCACGCATTTGCCCCCCTCCCTCATCTGTTGCCTTCGTTTTAATCCTCATCACCATCTGCCCCTTGCCCACGAGGGTCAAAGAGCGGTCATGTTCGCTAAAATGGAGTTTAGCTCTGGTAAGAAATTATGACGCACTGTAGGTTTATTACAAAGCCACGCTGTTCCTTCCCTCGATCATGTGTTTTTCTTCCTCCACAGACTCTCTCCTCCTGAGTCTTCCATCATCCTCCCCGCAGACACAAACTCATGACTTGGGAAATTAAGTGTGCGTGCCATCAATGAAGCCTATAGGAAACACGCTGCACATGCTGTATATCTCTTCCCTCAGTTTCAATGCAATGTGACAGCACGCTCGCCTGAATGTTTCCTACATTTCCTTTCATACTGTTGCTTATCTACAAGTAATGTATATGCACATATAAACAATTTGAAAATTTCCATGTCTGTTGCTATGCCTTGATCACTAACAGTAAAGCTGATGTCAAGGTAACCACTTCTATTTAGCTGGCTTGTTGGAACATAGTGTTTTATTTTAACATCGTACTTCTACCTCGTCGAATTACATACATACAGTGAAGAATGCAACTTGATGTGTAGTGTGTATGACCAAAGATAGAGGTAGAACAGAATATTTCCACAGTCACTATCGACACGTCCACAAAAACTCAATGTGGTTTGTATTTATTCCCTGAGTACTGAGTGTTTACCACATGAAAGCTAAAAGACCTTTGAGCAGTAAATACAGGCATAGCCCGATTCGCTCTGTTCTGAAATGTAAGAAGCTTTTTGCGGAGGACTGAGACGTGGCACACGTACGTGCACAGCGCAAAAGTGAGGAGACTGCCAACTGTGATGAATAGCTTTCAATCAGGCCACAAAATGGGTTCACACACCTCTTGGAAGGGGTTTAGTCAGATAATTGCTGTTCAGAAGAAAGGCTATTCGGATTACTTTGTAGGAAATTCATTACAATCTGATGGGGTTCATTAGTGGTAGGCATAAAAACACATTTAACCTTGTGAAAGATGGAATGTCTTTTTAAATGCATTTTAAGATAATTTGTATTTGCCTAAGATCAGCGAAAGTTAAACCTAATTTGTGTGAGGTTTGAAAGTTGTTGAGGTTAGTGAGTGCTTTGCCGACTGATGACATATGCTGTTATTGCCAAATCCTCAATCTGTAGAGTTTAATCAAGCTGAAGTGAAGTTATAGTTTCATTTATTACTCCATTGTGTAAAGTTATCCTTTATTACTGATTACTGCTAATTCTGGATTAAAGAAAACCAGTAAGCAGAAAATTGTGAGCAATTTGGCAAAATATGCATGTCACTATGGTATACATAACCTCTCTCAATGACACATTGCTGGTTTAGCTTGCATGGCATGAAATGCCAGCCTTGTGCATCTTTCCTATTATATAAAAATATGAGGATTGCACTTTTAATGTCTGAGGACAACAGAAACTCAAACTTGATCAACAGTAAACAAAAAATGAATTAATATCACCCACAATTATCCAGAGATCACTGACAAGTGCTGAGTGATCTCTGTGGCACTGTCTAAGCACAGGTTTATCCTCTAACCAGCTCTTCCACCAATGCTGTCTAGGACTGTAAATCTAAGCCACTTACCTTTTTTTTTTGGACGCAAACCTGGAAATGGGCGTGACATAAACTGAACAGACAAGAATGCTTTGTGTGCTGCTTTCTGCCTGGTCTTTGTTGCCACTGTCATGTGTTTTGATTGATTTAATTATATCAAATTGTTAGTAAATACATTTGTGGCAAACGCCCATGCTACTGATATTTGAACAAGGCTATGTGGCAACACATGAAGCACACACAAATCAAAAAACAAACCATAAACTGTTTTGACAACTGAAAGGAGAAACTGCACTCCAAAAGCAACTGTCACTCTCTTTCACTCCTTTGCTGTTTGTCTCCCCTGTGTGTCAGTGAGCACAATTTAACCTGTCCCAAGCCTGTTAACTTGATAAGGACAGGTGTGCCAGCTGGATAGAAAGCAAAGTAATCCTGTTCCATCTCCAGTTAGCGGTTAAAGCTTGCCCAGCCATGCCACGCTGTGACAGTGTGCAAGCATACTTTGCCCTGTCCCGAGGCAAGCAACTTGCTTTGGAATGGGAGGATGGAACCACATCCTTTTCTGTGCCCCCAGCCAGTAATCAAAGTACACCCATTCTTACTGCAAAGCTATTAAATAAACTTTTTACAAGTATCATTTCATAATTCTGTTGAAATAAAGGCAACTAAATAGCAACTTTAGTTCTAGTGGTTTTCAGCTTGTGGTTATCAATAAAAGGAGAAACAAATCGGTTATTATCCATATCCTGGATAGTGTAAATTCCAATCACTGGCATCTAGAAAGTCACTGACTCATTTAGCAACATGGTTACAAAGAGCTAGGGTTACAATATGTAACTTTTTTCACACAGGCTCAAAACCCAGCAAAAGTGAAAGTACACAAACAAGTTGATAAAACAAGTGGGAAAGAGACATTATGTCATCTGAATGACCCCTGAGCTGGTACTGAAGGCTAAACTGTCCTCTGCGGATTTCAGTGCTGGTCAGTTTATAGAAAGTGATGGACCCATGCCACGTTTAGAAAACCATACGGTCATAGGAAAATGAGAGTGATTCAGAAATGGTAGTCACCATCAATATCCAGAACAAACCTCAACTCAATGGTATTATATCTATCACAACCATGTGACCAAACCAGGATGACCCATGGAGGTTGCAAAACAGTTAGCAATAAGACCAACCTTAATAAACTCTTTCCACACACCTGTCAAGGCCAATGAGACTGTTGCAGGCAGTCTCGCCTTCCCCTGGGGTTATAAAATACCCTGCACAATCTCAACTCCTCAATCTAAACTGCACTTGGTGGTGAGGGGCTACCCTCCCTCAGGGAACATTGGTTATATTCAGCCCCAGTTCTCTTTCAGTCAGTACACTTGGTACAACATATCAGTATGGGGACATTGTATCATGTCAACTAGACTGGGAAGATACAGCCCTGGCACAGCAGTAACTGTGATGTCAACCACATCACTTTCTTGCGGAGAGCACAGAGTGACATCCTGTACTGTCACAACCAGACAATAAAACTTTATATATATGTGTGTGTGGAGAAGTCCAGCTTGCAGCTGAGCAGACATCCTACATTGAAACTCCTTTAAAAAGAGCCATAGATGCAGTCAGGCCCCTGGCGTGGTGTGCGTGTGTCACGGGGCGGAAGTTTGAT
>NW_023339674.1:11297214-11319591 GCF_004916995.1 Morone saxatilis | reverse complement strand
TGGCGTTGTTGGCCCCCGTGTTTTTTTTTTTTTTGTAAATTTATTCACCCCTTGATCCACGGCCTTGCACTTTTTACACGTGTACGAGGGGTACACCCTTAAAGGAATCTGTGCACCCTTAAATGCGTAACCATGGGAAATCACCTCCACAACCCAATGAGGGAGTTGCTGTTCGGACATTGCCTTCCCTTTAACAGGGTAAGCAAAGCAGACAAAGAGCTGGTCTGGAAAGACATGTGCCGTTACTGGTCAAGGTGCTGGGAAGCCATGGATAATGTACCACTAGGTGGTCTGGTTCCATGCCAGCCATGTCTGCTCGTATCCCCGGCTTCACGTCCCCTTCTGAGAAACCTCCTGAAGTGGACAGTACACCTAGTGGTACATTATCCATGGTGACAGTAAAATCAACTGGGTCTTTATCCATGCTTCTGTATTCAGTGGTAGGAAGGATATCATCCATCTGATCTGCCCATGACTGTCTTGCTCTGGTTCCATAATCACACTGTCACGTTCCAACTCTGTGGCTTTGGACAGCAGAGGGTCTCCACAGGCGGCTGAGCTTCCCAGCACCTTGACCAGTAACGGCACATGTCTTTCCAAGGTTGTCTTCCCATCATTGTCACTGTTCCTCCAGTCTAGCAAGTGCAGCTTTCAGGTGCAACATGCCAAGACAGACTGGGCAGGCGTCAAGCATATCCATCTCGGTGAGTGAGGAGCCTCATGTGCTTAGGCATGGACAATACATTAAAAGATGCTACACTTACCACTCAAGTCACTGACTTTAATGCGCAACACTCTCCTCATCTGAGGCTCAAACAAGTAGGCTATGGCTGAATCTTTCTGACGCTTCCATTTTTTCCATACTAACCAACACTAGCCATCTTGATCTGCATTGTTCATTCACAGGTCAACTTAGCAGCAGTAATGAAACACCCAACATTTCTCAAATTGGGGAGAAAGATTAACTTCAAGCCGCTAATCAAAGCATACTTTACTCGTATCTAGAGGGCAACTTTAATGGTGTATGTTGGTGGGGCAGACCTGCTTGAAGCAGCATACGCTAGCTGTCATGGGTCCAGTCTAAGTTTGCGAACTACAAATAAAACATGCACCAGTGAAGATTACACCTGCCTACATGTGTTCTCCCTCCACCTCTCAGTCAATATTTTACAGGAGCCAAAAGCAAATGCCTGTTGCTGTTCTGCCACTCCTGCATAGTCTTCTCCCAGGTGGAGTGCTATAATAGTGAGCTCAGGTAATACATTTTTTTGGACCCAAATATATGCATTCAACGCGGGCGCATTATAATGCTTCACGTACACTTTCAAAATGACATTATGCTGTTGAATGTTGTACCCTTTCATTTGGAACTTGAGAGACCTTTTTGATGATTACAAAATATATGGCTGTATTTACACACATTTAAAACTGACTCTATGAATTATTACAATCTTAACCATTATATTTCAAATGGTGTATCAAAATATTTTTGATTAATTTAATTTGTGTTGGCAGTTGGCCCGACAAAGGCTAAGAAAGATGATAATGAGCACGATCAGGGACAGAACAAACTTTTTGTGCATGGTGAGCAGCTTTCACAGGAATGAACAGGCCACCATATTTAGAGTCCTCATCCAGTGTGTCTATCGATGTTGAAACTCGAGCAGGGTGAGGTAGAGACAGGTCAGACATAAGCTGACATTGTTGGACTGTCTGTCCCAGTAGGGAAACATAACGAGGTCATCGCCAAACTAGGAGCATGGCGCCAGAGGTCACCATGCCGTTGGGGGTACGGGACATCTTGTGCCTTGCACCCCAGGGTGCTCGGACATGCAATCAACTAGTCACCTTTGAACTGAAGTCTAAACACACATCATAGCAGTTATTGCCATTGCCTCTGGGAAGTGACACAAGGTTAAATGCAAATAGATTTAGTAATTATTTCTTGAATCTGAAGAGATTATGCTCATGGTTCATCCTACAAAGTTCAATATGACACAAATACAACAAGAAATAAAAAACAAGATGTTGATTATTTCTGTCAGCTTTACAGGAAAACAGCTCAGTTTAGGTTCCTTTAACCATCTTTGTCAAACAGTGAAAAAATACTTTGATCCAGTTTAGCCAGACTGCTTTAGACCATTGCTTTCACCATTGCTTTCTCATTTTCCTTTTCCTTACATTTTTACTTTGATAACAAGGGATACCAAGGTATATGTCAGGGTGTGAGAGAGGATGGCTTTTTTAAATTTATTGTCTTTGTGGCTTTAATTTAATGTGATAAATAAATACAGTATGAGATTAATTGAAAAAAATATAAATCAATGATTTTATTATGACAGCATAATAGTACATGATCTACAACTATTCCAGCTTTGAAACTCAATAGTCTATACAACTCAATATTGTTTCATTCGCTTCCCTCAAAGACTGGTACATTATCCAAAGCCATTACCTTCCTCTCTCCAATTCAAGCTTACTTTGCCCCAAAGTGGAATAAAACACGATTAATGATTTCAATTACTCTGACCCTGCTTGCCGTTTACAGTGCCTGAAGTCTGGGCGAGGGAGCTGTGCTGCATAAAAGCCGATGTTGAAGGACATTTACTAGGGGAATGATTCAGTGAGGGGACTGGCAGTTTGTGCTGGCTCATCAGTGGGGGAACAGAGCTTCTCTTTGTGCTGGAGCCTTCCTATTGCTCAGCTTGGAAACCACATTGTAGATTCATGCTGCTGATGCTCCTGGCCTGCCTTCTTTTACAGGTCACAGGATGGGTTACCTGTGTAATGGCCGATTGGTCTTGTAAAATTTCAGAATGAGCAGAATGTCTAATGTGCCCCGGGCACAAAAAAATGAGAAAAATACATTTCACATCTACATAAAACATAAGGAGGGTAAGTGAAATTAGATTATTTTGATACTGAAATGTCATAGAGGTAAGGAAGGAGGAGTGGAGTATATTTATCCTCATCTGTGACTATATGAATTCGAGCTTATGCAAAGCGCACGTTTCACAAGTTTTTTAAAACCTTAACACTAATAAAATTATTAATTCACCTTGTGTTGTCAAAACAGATGAAATATACACCGATCAGCCATAACATTATGACCACTGACCACTGTGAAGTGAATAAAACTGATTATCTTGTTATCATTGCACCTGTGGTGGGATATATTAAGCAGCAAGTGAACATTTTATCCTCAAAGTTGATGTGTTAGAAGCAAAAACAATGGGCAGCGTGAGGATTTGAGCTACTTTGACAAGGGCCACATTGTGATAGCTAGACGACTGGGTCAGAGCATCTCCAAAACTGCAGCTCCTGTGGGGTGTTCCCGGTCTGCAGTGGTCAGTATCTATCAAAAGTAGTACAAGGATGGAAAAGCGGTGAACCTGAGACAGGGTCACTGATGAATGTGGGGAGCGAAGGCTGGCCCGTGTGGTCCCATCCAACAGATGAGCTACTGTAGCTAAAACTGCTGAAAAAGGTAATGCTGGCTCTCATAGAAAGGTGTCAGAACACATTATGCAGCATTAAACCTACATTCATCAATATATTTCACATCAAAATTGAATTCTAATGTTGCTTTCAGTCTGCTAGACTTGAAAACATTTGCCATAGTAATTTTTTTTTTTTTTTTACACAGTCTGCTGTGTAGGGTTAATGTCAAACTGATCGTATCCAAAGAAGTATTTAGTGAGACTGCGTTGTCTCTCTGATTGAAGATTGTATGGTTTCGTAAAGAAACGAGTAAAAAAAAGATGAGAACAAGAAGTTTTATTCTTGCAGGGTTTCGATTCAAACAAGTGCCCCCCATATTAAAAATGCAGACACGATTATTACTGTAAGGTCTTTTGGATAAAAGCATACACCGTATGAAAAGAAGATGAGGCAAGGAGATAGAATAAGGAATGTGAGAAATCCTTTGAGAGTTTCCGATTGAGAGGGGTGAGCAGGGCATTTGCTTGGCTTTAGGTCAGATATACCTTTTTATTTTCATCTTTGCAGACAAGGCTGCGAAATCGTTCGGCTACAGATTAAGTGAAGCAGACATCCCCATCATCTTCGCATAAAATAATCCTTTAATGACAAGATTGCATCAGGACACCTTGAATATTTGAGAGTGAAATAAAAATACAGACAGCAGACATGTAGGCTTACAGCAGGTTTTCTTAATAACCTGAACTGCTTGTCACAACCTTAACACCTGAAACAATAGGAGCCAGTGAATCGAATTAATTTAAATATTAGTTCACCGTTTGTAGTCGAATGCTTATTTGGTGAGTTACTATCCACATTGGCCGGTGCATTGGGAGTTGCTTTTTAAAATTGCCTCAGTAAGGTATAATTTGCTGCTCCTTGCTCTGCTGCGCCATTGGATACGAGGATTTTGTGACCCGGACTGATCGTCATGTTCACAGAATCCAAGCTTGTCATTCAGCGGGGTGTTAAGTATCAGTGTGTTGAACAATTATTACAACAAGAACAAAAAACAGGTGTCTCTCTTCGAGCTTCACTTCAAAGCATTACGGTGGCCTTTGAAGTCATAGCGTGCCAATACCTGGGTGCAACAGATAGACAGCAATTCCATGTGCGTATAATGTCTCCTTTTCATACATACACCGCCGAGCAAATAGGAGGAGAAGAAAAGATAAAAATACAAAACAAAACGTGTTAAGTGGATTCTTTCGTCGTCTGTAATCTCCCTGCGCTGCTGAAACGCCTCTGAAACTCAGCGATGAGGTTGGACAGTAACAATGTCCTTTTCAGCAGGCGATGAAAGAGTTTCAAGTCATTCCCTATTCTGTGTGGGCCTTTGTGCCCCTTATCCACTTATTCAAATCAGTGTAAACGGCAATGTGTCATATTAGCAGGCTAGGCAAAAGAACTGAAAAATGCTTTGATATGTATGGAAACAAAAGTGAAAAGACTAGCAGAGAGGGCAACGTGAACACACAGGCCCAATCCACTGATCCTCTCTAGGCTGCTTTGTGACATTCTCGCTTTGGTAGAGGTTACAGTGTGTGTGTGTGTGCATGTAGTCGACTAGTTGTGCATACATATATGCCCTTAGGAGCAATGGATTTACAAGTGAGGCCTTTTTATATGCCACATACAATGCTGTCCTCACACACAAACACCTCCCTCCAGATAGAGGGAAAGGAATTCTGGGTATACCAGTCAGCCAGATTGGGGCCCAGATTGACACAGCAGACTTAAAGTGACAGACTATGTGAGGAAAGAGAGAAGGAGGCTCTGGGAGCAGCATCAGGAGGCTGAAGATGTCAGCACCATATCCATCATCCTGCATATTAGTGAATGCAAGAACTATGAAGCATAATCGTTAATTAGCTGGGGCATGAACTCGCCTTGAAAGAAACCCTGAACATTCCAAGGTCTTCCCACCCTCCCCTGGGCATTCATTCTGCACCCCTTCCCCAGTGGCCCTATCTCTCTTTTTACACAAGTGAGGATAACCGTGGCCCCTCTTCACCCAGCCATCCCGTTTTATCATTTGAAAAAACAAAAGAAGAGGGGAGAGAGAAAGGAGAGGGGAGGGGATGGGGGGAAAGGCCATTCAGAGTTCTGAGAATGTTGCTAAACAGGATTAGAATTGGTTAGAATAGGGGTAAACAGTAGCATGCTGCATGGGGGGCCAATGGGATGAGAGTTTGCTCGGAGGGGCTGGATGGGGAAGACAATAGTTAGATTAGCCATCTGTGGGGCTTCTGGTGCCCGACGTCATTAACCGGCTTAGGGCCCCACAGTAACACCAGACACCCTCCTTCCCCCATGCATTAAGTATCAAGCCTTGTGAGACTAGTGTGTGTGTGTGTGTGTGTGTGTGTGTGTGGAGATGGTTGGGTGACAGGGGGAGATAGTTGTGACAAGGTAATGTCTGATGAAGCTGATATTGCATATACAAACACATACGCACATGCGTATACTACACTAACGTGTTTGCGCACATCTGCTTGCACACTTAAGCCCTTGCCAGCACGCAGACACACACACATAAATTTAGCATAACCTCCCCACGACACCAACAAGCCCCCACCTCTACCTCTACACCCCCCTATAGTCCCAGTCCCAGTTCAGAGGAACACAGTTTGACATTTGCTTTGTCTCCTTTTTTGTCTCCTGAGTAGATTGGTGCCATTTTGCATATCACTGTGCATCAGTTGGAGGGGACACATGACTAATACTGGGACCTCATTCAAGTATTTACCACAGAGCAGAGAGGAGGGATGGTGAAGCATAAAATCTAGTCTGTTCTCAGTGGGCATTGATGCTGTTTTTAATTCCCAAATGGGGAAATTTGATGTGTACGTGTTGTCTGCCATGTCCCCTTTATCCATTTTGTGGATTTTCTCTTCCATTTCACATTGGTTGACACTGATTTGTCATAATTTTGTTGTATACTTTTTCATTTATTGCTTAGTCATATATTTACTATAATGATGTACTGCACAAACAAGTGATTAAAATTGCAACAGAGAAAAAATATGGCTTGAACTGATGAGATAAAACGAAATAATAGGACAAATACAACACAGACTGAGATGAACAGTTACACATCCTGAGTAATATTTTAACTTAACTGGCCATTATCTTCACCATGACTATAAATCATTCAGGACTGCCGCAGTTAACAGCTCTCCATGTTGACTCATTAAGGCTTACCCCCTGTCAAGTGTTTATATTATGGCCCTGACATAAATACATGGTTCACTGTATGAGGTGGAAATGCATGCGGTGCACAATAACTGCAGTGCAATTACAGTGATAACCCGGCATTGTCAACTTCATTTGTAAATGTTAATGTCTGTGTCATTTTTTTTACAATCAACGTCTATTGGTTTTCATCACTATTCTTTGACTGACATTGTCTTTTTGACTTTTCATCTTATTGACTGTTTGTTTTTTGATTTTTTAACAACCGTTTCAAATTATTCCACTGTTTATTCCACTAACATATGAACTTGGATGGAGTTTATAGTAAAGGTCAACTACTGAACTTGATAAACGGGCATACACACTGTCTGATAGTCTTCAGTGGTTACTGTAGTGAATCGCCCCACAGAAGATGTGATAGTGAACCTACTACCTACAAACCCTGGATTAATCATTATTATCAATGTATATGTACGTCTGCACAGATGGAACTTTACTGTTATGATGAAGGTGTAATTGATCCATTTGCCACAGAGCAAAGGGCTTCTAACTTTCTTAGGGCTTTCTTTTGTTACACATAACTAGTCACCATCTTTTTCACCTCTTGCCATCTGGCTCTTGACTAGAGGTTCCCTAATAAGGTCAAGGCTGGGACATCATATCTCCCTGTCCCTTTATGGTTAGCAACAAGACACCTCGGTGTGAGTCTCCTGCTTTGTATGTGTCATTGTCAGCTCAACTTGTAATCATCCCTGACATCTCAATCCTGAATACTGGTTAAAAGGTGGCCTACATAGCAGGCAGAGAATAGACATTGTTTGGAATAACTGTCAACGTGCCGTCCCACGAGGAGATGGAAAAGGAGGAGTACCAGCACTGAGGTACTCGTAGATTATGTAAGATATGAGGAATGTAATATGCTGCATCGGTTTATATATGATGGATGGGGATAGAGGAGGTGATATGCACTGAGGTTTGACTATATTCAGCTTGTGTGAGCACGTGGCTTTGGTGAGAGCGGGTTTGCTTTGGTTTGCTTTGGTTTGAAATCTCCCTCAGGTGGTATGGATGTCATTCCTGAAGCAAGATCACACCTATAAACAGCGTTATGCAACTTTATTTAATAATTATGGGAGTCATTGTAAAATAACTGCTCAGGATTGCATATGAGGCTATTGTTATGACATTGATGTAAAATGATACTTTTAAACTCAGCACCCCAAGAGGCCATTTCCTACCTGATTGCTGGAGGAGAGCTGTTTGGTTTAGACTGATTAACGCCATTGTCTCCATTAACTCTTCTGATGAAGCCACGCAAACATGCAAACTCAAGTGCCACTTTGTGACGATGGCCATGGACAAACGAGAGTCCGATTAATGGATCATAGAATTGTTCATTAGCACTCCACCTGCCAGAGCGGTGCTTGAAAAATGCAAATTGGTTGTTGTTTTTTCCTCCCCTCCCCCAATCACCTTTCAAGTGCCATTTGAAGTGCAGCCGTGCTATTAGTAACATTTGGGTGTGAGTAACTGGATTAGGGTGGAGGTTCAGCGCAAAAATTCCTTTTCCAGTACAAACCAGAGCTCTCCACTACTTCTTTCTGGCAAGTCATTATAACAGAATGATCAAACCAGATGAATGTGTTCAGATGTCCTTCAGTAGCAGCCAATTGAATTATTAGATGTCCGTCCTTGCAGACCATATCTGATTCTAAGTGTTGGAGGCGTGACTGTACAAAGATCAGATTCAGAGGAATGTATTATTTATTGTCTTTAACGCTACCTTGTATCCCAATCCAGACCCTTACTGGATATGAGTCAAGGACAGAATTTTAATCTTTGGGGAAGACAGTGGCTGGAAACTGCTTCACCAATGACAGTGTGTTCTTAATGGGGTACTATTCATCCACATTATATAAAGCACTTAATATGACCTCCTGACTGGAAAAGGATATTGCAAAAATAGCATGCAAGTTGTGATTTAAACAGCATTTGTTATAAAAAGAATAATAATAATAAATGGATTAAAGTTCAAATAGAAAATGCTGTCATTGATTAAGCCTGCATAAAATTCATCATGCGATCATGTGTATGTGGATACAAATGTGCAGCTGAATATTGTCCAGTGGTTAACTGTTTGCCAGGGTCACATTAGAACATGAGAGCTCCATGTTTCTTGGTGCATAAAAATACAGTGATACAGTGTTGTAACAACAGACTAAATATTTAAAAGAAGGATCTGACCCCACAACCCGTCTCTTACAAAACCTGGTTCTTAACTAAACAGCAATTAGGGAATTCCTTACTGTATTAACCCTCACACAGATATAGAGGTCACATAAGAATATAAGATGGATCAACACATTCAAACTGCAAAACAATCGTAAGGCCTCCAAACACTGACCCCTTTCCCCTTCTGCTTCATCAATGAAGATTAATAGAGTTAATTCAGAGCAAATGATTTCTGTCTCCCTATCTTCTCATACAATTACACACATAATATCAGGTGTCCCACAAGGATAACCATGAAAAAGCATCCATGAAAAAGCATTTATAAGCAGGAGAAGAAAAAACCCCATCATCATAAAGTGTCTGTCAAGTACAAATCTCAAGTACAAAGCAGTAATAATGGAACTGCAAAAATAATGCAATATTCTATTACACAATATCTTCTTTCACCTCAGCACAGCCAGTGAAATAGTAATTTGTTCTAATTTATAAAGTGCTTGATCTTAGTTAGCAAAATTTTATAAAATAAAATAAAAAAGTCAGAATTGTTAATTTTAGATTTAGAATTTTAGATAAAGATTATTGAATCTTTTTATGAAACAAGAAAAAATATTTTTCTACAGCCGAATGTGTAGACCTTCAGACTAACTGAGTAATATCGTTCTTCAAGAGAGACTCATTACAGTGTAATCCAAAGAATTCTGACCCTAAAAAGAAAAATTAACATCTGCTAATTGTCTGACTGCAAAGAAAAATCCTAAATCAAGAAAAGCTATGATTATGTACAGACTCAGCGAGCACAGCCTTGTAGAGAAGGGCCGCCATAAACAGAGCTGGCTACCAGAAGAGGAGAGGCAGTGTGGCAGGTAGAGACAGAGCTACACTTCCTCATTCTCCAAATACCAATCTCTGAGAAATAACAAAAACACATACATTAATTTTAACGCACACACAACTAACAACTTCAACACACTCTTCCACAATCTTTGTCAAACACACATGCGGCAAAGTTTTTGTTTTCTGATATTTTCTTTATTAACTGAATGCACATTGACAGTACTTATTATTACTTAATTAACCCTCAGATCTGGCCTTTGAGGCCTGTTGTGGCCGAGTCTATTTTTTTTGCCTCTCCATACTGTCATAATGTCATAGTGCTCTTCAGGTACTATTCCTATCCATCTGGGAGTGATGGAGAAGGCTCCGTGGGGGATTGTGGAGATTAGGTGTCTTCCTAGATTAGGGCTGACAGTGCGCCACGGCTCATCCCCTCTCTCCCCTGGGTATTTACACAGCACTTGGCTTACCCACAGGTGGCTAATATGCCGTTAGCTGGGCCTCCTTCACCCCCTATATGGCTTGTGTACATATGTGTGTGTGCATGTGTGTGAAGAGAAAAGAGAGTGTGATAGATAGGAAAGTATAAATGTGCTGAGAGGGTGCTGGATAATCAATAAAACAAACAGATAAAGAAGTGTGCACACACAGATGTGTTCACACTGCAGTATCACACAGTGGAATGTACATACACAAATACACTTACACACCTTTACAAAAGCAGTCAGTGCTCCTCTCTCTGAACGGTTGCAGGTGGTGTGAAAGGCAACCAAGCCCAACAGCTGCTATGTAAAAGTCTGCAGATATGTTTTGGCCAATACAGGTATTGCCTGTCAGATTGTTTTGATAAGCATTACTAACAAGGAGTCACTAATCATATATGTGTCTGATCAAAGATAAAGTTCTGTAGCAAACAGGGGATGGTAATCTATTTTAAGGCAATAATTGATCACTCGTCCAGTTCTTTGGAATATTCAAATACTTACACTCAGTTCTGTTTATACAGTGTGATCAACTGAATGCCTGACTCGCAGAACACTGCCTGTTTATATATTCTACTGCCCAAAGAGTTGGGCCCAAGACCTTTTTAGGCCTTTTTGCATAAAGACATAAAAGTGTGCAGTGAGACATGGTTGGTTGAGGTTGCTAAAAAGGTACTCTTTGGCCTATTGGGGTCCCAGCCTTGTCAGACTTCTGTTTTACTAACAGCAAGTAGGTCACAACAGTTGAGGATTTGGGTTGGGTGACACAGAAACTAGGACAGTGACCGGTCTCATTACAGTAATAAGGACATTCTGGCGTTTTTGGTAATCTTGTTTTTAATCAAATCTTTTTTGTCAAAGCACATAGAGTTTTGCAGTCTACAACCTAAAATGGTTTTCTGACAATGCACAGACTTGGTTGAGAAAAGAGTCTGAGTCTGTCTGTCTGGGTTTTACGACCTGAGCTGGCAGGAGGAGAGTGAACATGTACTTGAAGTCGACCTCCCTAATGGAATAGAGATTCTTGCTTCACATCCAGAGAGAGTGTTGGTTAATCTTACAGATGGTTCTTATCATGGCTTTAAGTGTTTATTACTTGTTTTTATGAATATAAAAAACACATGGAACATTGTCGAAGCTCAGGTAGAGCAGGGGAGCTGCATCAGCCCATAAAGTAGTTATTTTGGGCGGTTTTTGTCATTTTATTTAGCTAATTTACAATTACAGATTGAAGGAAGTTATATAAAATTGTTGAACAGATATAGGCCTAATGTCTATCTATCTGTGCCTCATTTCCTGTCCGCAAAGATTACATGATTGTGAGTTACACAGTGATGTGCAGCATGAGAGAGCAAAAGGAATTATTAAATCATCATCATTCCAAAATCTTACATGATTACATGCAAACATATTTATTTTGAACATATATGCCCTGATGCATTCTTTTATCATCATGAACCTTGCGCGTCTATCAATTTTGAAATTGCAATTGTTAATTCAAAGCTTCTTCCACGCAGTGTAAATGTATTCGACTATTTCCGACCATGAATAATGTTGCCACTGAAAATGTCAGAAACAGACAGAAACATTTAGTTGATTCTGTGCGCAAAAGTTTGAGTATGTCATGTTATGAAAGCTAGATTAAGAGTTTGTGACCTTACATTGAACAAACACTGATCTTGTAGCAGGTATACGAGTTGCGCACGCAGAGCCGTTCAGCTGCCAGCCAGACACTTAATGGATGTTTTCAACTTGTGATTATACAGTAATATGGTGCCAATTTTTTTTCTTTTGAGGAAATAATTGCAGAGGTCCAGACCTCGGTGACCACATAGCTGGCCATGGCCATGATTACCAATGGTCAAGTTGGTCAAAACAGCCTCAGGCCACCGGGAAATGTCACTGTGCTCCCCATGGGGTGTCCACCACTGCCTCATGCCAAAGCTCCACCGCCCTAACCCTATGGGTTGAAGCTTGGGTACTGTTGACCAAAATCAAATATTCATGTAGGTGTGAGTTATGCAATGAATTAGTTTTTGCAGCAGAATTCTTGTTGCTTCTCAGATTTAGTTTATTGTTTAGTACACAGTGTGTGTGCATGTGTGCTTATACATCCCCCGGAACACTAAGCAGAAACAAACCAACCGCATGTTTCATGTTGCCTCTGTGGTCCAATAATGGGTTTTTGGTGTTTCTCTGCCTCTTGGGGGCTTGTTCATATAAGCAATTAATTTTATCTTGTGTATTTATGTCAAGTAGAAAGTATTGTTATTCATCATCTTGAGTAAGTGTAGCTTCTGGTTCACTTGCAGTTTTAATACATTACAAAGTGAGCCTGCTATGACTGTAGAGAGGATGAAAGCAAAGAGAAGGGAAAGCCCAGTAAAGTAATGCCTATGCACACAGTAGCACAAGAGGAAAATGGGCAGATGGGAATTTCATCAGGTGTTCCAAGCTTGGATATCTTGTGTGTTTCTTCTAATAGAGAAAGTAAGTTTAAATTGATGGGGAGCGTAAGATACAAGTAGAGCACTGCACCCAACTTTCAGGCAGCTTTTCTCTGTTGAAAAAGTGAGGCTGAGGGCCTTCTTAGACAAGATGTAATTCAGCATATTGAAAACAAGTAAAAGTCTTGCAGCAGAAAGACCTTTGGGTAAGAAACCAATCTTATTCAACATATAGTATCCGTTGAAGAAGTCAATATTTGGTAACATAAAGGTAAAAACTTTTTGTTGACATGTTTTTCATGTGCAAGGCAGATACAATACAGTTTCTTTTGCCACATGAAAGCAGTTATTATTGAGTATTACATATATGTCCTTGCCTTCATCATGTTCACTCTGTAGGAGGACATTTTTTGAAGCATAATCAACTGTGCACAGTCCTCTGTCCACTATTCCTCAAAGAGAACAAGACATCAGAAGTGTCCAGGAAAATATAGATGACTTGCATTTTAATGGTAAGATTTCTGTGGTAGAATAAAGGCAGAGTGGTTCAGTGAGTAGGAGTAAGTAGCGTGGGTTTATATTGTTGTGGGATGAAGTCCAGCTTATAGCCATTGCTGTGTTTCCATGAGCTCTCCCATTTCTTCTGTTGCTTCCTTAAAACTTATTTGGAGGAAACCGAACCACAAGAACCTTATTAGAGCCCAATTTTCTGCCAGGCCTTGGCCTCTGCGGAAGTGTCCATGAGCAAGAATCCCTCCTAGCACTATAACATTTCTGTAGCTGACCCTGACATCCCTGCAGAGGCAAAATATTCTATTTTACAACAAAGGCATATCAGATATACAGTAAAGGCCCTGCTTTGTAATGATGTTGTGTTTGTCTCATTGGATAAATATCACACTAAAATGCAGCATTACCATACCATATATAGGCTATTATGTATGCCTGCCGCGATTTCCATAACTCCCTCTAAGTGTCTACTGTTATGTTTGTTAATTAATTTACAGCAAATTAGTTTATTATCTGCACCACTGTGACCGAAGGACCATTAATTTCTTGATTGAAGCAGGAAAACACGGTCCCATGCCACAACAAAGAAGAAACGGTTTCAGCAAAGCTCAGAAAGGGGCCAATAATGGTTACACCTGTTATAGGAAAAGCCATGAAGACAGCTTCAGGCTTCCAATTGACTGTGCATAGGAAACAAACTGCAGACTGCTCGGTCTCTATCTGTCTCTATTTTTCTATGAACAGCCAGTATCAAAGCTGTAACTGTTTTACGGAAGACATAACTCTTTAAGCATTTATCTATCTGGAGAGTACCTCTGCCTTTACAGTGCACATACACAAACAGTGAGGTAACTTATCCAGAATTTGAAGAAAAACTCTGGGGGCAATACCCATATATATTTAAACCTAAAAAGCATGGACAGCAAAACACTGTATTGGTAAGAAAAACCTTCAATAAGAATTGGAAAACTTTTTAAAAATAACCGATGACCCCCTTGGCAGAGGTAGAATTTATATCTAATTTGTCCCTTTTAATGACCTCTATCAAGTGTGTCAATAAGTGAACTTTTAGCGTGATAAAACTGTGGCTCACTGTTAAACAAAGACCCAACATGATTACAAATTTAAACTCTGTCTGCACAAATGTAAACAATGCAACAGTGATCATCAATCAGATTAATTACATTTAGAAATTAACAAATGTCTCATATAATTGCAGCAAATGTTCCATTCATCACAACCCTCTTGGTATTTCTACCTGTGTTATAATGATATATTTAGAAATGATGAACATGGTTTGACAGCATAATGGTAAGAAACCTGATCACTCAAAAATATACTTTTGCATTCAAACACCTTCCGCTCAGCACATTATCAAACAGCATAAGTATTGATCGGGTTGCGCAGGAGCATTACTGCACTAAGTAATAGAATGAATAAAGTGCACCCTCAAAGTCCAAGGACAAAATAAACTGAAAAGAATTACTTTGATAGAATGTCTCTGATTGCCGGATGGCATATTTAAATTAAAAAAAGTGAGAATCAAAACGATAAATCATCTTTTCCTCCTCCCTCTGACCTACAGCTTTCCTATTTGAAGGAGTGTAAAATGAAAAGCCACTAACACATTCTTTGAAGAACTAAAAAAGATTCTCTTTATATTGGTGGATCAAGAAATGTAACACTTAAAAGGAGCTTGAATCCCAAATGTGTTCCCAGACACAAATACACACAAATACACACAAACACTAACCAAACACGGCTGTGGAGACAGATTTCAGTGCTTGTTCAATCTCAAAATAAGATACATCAGGCTACATGCAGAGTTTCACAGTTTCTTTTTGTTTTGTTAGTATACACAGTTCTCTGGCATTTACAACCCACAAACCCTTGCTCCCCATGTGGTTATTGTACACTCAGCTTGCACAGTTGCCACCACCGTGCGCTACAACACATCAACAGATGGGAGCATTCCAGTCTTGTCGAGTAAGTTGCTGCTTGGTACAGGTACATCAAGCCAAGCATTATTTTTTGTCTTTGACAGAAGATCAGCTTGAAACCTTTAATGCACGGTGGTGACACCTTGCAAGCAGATGTGCTCGGGATGTAAATGAGCGAAATGGAGAGGGGTCTAGCATACTTCTGCATTTGCCTGGGAACAGCGTTCTAATGACGGGCCTAGATAATCATAGGAAGAGCGATGATGGTAATAACCATTACTGGGCTGCGTGATAGGCCCCATGGTGATACTTGTTTACAGTTATTAGTCAGTGCACTACCCCATGCTGCATGACGCACATTAATAATATGTATGTGCGTGTCAGAGAAGGAGAGAGATTAAGTGTTATGGGTTAAATATCTGCACCTGAATGCCACTTTTGGATTAGGGTGTTGACTGTTTATGTGCCAGTATGATTGTTTGCATATGTGAACGTACGCATCAATTTGTGAGTATTTTCATAATGGCATCCGTAATGTGTGTGTATGAATGCATTTAGGTGTGTCTGCATGAGTGTGTGTGCGTGCACATGCTTAAGTGTGTTTTTGCAGCTCTGTTTCTGCTCAGTATCCATCTGCAGCAAAGCCATCCATCAATCTGTCGACTCCCCAGCCCACCGTATCACCTTTCCTCTTCCCTCTTACATTCCTCCCATCCTTGCCTTTTATCTCACACCTCACTCTCTCTCTCACCAAGACCCCCCTTATCCTCCTTCATCCCTGTCACCTACTCACAGTCCCATTTTAGGCATTACGGTACCATGTTGCCATGATTGGACAAAAAACTTGTGTGCGCTAAGTATGTTTTTCAGATTTTTTTTTTTTAAAAAATGGTTATTTCCTTTCTGCTTCTATCTGTACTTTGGATTTTTTCCCCCCAAAACCTATGAATCTTGTTCTGCAAGCAGGGAAAAGTAAATACCAATGGTTAAAAGTTACAGGATTCCCCATGCTTAACACACACAAACACACACACACACACACACACACGCATCAAGACCTTTTCATCCGGTTAAGGCCATTTCCTCTACTCCTCGGGGCACCCACTGGAAGGAACTAGCTGAGGTCAGTGTAATTGTAGCACCCTTGATCAATGCTCATTTGCTTCTATGTCTACTGTTGCTCACTCCCTCTCCCTCCCCACACTGTAACAAACTAACCAGCCATGCATCATTCATAAGGAGCTAAAGAGAAGCTCAGCAACTCTGGGGCCATATAACCTCTAGGCCAAGGCTGGCCCCCTCAGTGCCCTTTGTGAGTTATATTCTCTCCTGCCTGTATGTAAACATGACAAGGTGTTCATGTTGCTGCAGAAATGTCATCTGGGTGAAACTGAATTTGACCGTCAAAGACAAGTGTAGAGTGACTTAAGTTGGACTGGGGTTTGTGGCGGTGGATCGTCTCATATGACGTAGATAATGTGAATTACTGTGTCTATTTTAATACTTGCTCTAATTATATCCACTGAGAATTCCCCTCTTAACTCAGTTACTCAAGTAACCTAGAGCGTTGTGTGTTCTTTAAATGTCATTACTTTGTTACAACCTGGTTAGCTCTATCGTGTAATCATTAGAAATGTGGTTAAATGGTAAGCTAAAACAAAATGCAATAAAACTACACACGACAGCTAAACTTGTAAATGCAGAAAGAATGGATAACGGGGCGCTGTTGTGAATGTGGAAGTGGCTGCAAACAGTGCATACAGTTAAACTATAATGCAGTGTTTCTTGGTGAACTGCTGTAGCAGTATTGTTTAGCTACTGTATATCTCCAAAAATATATACAAAGTTGTGTTTGTACATTCAGTTTGCTGTCGTCAAGAACTCCATGACTACAACATAATTTGCCCACCATGACAGGAAAATGCTTTTAAATAAAACTACTTACAACAAGGTCTTAATTGTTGTTGTTGTAACATTTCTGCTGAGATTTTCAGAAGTAACATTTTTCAGCTTTGAGTGACACAAACCAAATGTTACTGAGCTATTTATACCAGTATACATTTTTAATGTTTATTGTGAATCTTTGTAGTGCATGTCCCTTTCAAGAATGTTAGTTAGGAGTAAGGATGTTATGTTAACTTTTTTTATCAGGTCAACCTCTGACTCAGTGTTATGTATACATTACAAGACACACACTCTCCAGCACCGGAGAGATGCTAGCACAGCAAATTTAGAAAATATTTTATGAAATGGGAGTCCACTGTGTACTTGAATGCAAGGAATGCATGATTTTTATTTAAAGCAAAGCTTTGACAGCCCTGTCTTCCTCGGAGCGATGCTGTACATTTTGATGTTGGGGGGCAAAAAAGTACAAAGTAACAGTAAGAAGTGTGCTTATGTTTGGATAAGAAGTTCTTTCCCCTGCAATAGAAGTAGTTGACTTTTTAGTCAAATGCGGGAGGAAAGTTTTTTTTTATTTTTTATTATTTAAGTCTGTTAAAAGGGCATTACAGGTAGACAGAGATATTCAAATAACCGGTTTATTAATGTAGGGAGAAACAACTGAGGATAGCATATCAAAGGTTTAAGTCAACAGTCGCAAATGCAAATATGACTATAGTCGTAACAGTTTGCATATACAGTTTAATACAACTATTGTCAATATAAATGCACAGGCTGTACTCTTTACTGCTATGATTCCCAGCACGACTGATTTGCATAAAAATTTGCACAATACAAAGCACTGAAGGAAAATTAGTGTAATCCAAAATGGAAGGAAATAAGATTCATTCCACACCTCCTGCATCAAGAAAACACATCATCTCCCTTTGATCTGTGCATCCCGAGGCCATGAGAGTCAAGGTTGCAAATTAATACCTCATTAACCAACACACTACTACACAGGAAATCACAATCTTGCCCATGTTACTTTTTCCTTTCTTTCTCACCTCACCCACAAGATCAACACATAAAAGTGCAAGCAGGCAGGGAGACGGGTAATCAGGGAGGCATTATGTAAATAACTTCCTCCACTGCTGTGCACGAGCCACGTGTATTTAAACTTTCCTGCTGTTTCTTCTTTTCGGCCTTCACTGGTGACCGTTCATTAGTTAGACAAGCCCAGCAAATGAGGTAATGCAGGAAGGCGATGTGGCATCTGTAACATCAGTTGGCATTTTTTTGAATGTGGCTATTCAATGGTCAGGATAACAAGGCGTAGCTGTGAGGCGCAGTGCGACCACATACTTTATGGCAGTGGAACTTCCCCTGCCCAGCAGATGCAGAGCTGGTATGAAAGGTGGTGACAGTTTATTTGTGTGTGGGTGGGGGTGTGCATCTGCCAGGGAAAAAAAGGGGGAAGAGATCATGAAAGAAAAACATTCCCATAAAGATTGTGCACAAAAAAATAAAGTTGCTATGTGCACAAAGGCCTTGTGGCTCTGACTGTACCTCCCACTCTTCGCTGTGTCTCCCCCTTGCCTCCTCCATCGCCTCATCTCTTCTTTGATCACTGCCCCTTCTTTTTACAGGCTTCACTCCTTCTGTGGCTATACACACACAAATACTGTGTGTGTGTATGTGTGTTCTCTCATCCTTTCTTTCTTTCCTCCCCTCCCTGGGTATCACCTAGACTTTGATCTGCATCACAGGCCTGCACATCCCTTTCCTCTTTCTTGTTCCTCCTTTGTTGCTCCCTTGTCTTCCTCTCCCATGCATCTTATGAGCCTATACCTTTTTTTTTCCTTTGGGTTTCTTCCATTGCTTATTCTTTATGTGTACTAACACATACCGGCCGACCAAGATCACCTGGTATTAACGTGTTCATTATTTCCTCAAAACAAATGCTTGAATTAGAATTTGAAATAATTCTCAAATGCTCCCTGACACTTGAAAAGTCTGTCTTGAATTAATGAACACTATCAAACACTAGTGACTTTTTCTAAGTCTTTGATCTGAGGTAAACAATTACCGGACAAACAGGGCAGTAAGAAAGCATGTGTCTGGCACACGTTCAGCATGACTTTCGTCTGGCAGCGGTTAATTGAAGACTCGAAAGAGATAAAGATTTAAGAGGGAAAGAGAAAAGGACAATGATGAATGGCAAGAGTATCATAGGCCCCTGTATCTTCCATCAGTCCTCTTGCCTCCCCACCTCATTCGACCAAGGCAGTAGCCATGGTAACAAGGACAAAGAAGGGCAGAGTGAGAAGTATGTATAAAAGAGAAGAGTGTGCAAGAGAGATCAGGAAGGGAAAAGCAGTGGAAGAGGGAGAGTATTATAGATGGAGAGAAATATGAGATAAAGGAGGAGGACAAAGACATAGACGAACAGTCGAAGAAGGAAGGCATGAACAAGCAGAGACAGGACACAGACAGGTCATCTCCTCCGAGGTCTGACCCAGAGCCAAAGGCAGGTCCTTCCTGCTGCGTGAAGATGTGAGCCCCGCGAGGACAATGACATTTACAGGCATCACGTCTCAAGGGAAGCAATTTCAGAGACAATGTGTACTGTTGCAAGAACTTCCATTTACCAAATTTGGCCCCCCCGGATCATAAAACCTTAGGGCCATTTACTACCTTCCCAGCGTTTGTTTTCTGTAGATTTCGATCTGTGTTCATCACCACAAACTGTCCTTAGGTTATGTCAATTCTTTCTCTCTGTTGTGTGCTGCAAAGTTTTAGAAAGTTGCTTATAGATACTGTATAAAGTACTGTGACTGCAGATCCTGTGTCACCAGTCTCCACCTGCACATGCACTACCAAAATTCATTCCTTGGAGCTAGAGATTTGTAATCCGGCCAAATGTTTGTGTGCATGGCAGTCTCAGTGGGATTGTCTTCTCCTATTGTTTTCCCCATAGGCACAACCTTGGGAGGTACAATCTGTTAGAAAGCCTACAACACACACAAACACACTCTGCTGGTTCTGACAGTGGCAGCCCACAGCCAAACATCACAGAGTGCTAAACACTGCATAGACAATGCAGCAAAGTGGAAATGTCAGAAGCTAATTTATTGTACTTAATTTGCTGCTTTAGCTTGACACACAGTAGGTCTGACAATATATGTATCTGTATATGTCACTGTACAGTTAACATTGCTTTTAAGAACAACATTGAGTTTAAAAATAACGACTCAAAAGTTCTTGTAGCAGTATGCATCTTATCCCTTAGTCAGAATAAATTAGTTAGTAGTCTGATATTTTGCCTGAAAGACAATAAGCTGGGCAGATGCTGCTTACTAACAAGACACAAAGCACAATCCTGGAGTTGTTCTTGCTGTTTTGTTACAATAGTGCTCCCAGCTGTTGATAGACGCAGGGTTTTTAAGATTTCATTCATTGCACAATTTCTGTTACCAGCCGTTCCCCAGCATGCACCACTGAAAGTGGTCAGTGGTTGACAGGTTACACAGGTAGTGTTGAGTACCTCCCAGGCATATGCTGCTGTATTTACAGCATTATTGTACCATTTTTTATTAAATGCTCTCTCACTTTACAGAAACTGATTTCAGACAATGTCCCCAAACTAAATAATATATGTTATAAAATGTGCTTCTGCTTTTGATCAAAGCATAAAACACTGTGTGCAATCTGTATTCATGATAACTTCAATATGAATATACATATAATAAATGTAAACGTTATATATTTGTTTTGATCTGTAGTCAAGTTTTTAAAATTGTGTTTGTTTATGTACATTTCTAGTCTACTTACTACTTACTTACATACTACAGCATATTTAGTACACTACAACTTCAAAATTCATAATAACGCCACACAGCAGTGAATTTTATGTTTTCCTGTGTGGAAAAATTCAGCCGCCAGAATCATTATCCCACTAATTGGTCAGCAAATGTATGCTGTAAGAAGCAATTATCCCTAACTAATTTGGAGGTAATTAACACATTGTTTCTCCTTGTGTGACTGTCTTATTTTGGGTCTACATCCAAACACGGTGTGTTAGCATACTGAAAATTGGTCTAAGTCAAGATTGAAAAACTGTTAATCACGAAACAGCAGTCCTGATACAATAAAACTCCCAGATGTAAATGGTGTAACATCTGGTTGAGACACATTTAGACAACCTATGTTTCTTTTTACTGATTTATGATTTAAGTTATCCCTGTGCAGACCTTTAGTTTAGAGAAGGAGGAGTGCATGTTTGATCATAATTAATAACTTATATTAAATGTTTAGGTACAGGCTCATGCAGACTCTTAGATAATCATCTAATCTCTGCCAATAAATCAATATCAGGTATGAGGATAGGAATGAGGAGCAACTCACTCATTCCTACATCCCACATGAAGTTAAAAACAAGACCTATGCTCCTGTTCCAACTCAGAACAAAATACTGTAATTACACTTCCTGTTTCTAGGTAGTTTCAAAAGTTTAAAAGTATAGGGACAGCTCATGCAGGGTGAAGTGCACAGGGTTAGCTTTAACAAGCTATTGTCTCTCAGATCAGAGAGGCCAAATTTAAGGTGAACACTCATTAGGAAGACGGAGAACTACGCCGGGCTGTCATTACCTGCCGTACAGCAAGTCTACCCTGATGCTGGAATACGCTGCCGGCTCCTCGCCTGAGGTTTTACTGTAATCTTAACTGTCTCTTTGACTGCCAGAAAAGAAATATACTGCCCTACACACACACACTCACACACTTTTTTTATCCTGATTGTGCACCTTTGAGCTCTTTTCACTTCAATTCAGCAAGTTTTCTTGTTGTTTCATCAACATGTGGTAGTAAATTGATATCATGTAAAATGACAATCAAGGTGCACTGCACCTGCGAAAAAAGAAAAATTATATTTTGATGATATGCCTTCCTTACAGAGTTGCACATTAAAACCTTTTTTTAAGGTGGTAGCCTTAAAATGAGAAGTGTCATTGTCAATGGAAGTTTACAGATTCAGTTCTTCTATGGTAAAAACAAGGACTCCCCTTTCATTCAATAACCTGTGAAACATTATCTGAGTATAGCAAATGTCCTCTAACTGCTTTGAGGAATGCTTTTTAGCTAACAGTAGAGGAATGGTTACTGAACAGTTTCTAGTTACGAATGTGTGGAAATGAGTGAGTTAAATCGAATTTGCTACTAACACTCACATACTTACTCTTCCCACTGCAGTATACTGTACATCCAACGTACCCTTGAGATTATGGCAGCAAGCCGTGAGTGCCCCTCCTACTCTCTTGCTGCCACTGCTGCTGTTGCATTGGCTGTTCATATAGCAAACCCCCCCCCCCCCCCC
>NW_023339674.1:11296674-11297159 GCF_004916995.1 Morone saxatilis | reverse complement strand
GTGACAAGGTCTAGAGCGTTGACACCAAATATCAACATTGTACATACTCTACATAAAAATAATCATTCCATGTGTGTTGGTTAACAAATCTGTATGAATGTTTGTGGAAATCTGAGCTGCACACAGTAAAACTCTTCCCTGCATGAGAAAATGAAGAGAAAAACGTTAACTCTGCTTGTTTAGATTAGATTAGATAGATAGTAGGAGCTGAGTGCACAGCAGTGCAACACAGTCTGATTTGCTTGTGTTTTGTCCTCTACCTTTATGTGCTTCCTTCCTCTCGCTTTGTCCCTCCATCCCTCCCTCCTTTTTTCCCCTATAAAACGGTTTGATTGACCCAACCCAGGGGTTCACAAACATGCCCATGAATCTAGCCATCTGTTCCAGCCACAGCTTGTGAGAAAAATAAATAAATAAATAACCTGTAGTGTGCTCGTGTATTTGTGTACTTGATTGTGTTGGTGAGTACATGACTGGGGGGGGGG
>NW_023339674.1:11258000-11296574 GCF_004916995.1 Morone saxatilis | reverse complement strand
TGTGTGTGTGTGTGTATTTGTGCCTGTGTGTGTCTGCAAATTTGTGTGTGTGGGATCATTCCCAGGAAATAAAATTAAGATCACTGAAATTGAACTGAGTTTACCAGAGAATGATTCCATGGCTCCTGAAGAACCAGCCCCATGTAAAACAAATATGTAAAACAAATATGGTGGAATCAACTGCTGTGACAGGCTTTCAGAGATAGATAACAAAGCGTCATGATGGACAAGAATGCTCTGTCAATTTGATGCTCATCTGTGCTTTTGTCACCACAGAGATGCATGCTCAGACAGATACAGTCACACATGCCAAAACACTCACTGGTTCACACCCTTTGGTAGTCTCCCAGAGGCGCAGTCAGTCAGTCAGTGTCAATCTGCAAGTGTCATTCACAACGTGCAAAGAAAACCAAGTCAGCTGCTTGCATTCCACAGATGCTGTTGCTTTTTCAAAGCCCATAATGACACGTTTAAGAGCAAAGCCTTTCTGCGAAGCCTTATCAAATTCTTCATAAATGCAGATGACAAGTAAAGAGCTGCTTTGACACTTTGAACAGCTGAAACACTTTCAGCATTGGACATCTACTTAAACTGATATGATCTAGTGTAAAAGATTTAAAGGATAAATGTGATTTATTACATTATGAAATTATTTCTGTAGATTTGGCCATAATTCCTGTTAATAATATTGTAACTCTGGGCTGGGCTCTTATTACACAGCAGCATCGCTAAAAAGAATTCAAATCCCCAGGTTAGCCATGATATTTGCAAGAGAAAACTAAGGAAAATAGTGAAATTACATCACTTTACAGACTGACTTCTAGGTCCATCCTGGACCTATCATACTTGTTTTTTGGGCATGGCAACTTCCGGTTTACTTCCAGATAAAAAGATTTAAATACTTTGGCTTGCGTATCTTTAAGAAAAATCTTATTTCACCTGATGCTTAACAGGTGAGCATTATGTCACTACAAATTTGGATGGAGTTCTAATTAAAACATCTGTGTGTCTTTTGTGAACTTAACCGGGATGTGTTGCAAGCGGGAGTGACATCCAAATCAATTATGCAGTGAACTTGTATGGGCAGAGGAAGACATATTTTCTAGAATCTGATAGTTATGAGTTCAGCCTTGAAATTCTACCATAGCAAAACCAAGTGGGATTTAATCTGGAGTTTGTACACTCTGCGTCATGACCAGAAGAGAAGATAAAACGAAGCATAAAAAAACAGACACATTCACCATGTTAAACTGAAATTATAGTGAGTGAAAATTGATGTTTTTTTGTGATTACAGGTTCCAAAAACTGTTCATGGTGTGAGAATGTTTATAGTCTCAAATTTACATAAAATTAGGCCACATAAACAGAAAGAAAACTACCAAAACGTCCCCTTTTCACTCCCCAAACTCACATGTAGTTGCAACCATACCCTTAACTTATTTCTCGGGAACTGAAAATCTAAGAGCAGCTGCTTCTAACAGATGAGAAGGCATTTTCTGCACTATGAAATTCAGAAAATTTGTATTGATTTTCCCATTGAGGGCTCTTTATGAATAACCATGAGTGACCGGCCTGGTACAAGGTGTTACCCCAGTCATTTTGCACTTATGTGAAGATGACTGTTTGAGTGATGTGAAATGTCTAAGCATTGGGTGCTCTCATCTCCATACCTCTCATGCCTGTAGCAGGTGATTGCCTTTCCAACTCTTTCCTCTCTCCGTGTCTCTTGTTCTGTCTCTCTCTATCTTTATGTCTTGTTGTCAGCGGTAACCTCTCCAGGGAGATGTATTGCTTTAGGCGGTACAAGAGACTATGTATTATACTCTCTATCTCTTTCTTACTCTCCCTCCCCCTACTTCTCCTGCTCTGTGGCTGTCACTTGATGGAAACAGTTGATACCAGAAAGACAGATGGACCTTAAAGGATAACTCAGATTAAATACAATGTGTCCTTTATTTTAATAGTTTAGGCCAATTTTAGTAATTATAACATTCTATTCAACTTTAGATTTTTGCTAAGATGTTTGAACCATGTGATATTATATAACAAAGTCTGATGGGACAAGAAATGAGTAGTCCAACCAGGTCGTGTCTTGTCTTTCCTGGGCATCAAAAGTCTCTCCGTGGTTAGCAGTATAAACATGTAACTGTTTATACTTTCAAAATAAAACTTTCTAAGAAACATTTCGGGTAACAGTCACAGTTTGGTTAGGTTGAGGCAACAAAAATACTTAGTTAGGTTTAGAAAAGACCATGGTTTGGGTTAAAATTCCGTTGTAATATACTGAACTTGAGTTAAGTTAAAGGTCCAGTGTGTAGGATTTAGTTACATCTAGCCATGTAGTTGCAGATTACAACTCCTTCACCCTATGAAACTATGGCAGCCGCAAACTCGCAAAGAACACAAAAGGCCCTGTCTAGAGCCAGTGTTTGGTTTGTCCGTTCTGGGGTGCTATAGAAACATGGTGGTTCCACATGGTGGCCTCCGTGAATGAGACTCGCTCCCTCTGTAGATAACGACTCATTTTAAGGTAACAAACAAACAATGATTCTTTTTTTATTTATTTTAATTTTAATTGTTACTTATTTTTTATATTTTAAATGATTATACATGAATAAAAAAAAACATACCTATGAATATCATATTTTATATTACATTTCTGCCAATGGATTTTCCTAAATGTAAAACACTGTTAACTCAAGTTAACTTATGTGAGTTAAAATAAGTCAACAATGAATTGGTTTCACATGGGAAACAAACTCCAAACTCTTGTGTGAAATCCTGTGTTTGACCCATGCATCTACCTACACAGACTTTCTTTCACTAATACGTCTTTCACTAACCTTTAAAAAATTTCAAACATGTTATTTGTTGACACTTGTTGCAGTCAGCGTGAAACATTTGATCCTATACAGCGCAGTCAGTGGACACATTGAAAGTGGAATGCAACCCTTCAATGACTAATCACTAATTATGTAAAAAAAAAAGTTAAATAAAAGCTTAAAAGGAAAGAATGTCAATGCATGAATGTGCAATTGAAAATGTTATCATAAATTATCTAGAGATTTTCCCACATCTTCTAAAGAAGTATGTGTGTAGTCATTCATGAAATTAATCTTAGACTTTAAAATTCTGGTGTCACACAAAAGTTTAAATCATCATTAGTTTAAGTTATATGGGTTGTAAAATTAATTAACTATCCATTTTATTAGGTTAAGGTTATTACCAGAGATTAAATGAAAACTTCTTCAGATGTCTCCACCAAGAAAGAGCAGTCACTGTTTTAGAATGGTGATTAGGCATTCATAGTTTTAAGGTTGAGAGTTAATGGTCTTTTGTTAGAACAGGCAATAAGTTTAGGCAAGTACAGAGGTGGTTGGGTTGATTTTGTTTGACATTTGCCTGTTTTGTTTGCGTGATCCTTATGGATGATGGATGGACAAAAATACTAGGATGACACCACCTGAAAAACAATGCCACTGTAAGAAATCAAACCTTTTCAGACTGTTAACCAGAAGTGTTTGTGAACCACAAGTTTAAACAGCAAGTCAAACTGGTTTCTTGTAAACATGACGTATGTTGTCCTTGATGGGTGTGGACAGCTGTCATCACTTTGGTAGACCTCTAAGGTCTCGCTCAATCCATCCTTCCGCCTCCCATCATCTGCCCTTCCTTGTTCTTTCACATGGCTACTGTACTGCATGGTGATGAGAGATTTACAAACTGATGCGGGTAGTGGAAGAAATGCATCTGGGAAAGAGAAGGGGAGGGTGAGTCATGATAAAATTGTTGGTTGATAGGGATCTGGAACCGGGAAACATTCAGGTATGCACTGTAGCATTTCTGCTGTGATAAGACTGAATGTTTCAAAATGTTAAACAAGGCCGACTAAGGCTAGATTGTGGACTGGATACAGTAGGTGATTTGGAAACAAGGAAGATATTGTGACTGTGTTCTGTGTTTTCAGTACCTGTATGGTAGCATTCAAATAATCACCAATAAAGCTTCTATTTACTTGCTATACTGTTGACGGCTGATCCACTAGATCTTCATCATCACCTTCTTAGTACAGAACAAGTCTACTCCTGGAAATGTGTGAACACCCACACAGTTAACACAGATCTCATAGACCAAACTGTGTTGGATTAACTGTGTTAAACAAAAGGTAAACCTCTTTTACAGCTGACAGAAATTACTTGCAGAAATATGAATATATAATGCACTTGTGTGAAACTACCAGCTTTCAGACCTCATCTGTCTATAAAAGATGCACCTCTGGGTTGCCATTTGCAAGCATGGTTCAGAGAGGCCAATGCAGTACAATACTATAAAAATTTGAGTGCTCCTGAATTAGTGTGACATTTTTTCATTGGTTACACAGGCTGTACTGAATGTCCAAATTGTTACTTACTGTAAGGTCTTAAATGTCAGTAACAGTTCATAGGCACAGAAAGACCTGTACATAAAAACAAAATGTCAACATCATGGTGGCACAAGAGGAAAACTCAGTGGGCTTTATTTTATGCCAACCATGTACGAAATTGTGTACAAATCTATCCAGTAGATTTTGAGATCTTTGATAACAGGGAACCATTGATAGTGGTCCATGACTGCTTTATACTTCAAAATACAAAAGTAATGATGGAGGCAAAACAGCTGCTACTACTGAATCTGTATATTTACATGGAACATATTTATATGGTAGCAGCCTTTTTGTAACCTTACCTTATCCTGTACAGCCCAGCCACAATATTATATCTTTACATTATTTAACTTTATTATATCATTTTGAATGCACATTGTAGTTGGACTTAGGTAAGTCTTTGTAAAATCATATTCCATTTTGTTCATATACAGTTTGCATCAACTGCTCATTGCCAGGACCCTGTGTTCACACACAAGCTGATAATGCCCCACTGTAGTTTCTTTATCTTGGCGATGAGTTTTTGTGGTGAGTTGTCCTTTGTTGTTGTGTTTACCGTCTCTGTGCCTGTTGTTGTCTTTGCTGTTCCAGCCCCCTGGCACGCACACAAAATGCTGTGTTCTTGTTTTATCTGATACTGCTGAGAACTTCCTACTGCCTTTACTACACTGTCCTCTCATGGCATATATCCAGTAACATCACGGACTCAGAGGTTCAAGGTGAGGATATTTTGGGTGAAGTCCACCTTTGGTACTTTCTGCGCTATAATGCATAGCATAACCTAGGTATAAAGCTTATACACAATAAAGGATTGGACATATTTTTTTTTGTGTGGAGGATGTGACAACTGCCGTTGTAATTTGCTAAAAAACAGTGAAACATTCTTAACGTTTGTATTATAAATCCTTTAATTACAGCTATAGATTGCCTCAGAACAACGTCTTTATGCACATGAAGTACTAAAAATGACTTACTGTACTCCTCATCTGAAAATAAGCACACCCATCTACACTGCTTCGTCTCTCTTTATCCTATCAGTGTGTTACAGACTGTGAAGAGAGATTGTGCACTGTGCAAAGCATTAGATAGAATCAAGCCTGCTTAGACATGCAGATGTGTCTGTACTTAAATAGTCCCGCACTTGTGCAAAAGCATCTTAACAATGCCTCAGTGTTTGATCCTCTCTTTTGCTCCCTCATTGTCGTTATCTTCAAATGTCGGTTTGATCACATCCTGCTGGATCAACCTTTGTATCTGCCCTTTAACTGTGTCTTGTGATCATTGCCCTATTCACTTCCAAACTATTTTCAGCCTAGATGTGTTACAGGGGAAGCAAATGCTGAGAGGTTCATATACAATGATATAGAATTAGACATTGTAATATATCAGCTGTTTTGTTTTTTGTTCTTCTAAAATCCATAAAAAGTTTTGTTAATATATGTATCCAGTTGTTTTTTTGTTTTTTTATTGTATTTTTGTTTTGCATTATTATAAGTTCTGTGGCTGTCTGTTGAAACCAGAGATTCACACATAAAGTGACATAACTCGGCGCGACACTACTTTCATGAAAATGTTACATAACCTCATAATAATTTGGTGTGTAATATCATCACTTTAGCAAATGACAATATATTAAGGATGTTACCTGGTTTGTCAATGACATTTTCCTTTAGCTAGCTAGATACTATAGCAGTTTACTAAAAACAACATCAGACAACATCTCAAGTAAGACTTTGGATGCTTTATCATTTTTGCTGTTATTAATTAACTCTCACAAAGATGTAGATTTCCCACCTCTGCACCGAACATAGTACATTAGACAATCACTCATTCAACAACAGTTATGTGACAAATTTGACATCCTTTTTGCAATGTATTTCACTGGTATTGAATAAAAGCCTGTTATAATATTCCAAATGTCTTGCTGTAGTGGCATTCAAAACACATCAAAACAAAAGGGGAAAAATAATCATTCATTGTCTTCTTTTGGTCTTACTCCAACATGAGAGCATATCTGTTTGTATCCATTTGTAAAAAAAAAACTATACTCACTGTTACCTTTTCATTAAGGCTCTCGGGTCAACTCAGGTAAGGGACATTAAAAATATTTTCCTTCAGTGACCAAAATGTATTTCCAACCAGTTTTTTCCACCAACAACTAACTGGTACTTTTCACAACCATGACTCAGACTGGAAAAATCCTGCCCTTACACGCTAGGGTATTTTCTTTAGCGAGAGCATGAGTTAGTGAGCATAATTACTCTTAAAATTGAGAGTAATAGCAGCGTTCACGGTGTAAATACACACGGGACTTCAGCATGCACATACCTGAGAAATCTGAATCTCTTTTTCTTCTTTACTCAGTTTAATACACACCTTCAAATTTGAGCTAGTGAGCTAACTGTTAGAGCCAGATTAAACAGGTTTTTTGGCTTTGTTTATGTTTCTATTTTAAACCCTTTGTGTATAATGGCCTAGGGAGGTTTTGGGCATATTCAAGTGCTCCTGTACCTGACCATGTAATTATTTTGGTCTTATATAAGTAATGAATCTGCTTGGTATTTAAATTTGCCCTGTGGCAGCATTCCAAAATGACTGTCGCCAAACAAAACAAGCAAATTGTTCCTAAGAGTATCCAAGAGACGCAGTGTAAGATCTCTATCTGTGTTTCTCATAAGAAAGGAGCCGGATGGTCTAAAGTTGCACCTACAGCTCATTTAAAGGAATCACATGAAAGCACACGCAGACTGTCTGACTAGCCTTCAATAATCCTTTCTGACACACTCATACTCAACGACCACCTGTCATAAGGCATTCATTTTTATTCCTACAGATGCACACATTATACATTTATGTGAAGACTTCAGTAGAAATCATGGAGCATCTGACACGGCAATAGTGGCTTATACACTTGGTGTCAGATTGATATAGAGATGTAGTTGCTTATTAGATAGATATATTGATTGGTGTTTGATATGTTTTTTACAGGAATAAATAATATAGGTTTGGAACATATCATGAATGCCTTCTAAAATTCTAATACAACACAGTCATGGACCAGTAAATATGTAAGGAATAATGTGTTATGTGTTTTAAGATATTATAGATAGATACAGCTAACAAAGCATGAGACAGAAACACAGGCAACAGAAATACACATAGCAGTCACCAGCGAACATGCAAACAGTGTATATGAGGTTAACTACACACTACACTTTATTCTGCTGCAACTGAAAAGCGTGACCATCTTTTACTTTTTCAGCATTTCTACAGTCACAGAATAGGATGTAAACACTGACATGGACACTGTATTTACAAGAGCCTGTCAGCGCCAGTGTGCTGATGCCAGCCAAAGAGAATGCCTCATCACACATTGTGTGACTAAAGACATCTGATAATGAGACAGCTCAGACTGCGCCCTCACAATTAATGACTGGAGTACATTGATATTTGTGCTGATGCCACTCTGTCTCAGATATTTGTATACAACTCTAAAATTGGTTGATTGGTTAAATTGCTGGAATTATTGTCTGGTATAAGGTCAGAATAACTGTAATGCACCAAAAAGAGATGCCTGTCTCTCTAACAGCCATCTCTTACCAGACACATTAAGGGTGTATTTCCCCACAATCAGATAAATAGAGGTGGGTTGCACAACCATTAACACACCAGCCTTTTTTCACTGTAGGAAAAGTGGAACATAATCACAAAATAGCTCAGAGAAAATAGTGCATGCTCTTTAAGACTGGGCTGAACTGAGTTTTCCTTCCTGGAATACAGCTGGATGACCCGGTGATAAGCGACCATGGCATAAAGGCCCTGTTTTGCAAACCCTCTAGTGTAACACTGCATGTGACAGAGACTGTCTTCATGTTTCTAAAGACACATTAGAAAAGTGCTTAAGCTGGGCCCATTCTGCCCACACTTCTGTCAGGATCAGGGACAGGTTTTTAAACGCAAAACGCTTTTTCAACACTCCACAGACAATGTTGCTTTTAACAAGAGTGAGGACACACCAGCTGGTGGTGTTGCCAATTCAAAAGGGAGCAGGGCTTAAGCTGCCAGCAGGGACACATAAATTAGCATCCTGAAAGACACCACCTAGATTTACTTTCCAACTGGGAGAGTAAAACTCGACAGGGGTCACTGTTCTCTAAATGAGCAACCTTAAATGTAGACCCCACCGACTGCAATATACACACCATGGGGGCGGCCTCCTTGGCAGCAAGTAATTGCTTGATTTGAATGAAGCTTCTCGTAGGTGGGTTAGGGCTCACTGTCAATCAATAAGGTCTGTTGGCCAATGAGGACTTCCAGTAATTTAGCTGAACCATCCAAATCTATTGTGCTTAGTAGCCTAATTTCCTTCTGATTTCCACTGGGATTGTGTGATTAGAAGTGTAAGTTGGAACAAAGAGGCAAAGTGATCAAAATTAAAAAGTTCAAGATCAAGAAATACATCAAGAGGTGTAATGATTCAGACTCTAATGGATTTTTTGGCATCACAAGGCTCCTCCATGAAGTGAAGTGGAAGGAAGTGGGATAAATGTGAGGGAGAACAGTTTTTCGCAAGTTTGAAAATTACTGACATGCCAAAAAGGCAAAGTCCAATTTTCAGCACATTTTTACAACATTATGTCCCTGATGCAAAACATCACGTCTGACTCCCAAACAGCATATTTTCAACATGATTGTGTGACAGCTTAGTTGTGAGAAGTAGTAGATAGAGATAATGGCCAGTAATAAAAAGCTGCAGGTTTCTTGATGAAGTTCTCATCAGTGGGCCAAGTCAAACAGAAGAGGTAGTGAACCTGGACCTTGGCAGACACCCCCACCACTCCTCCCTACATCGTTCCTCCCTTCCCTCCTTTCCTGATATATCGCTCTTGTAGTTAGACTCAGAGAGCCTGGGGAGGGTCCTGCAGCTACAGATAACTCCAGACAAGGCAGACATCCATACCTCCCCTTGTGTCAGGAGTCAAAGCCATATCTCTGGCTTATTCTGTAGACTAAATTTGTGTTTAAAACATAAACAAGTAGGAACTGGTGACAACACTCTGTGACTCCTTCATGTTTAAACAAGGATCAATTAATGGGGATCAAAGGGAAGTTACTAAGATACAGACGGGAGTTTTAGGCTCTGAGCAAAGAAACAAACTTGCTAGAGGGCTAGACTAATACAGTTATGCATTATGCAGCTTTTCTTTGGAAGCTACTGTGTTTTCTTATGCAGTGCAATAAAGTACCAAGGCGTAACATGGCCACTCCAGAAACATACGGCAATATTTAAACACGTTAATCTCACTTACATCGACAACGGTTGTCCGTACACAGGTTATAAAAACGCACATTGAGCTCTCCTTGTAATCTGCTTTCTCTTTCTTATCTTTAGTGCTGAAGCCTTCGTTATTCTACTGCAACCTTAGTGTTTGAGAAAACACAAGAGCCCATTAAAATAATAGGCATTTCGCTAGGGGCGGCAAATATCTTTTCTGTCCTCTAAGGTAGTCTGCCGGACAATGTTTATTCTGTTATGGGATCTCACACAGCTGACTGTGTGTATGTGTGTGCAGGAGGGTGTTCCTGTATTAGAGACAGAAAGATAGTATGTGTGTGTACATGGGCGGTGAGGCTAGTACATATGTATACACGGGTGACTGTATGTCTGTGCATGTGTGTTTGTGTGATAAAGTAAGCCTGTTATCGCTGCATATCAGCAATAATCCAGCAGACCCATGCCACTCCTGAATATGGTGCTTTTACTGAGGAGGTTTGACTTAGCTCTCTCTTTAGGCACAGCTGGATTCACAAAACACAGCAGCTTGGATCTGATCCACTCTCCAGGTTGAGTTTGGTCTCTTTGTGAACCTGCTGTGAAAACCATGATAGACATACCAAGTCCTGGTTTATACCTGGAGCTGATAATATCACTGTGGAAGTTCCACTGTTCCCCAAGGATGTTCAGTGAGCCTTTAACCCTGTGAAATGTTCACTGTCCAGGGCAAAAATATTATATTTAGGTGGAATTCATACTGTACAAGCATAATGTTTTTTAATGTATTAGCCATGACGTAAATTCAGCAAATGTACAACAAAAAGAGAGTTTTTTATACTCCAAGCTAAGACCCAATATCACCAACCATCACATCTATATAAATTTGGTCATGGGTGGTTATAACCTGCATGCATAGTATAGACGATTTACATAATCTAACATTCTGCAGAAGAATAACACACCAAATATAATGTAATTACCACTCAGAACAAGCTTATTGATACTGAAGTGCAGCTTATTTTTATAAGCAGTGGGGCTTCTTGCATAAGACCTGGACAAAGTAGGGCACAATGTCTGGGTTATATGCCCCTAGTCTGAAGCTCACAGGAGCATCCTTACTGGCAGCATGCTATGGAAGGACCTGCTTGCAGATTTGAGTTTTAGTTATGGAGTCAGAGCATCCTCTAGGAGCAGAAATAGTCTTTTCAGTTGAGGTAAAGTTAGCTTACAGGCTGAATATCACTATTGCCAAAATACAACTCCTGTAACTAAACAGTATAAAGCACTGCCCCTTTCCTAGCTAACCTCTGTTCCACTTGCCTCTGAGTTTTCTTTTCTGTCAGTGCTTCTGGAAACATGTTCCAGGGGTTTACTGTTCATCTTCCAAATAGGTAGCCTATTAATTAATGTAGTGGGTGGAAAATTTGTAAATCTTATCGTTTTAAAGGTTAGCTTAGCTTAGCACAAATACAACAGAAAACAGGGAGTGACCGCTAACCTGCATCTTTCCGAATGTAACAAAATCCAGCACCCACGAGCTTGTTGCCTGGCAACCACATGGTTACAACAACATTCCAGGAAGTTAGTCCAAGAAAGAGTCCGCTACATAACCAATTATAATTTATATTTGTGTATACAAGTGACTGTGTTTTTATGTTGCGTGCGTTCATGAAGCAGTACTAGGTTTATAGAGAGGGCAGAGGATTGCCTGGTTTGATTTTTCATCCCTTAATGATATCCACCTGTGAAGACAATGGGGTGGGGGGCTGAGGGGCCATCGATCACATTCTGAGGCAGGAAAGGGGGGAAACACCAGTGAGGCTGTCAGATGAGTGGGCGAGGAGACAGATAGGCCTCCTTGACAAGTCACAGACCATTAAAGCATGCAGATAATGTGAGAAAAGGGGTCCAGAGAGAGACACAGTCAGAGTCACGGAGAGCGATGTGAGACATCGCTGCAAAAAACAGGAGCTTCAGAGAAACTCCAGCTGGTTAATTTAGAGCTTCAACTGCTCTAAAAAAACACAAAAAGGGTCAGACTTTGTATGCAAATGATTTGTTTGAGATCTTCTTGGAGGGCCAGATGTGTGTGATTTCTTCTGAAACAGTCAGATCTAGCAGCAATATTCATACTACATGCATACTGTTTAAACTTTTTGGTACTCATTTCACTCTTTCATGTGGAAAACACCACACATTCCAGGGAGTCTGAAAGAAAAACTTAAGATTATGTGCAGTTCTTCCACTCAGGCACGGCAGGAGAGACATATATCATAGATTTAACATTTTACAGTTATTATAAAAAAAACAAACATCACATTGGCGCCTTCTCAGTGTAACCTACTGTGATACATCTGAGATCACTGTGGCACAAAACACAAGGAGATATTTTGACTCAGAACCGCACATATGTGGGAGCAGCATTCCGTGCTTGAAGAAAAATTCAAAAGCACACGCTGTAGCTTTTAATAAAACTGCACAAGAGCTGAGACAGCAGTAAAACAAAAAGAGTGTTGGCAGGGGCCTCGAACCGTTGTCTCAAGGTTACCGAGGTATCTGCTGGAACGCCTGTGAACAGGTGTACTGATGCCCTGTTAGCCATGTTAATGAAATCATTAGTGCCAGGCTTCTGGATGCAAGTGTCTCCATGGGATTAGGGGAAGAAACCCTCGACCGTCTGTTTTGCTCACCTGTCACAGTCGAGATGACTCTCATGATTTAATTAAGTAAACAAATGCCACCGAAAGCTCTCCTTCGAGAGCTCGGCTCAAACCTCAGTTGTGGCCATTCATTAAAATAGATGAAGCATTCATCGAGCAATGTGACATGTTTTATTAGGATGTATGAAACACAAAGAGTGATGTATAACTGAATGTAAACTGTACTCAGTAGGTGCAGAAGCTTTATGTGATCACTGAAATGTCTCTATTCTTTGAACAATTTTAGACGTACAGGTTCTTTTTGTGTTGTATTTGTTAGAGGTGGTTTAGAGAAGACTTGGTGGACCAAAAAGCACACCTTTTGTCTTATTTGCAATTAAAAGTTGAATTTGAAATACAAGGCTTTTACTGCCATTATTAGACTTTAAGAAAGACAATGTGTGGGAGTTTCCCCAAGTGCTTTGTAATTAATTTAGTTCAGCTGCACACCAGTGAAAACAGAAATGGAGATCTGAGAAGACAGCAATAATTACTAAAGTGTACCAGGCTGAGGCATAATATGCAATTTATTGTATGGCATAAAATAAGTAAATACTAGTAAAAGGGCTAAAAAAAATTAAGCAAAAGAAGGACAAGAAGGATTGTGGTCAAATTAACAATCAACTGAAATGACCTGAACAAAGCTAAATGATCAGTGTGCAACCTTAAATGTGCATCATAGTTGTGGGTTCAAATATTTAATTGATTTTTACAGACATGTGTCATCAGAGTTAATCAGTTGAAATATGGCTGGGTGGAAATGTGGGGAAGAGTGACAAACAGAAGCAGATGGCTGTGCTGTGTGCGAGTCAGTGGGGCCTGATTATGATCAGTTGAATTATTTGACAAGTAGCAGGTGGAAGACTGCTCCGAATGCCCAACTGCTTGGGCCATTTACCTTTACCGAACAGTTCAGTGCCTTTGCTAACATTACTGTTTATTTCCTGTGCATGTGCCACAGCCTGATAAAGTAGAAAAAGAAATAATGATTGATTTTGAGGAAACATTTTTGATGTGATTCTAGAAGCAGACTTTAAAGACTGTTTCCTGTTATTCACAATCATTTTTCACTTGCTTCCAGGATTAGCACTCATTGGGACAGATTGATTGGTGTTCAGCTATACAGTTGATACACACACATACTTATCATGTGAAACCACAATTATTCTAAGTTGCCTTAGGAGTTGCAGAGGGTGTACGTAGACAGCTGTCGCATACTCGCTTTCATTCCTATTTGTAAAATGTCCATCTGTAGGAGAGCTTTGACAGCCAGATTCACATGCCCGGTTTATCTTGCTAATTTTATCGAGCATCCCCTCCAACTGAAGACAGAAAACACTGTAGTGGAATTGATTGGTTGTCAACATGAGGAGTAATAGCTCTGCTCATTTTGCATTGAAAATACATATTTTTTTCCCTTCTGCTTTGAGAGACTGATGCAATGATGAGAGGGAGCAGGGTGATCAATGAGCTGCTGCCATTGTGAGGATGAATACGCAGAGGATGTAACATTGATTCTCACACTTGATTCAGTGGATCACCTGACATTGAGCTGGGGTATATCACACACCTCCAGTGAAGCCTGAACCACCAAAATTCCAATCCTCCGACGAACATCTTAGAAACTAATGGACTAATGATAAAAGCATGGGTGAAAAAAAAAACTGGCTGACCACACTTGAAGCAATTCCAGTATACCTGAAAGATAGTTTATAAGCTCCATTTACAAGTCAGTTAACGCACACACTGTTCTCCGATCCCGAGTGTTGTTTTTCTCCGGCGGGTCCTGCAGTCAAACAATGCCACATTCATTTTGCAGCCCACGATGTAACAAGCGGGTGATGCAAATTAAAGTGGCATTAATTTCATTAGAAGCGGGGAACAGTGAGGGATAAAACATTAGAGTAATTCAACTCAGAGGCTGACAGCAAACTGAGAAAGCGACAGTCCACTTGCCTACAGCTGGTACATTACAAAACCCCAGTATAACCCTAGAAAAGCGAGAGTTCTTTTACAACATGACTGCCACTGGCTAATGTGATATAAAGCCATTCTATAAGCTGACGGCACTGATTATGCATTTGTAGTAGCACTTCAAAACACTGCCATGCACCAGTGGCAGCGTTTTGAAGCCAGTAGTCAGCAACCGGTTTAGAATATATGCATTAATTTCTCTTAGACAGAAAGTTTAATTAAAGTTTTATATTGCAAGCTTTAGCAGCTAATGAAAAAAACAATAATGTAAACAAACCACATGTAAGGAATTTGTGTCTTAAGAGTGTTAATGTCCAGGTTATCTCGTGCACTTCCCTGTAAATGGCAGCTCCTTGCTTGGTCACTGTAGGGGTGCACTGCACCAACCTGCTAGGGTTATTTTGGGTGGTTGTATGAAATGTGTGTTGGTACTTGAGTCTCAAGTGGACTGCTCGCTCTGACAGGAAGGGAGGCTCACAGACATCCTTTAAGTGTCACTTTACAAAGCACATTGCAGAGCACAGCGCAGTGGACACTTCGTGTTACCGGTTGTTTTCCAGGTGGAAACACCCCACACTTTGTAAGATCAAACTCACAACATGTTCGCCATGTGAACACTGTACTTGTGCTATTTATGCTCAAATATGTATTTGGACCCAGATGCTGTTTTCACATTATATAGTGTCACCACCATATGAGAACAAGTACGCACACAAGCTTACCTGCTCAATATTAACAAACATAAATTATGGTACGATGATCAAAGGGTGCATATGCAATGAAGTAGTGTTATGGGCAGGTGTGTGTGTCGAACCTGTTTGTCCTGTGGTTGCCTTATCGTATGAGTGTGCTGACAAATGACTAAGCCACCCAAAGCCAAATAATCATTACCAGTCTGGAGTCTGAGGCTGAAGAGTGGACATATTTGCGACATCAAAGGAGCTCTCATGCTGTGAACACCCATGCAGCAGCGTCTTCATAGCACAATGCTGAAATAATTAGCTCCATTTGTTGCGTGAGAAGAGACAGTATCTGTTAAGTGTGGTTTTATAAACTCTCCAAAACAACTCAGCTAGTTATTAAGTGCAGTGTTTAGTGGTTTTATGTGTTTATGTACAGTTCCAGTTTGATCATTAGTGACTAGTCTCAAACTTTAGGGGAGTGTCATTAAAACTGCGGGGTAAAATGATCACAACATATATCTTTATAACATTTATCTCCACCAGACCTGTGTTTGCGGTTGCAATGTATTTTAAATGTATGATTACTCGAGTGTGGGTGTTGCAAATTAGTCACTTGCACTGTTGCATTTCACATTTTTGCATCTTTGCCACTAGACCAAGGAAGGTTAAACGAGATAATGAATAACACTATGAGAAAATGAAGAAATGCCAGTGATAATCAGTGAAAAGTGGAATGTGTAACTCATTTATCAGGTAAAATTCTTTTAATTCTTGTTTCATAACACCAGCACAACTCAAACATGAAGAATGTGACATATCCACAGGCACTCAGCTTTTACGCACGCAAATAATGGATGATACAACTGTTAATTTTTCGGTTCAACTCACCTGCATAGCTCCAAAAACCCTGAAGCAGGGTAGACTATAATATAATTATGAACATCATACTCACCGCTGACGAGTGAAGTGACTGACAATGTGGATGAGCCATAGTACTTAGTAGGAGACAAAATGGCTTCACTGTGGAGCATAAACATTAGTGGCTGTGGTGAATGTCCCCAATTGGATGAGCTCTAAGCTGAGCTGGTTCTCATTGGGAAAGCTTCATTAACCACATGCCATCAGAGTCTGTGCGACTGAGCAGTACCCATTATTATTGTGTCTCATGTAAGAATGCAGAATTACTGTCAGCATTTATGAAATGACAAACTAACCCAGCTGTCAAATCAACCTACAATGCTTTTATGAGAAACTGGAGCGGTTTCCTTTGCTGCACTGTAAACAACATGCCTACATAAGATCCTTTTACTCCAGGTTCTAAAATTATGAAGCAGGTATTTTTTTCTGTCCCTCAAATTATGCAAGGATGCAAGGAATCAACCCAATAATGACTAACGGGAGATGTAGGCATGAGAGAGACATGAGGAGGAGGAGAAAGTAAAAGCCTGAGAGAGCAGTTGATGCAGGGGGGAGTAAATGCTGTAAGGAAAAATGAGAGCTACAAATGACTCTGTGACAGTGCCGTGTGTTGCATTGGCAGAAGCTTAGACATACAACGGGTTGCTGTGACACTGACGGGTCTAGCAGACGACAGCACATCACAGGGTGTTCGACACTGTAGCGGTGGGCAGTGACGATGACACACTGTCTGATGACAGAAAGAGAGAGCTTGTTACTGGCAAAACTCCCCGGCTAATTGGGGATAATCTTCAGCAGCACTGTCCAGGGAAAAGAGTTTTGGGTCATTACAGTGGTGAAAAACGTAGAGATATTTGCTTTGGAAAAATGAAGGATGTGGTAAGACAAGGGAAATAGTTAAGCAGCACCTGTAAGTCATTACATGATGGAAATTTCAGATCATACCATATTGTACCTAGAATTCAGTGAAAGTGATATTTGATCACCCCACCTTCCTTACACATAAGCCAAAACACACTCTGTACTGAACTTGTTTTGCTTTAGCAGAGCCAGCAGCCTTCACTGTACCTCAAACACTCATTAACATACCAGGAATGAATTGACTGCAGTAATGTTTTAATAAACAGATGAAAAGGCCGACTGTTGTACAGTCATTTCTTTCTGGTTCAATTCTACATGTCCAACCAAACAAGCTTTAATTGAGTTAGATGCTGAACTTGAACTGAAGGCCTTCTCCAAAGTTTGATGTTTAATTAAACTACAGATGGATGTTAGCAATAAAAATAATCTTCTCAAAAAACAAAAAGAAAAAAACATGCTGGCTTAACAGCCATAAAGGCATGTTCAAGGTCCTACATCTAAACCACATCCACAAAAAAGGAACACCTTTTCCCACAAGCCAACAGCTGCATCCAAGTCTTACAGTAAAACTGCCAGTCAGACTCCCTTCTTGAAAACAAACTCCTGTGTTTAGAGTACGTGGTGCCTTTGGCAGATAGCCGGCAGACAGACCTAAATGGAATCAGCCACAAATGAGTCCATAAAGAAGCGATCAATTCTGAATAAGAAGAAATTAATCTTGCAAGCACATTCCGCAAAGGGATTTGAGAGAGCAGATTGCTGTCGTCAGCCTCCTGGAAGAAGTTAAAAACATTGTCCAGACTTTCTCATTCCAGTGTTCCCTTCATGCCCATGAGGGCTGACTCCATTCGCTCTGATCCACTCAGCAGATTCCATCCCATTTTCCCATCGATTTCCCCCAGCGAGCGCCCTCCAATCTCACCTACCAAAGAAGAGCAAATTAAAAGCCCGATACATAGTGTTAGAGTTCAGGTTGAGGCATGAAAGAAAGAGTGACACAACTGGATATCGTGTTGCTACAGTTTTGTTCTCAGCACGAATGAGTAAATTAGACAAAGTACAGTAATTAGGATCAAAATGTTGGCAGATAATAAGAGTGCTTGCTATTGGTAGTGAAAGGCAGGGCGTTGTGTCTCTGTAAAAACATTAGAAAATTATATTAAATTATTAAATCATATCAGCAGAACCTCACATATGGACCTCCTACTTGATGTTAAATCTGAAAAGTCAATGTTATTTCAAGGCTGGATCACATGTGTGCGCATTTGCTACATTATTTCATTTCCTTCCTAGCTCAAAATCAAAAGCTCTCAACTCATTTCCTAAACTCAATGAAAATCATATCCTTTCAATTTTGCAGCTGCCTAATAAGTTTAACAGTCACATTAGGATACTCTTGGTCAGGACGGTTAGTTTGTGTAACAATGCATACGAGGAACATTTTCACTGATGGATTACTTCTAATATGCCAATTCTGAACTGAGGGCCTTTGAGTCAATAAGTCCAGACTGAAACCCTTTTGAATTATGTCTGGTATGTTAAGTAGCCTTTGTTTTCAGTGTTATTTCACACTCTTGTTAGATTGAGTACAACCTGTTTGTAAGTGCACTTGAAAAGATCTGTAATGCTGTACATGGTGTTACCATGTATCCTATGAGCTGCAACATGTAGACATCAGATAATGGCAGTTGAAGGGAGGCATAAATTGTCCTCATCTGGATAATTGTTTTTATGTCGACGATGGCAGCACGTGCAGGTTTTGTACTGAGGGTTGAGAGGAAACATTTAGTCTCTCAAAAGAAAATGTATGATAAAATGTGTAAAGTCATTCAACTGAAAGACAGTTGACAATTAAAAAGATCATGTCTGTCTGAAATTGCTCCTGTTACCTAGTGTGCAAAATGTACTTTGCTTCAGTCCATGTACAAATTATTTTTATAAAAAGCTTCTCCTAATTAGGTTTATTGGTCGGGAAATTGTTGAATGTCACTTTTGAGATGCAATGATTAACCGTTGTAACAGATCTGAATCATCATTCATGTAACTGTATTTCCTTGTTGCAAATTAGGCGTTAATGAAAGACGTCCTGTTTCACACCAACTGGAATGCATCTTTGTCCTATCATTCTATCACTGCTGGGAACTCCAGACAGGTTAGAACAGCTCTGCAGCTCTCTTAAACCCTGGAGGGCACAGGGTGCATTTCCTTTGTTAAGAGAGGTGGTAAAAATGCTTTTACCTCCATCTCTAGAAGTAGAACAAATATGCACTGCTGAACTCTATTTGGTGTATCAGATCTGTTTTTGATCATCTCATTACATTCCTGTGAAAACTCAATGGGTAATCCTTGCTCTTTCATTACCACAGCCATGGTTAGATGTTTTATTCTTGGAGTTTAGTAAGACAATCTGGAATAAAAAACAAGAATTTATCCTTCTGATGAATGCTCTTATATGCATTAGGTAATGTATGACCAGGCTTGGGGAGTAACAGATTACAAGTAACAGAGTAGAAATGAGGATTATTAGCAGGATTGCAATTTTCAAATGCATTTTAAAATAAATTATGATATACTATGCAGATGCACAGTGCACACACACTTCACGAGTCTCACAACACCACTCTGGTCTCAAGTGAAACCTTAGCTAATCTTACAGTTGCTATTTCATTATTGTGGCCTCTAGTGAATACACTGCTTTCACTGGGTTCTCCATTATTTTGTCTTTAAAGCAGAAAATGGAAACATCACAGTAGATTGCAAGTTATGGCTTCCAGCTGTAGGTGATCCAAGCAACAAAAACTAATAAAGTTACACTACTGTAAGATTATGATACTTTGAGTTACTGAACTTAATTTTTTAACATGGAATTATAATTTTTTATCTGATTACATTTTTAAAGCAACCCACCCATCCCTGTGTAAGACACATTCAATCTATTTGCTCTGGTTCCCTACAATAGCTTGTAAATGACATTAACAGTAATCTGAGCTGACACGAATAAAGGAGCTAACTAAAGTAGAGATACAACACTTTAATCAATAAGTATTTTAAAGGCTCACTGTTATTGAAGTTATTTTATGTTATTGGGTAGTTATTGCTGCTTTATCACATTCCCAAATTAACTAAACTTAAATATAATAGCCAGGATACAGCGACTTTGACTTGAGCAAGGATAGAGGATAGGATAGATACTTTGTTTACCTGATGTTACAGTAGGTTTATCATTTATGAAATGATATATGTGTACAGTAAACCTTGTTTCATAAATAATGTATGACTCACCATGATACTGTATGAACTTGCATCAGTAATGCATTTGATCACATTCATTATGGATACTCCTCTCAATGCCATTTCCTTTCTAAAGCATTCTTTTCCTATGATCTGTTGAGGTGGTGAACAATAGAGATCTTTTCAGTGTTTTTCTTTTCTTTTATAAAAGCCCATAGAGAATTTGCATGCCATTCGTGAGTCATGAGCTTGGTCATTTCCTTTCATGAGACACTTGATCTTTTTGGGGGACAATCTTTCTGGTTTGGCTAGTTATAGACCAAGCCTTCTTTTTCAACAGTATGCTGCATATGGTGCTTTGTTGTCTATCCTGTTTTTGTTCCAGTGATCAAATTATTATTTAGACTGAGCCACCTGTGCATACTCATACCCAGACTTAGTGTATAGTACCCATAAGTGTTTTCTTCTCTTATCACAATACATCTACCTCTGGATGGATCAAAAGGGGCTACATGACGCATCTTTAATCATGTAATTTTATACTGAGATATACTGAGAATAAACAAGACTATTTATTTTTTAATTACACAACTTTAAAAAAATAAATAAAAGTCTCATTGTTACATCAAACATTGTAGTAAAGGATATAAGTATCCACACATATAAACTGAGATACATATTCTAAGTAAACCAGAATGTTTATTTATTTTTTAATCACAAAATGTCAAAAGAATATATATCTGCACACCCAAAGTAACACAAAAAACAATATATAAATACATATATAAATAAATAAACAAAATAAAATAATAATAATAAATGTAAAACTTCCTGTTGTAGTGTCATTGTTACATCAAAGATTGTAGTACACATACAAACATATCTGTAAATACATTTTCACCCAACACACATATAAATACATACACAGTACATACACACATACAAACACATGTACTATGCATATTCATACACACACACACAAATAACAATAAACAAAAAAACTGAAACTTAAATGTTTCTAACCCTCTAATCCAAAACAAACATCTCTTTAACAGTATATATGGGTCAAAGTTGAGCATAGCAAGCTTTATCAGGTGAGTCAGCTGATGAGCCTTGTCTGAGATTACCACTGGTGTGTGTGTATGTGTGTGTGTGTAATTGGTGTTGAGAGTACATGTGGGTTTTCTGAGCCAAACACTGGGCCATGGCAGGAATAAAAGACATCATGTTGTTCTCTCTCCACTGATGATATCTTGATCTCTCATCTCCTCTGTCTCAGCTAGACGTCATACTTCCCATTGCCAGTTACAGGCACATCATCGATCTTTGTTTGTGTGTGTGCATGTGGTGTTTGTCAGGGCTTGCCTTTGCTTGCCTCATATAGACCCTGAAAGCATATGAACACAGACAGAACTACCACCCCCTGCTGCATGCTAGATGTTTGCAGCTCTTTGCTTCTCAAGTTTTTCTATGACAAAGACCTTTTACACTCCATCTATCTATCTATCTTAATTTTTCTTTATTTCTAAACAGACAATCAATCAAGAATTAAGAGCACTGGAATGACTGGAGGCATAAAGAGAGACTATAGTTGTGTCTAGGGAGTTAACAGTCTAAATTGCACTTCCACAGTATCAAAAACAACCCTAGATAAGTGATAAGACAGGGACACTTAACTGAGGCAATAGAAGGCGTTATCATTCATCTATGCCTAAGGGTGGTGACCTCCTAACAGCTTACAGGTTATGTATGAGTTGCATTAGAGGGGACCATTTTACCTGACCACCCCCAGCCTGGAAGATGGCTACTTTAATGGCCTCTGTGAAACAGGGGCTAACACACAAGACTAGCCATACACATGTCAGGAATGATTGAAGTGGTAATAAACCATTCTGTCCATTAGCAGGGTGTTTTTTGCTATTAACGGAACCAGGGATGGTGTTTTAGCTTGTCAGTGCCTTCAGCCATCCCATATTGCCTGAATGAATTGGTGGGTGGGTGAAAATTGCTGGATCTGTGGAGTTAAAAATACACAAGGGGGTGATTTTGTGTTTAGTTAGGGGGTAAATCTCGTCCGTCTTTCCCCACTGACGTATGCTATTGAAGGAGAAGGGAACAGGATGCCAACAAACACCGCTGAACGTCCTGTGTGTGTTGATCCTCCACCCTTCTCAACAGTGATCCGTCTCCCTCGTGTCAAACTGAGTTGAAATGACTCCCAGGCCAATGTTGACCCACAGAGATGCTTCCCCTCAGAACACACACTCACACACACTCACAACAGCCCCAAAGCTCTGGATAAACACAATTAAACGACCCCACCCTCCACTGACATTCTTATCTTATCTCACCTTCTATCCTTAACCCCCCACTCTCCAACACACAGACACACACACACACACAAGCACACATTGGATAAGGTCCCAGAGTGACCCCTGAATCCTCACCTTCCCCTGTACGCAGACAGACAGGCAGAGATAATCCATTTCCCCTTAGTCACTCCATCATTTTCTTATTCCCTGTCCCTCCCCTTTCCTTTCCTTAACCTTTCTCTTATTCTCACTCCAAAGTTTCCCAATACGGAGCTGCCAGTGGAGAAAAAAGAAAAAAGATTTCAACGTTTTCTCCAAACTGTCACATATGTAACAATACATTTCACTGAGAAGTATCACAGCCTACTTACTGTATCCTATTAGTGGTAATTTTCCTAGATGGGGCAGTTCACGGCTCAGTGTTTTCAGCTTGACTTGTTGCCCATGTAAAACTATCAAGCCATTACGTGGAATGAGATGCCTCGATGCCAGGAGAACCTTTTGGCATGGCTGCAGTGAGGGGCAGAATGAGGCATTCTGTGTCATTTTCCACCGCTCTGACTACATAATGGACGCCTGGCCCTGCCCTCAGTCTGTTATATCTGATGTATCACACCTTGGGGTGCGTTGGTGAATATATGAACTAGCGAGCACAGATGGCTCAACGCTTGGGCGCCTTGGGTAAATAGGTAGCATAGTTCTCGGACGCCGATTTCCGTATTGCCTGGGAGCCTAAATTTATGACAAACAAAACAGAAGGAATTATCATGTATCACAGCCCTCCAGGTAGCTACAGGCCAATAATGAATTGTGTGGCATGGCTGGTGATACATTCAGCCCTCTGTCTGCTCATGTGGGAATGGCTTCATCAGTCACACCCTGTTTCAAGAGTAGTGGAAATGAATGACTGTGTTGCTGCTGTGAATCAGTGCGCGTCTGGCAACTTCTGCGCTGGTCAGGGTTGTGGGTTGTTTCTAGGCTGTAATTGAATATTTTAAATAGCCACTCTGGTGCACTCTGTATCAAAAACTGCTCCAAATGAATGTTTAAGGAATAGGTTGATATTTTTGGAAATTTGTTGAGAAGATTGATACCACTCTCAGATTTGTCTGTTAAATAGAACCAGTAGCTGGTTAGCTTAGCTTAAAGACTGCAAACAAGGGAAAATTTGTGCTTGGCTCTGTCCAAAGGTAACAAAATATGCCTACCAGTACCTCCAAAGCTCATAGTTACTATTAAAAGATGTTTTCAATGGGAATTTGCTGGAAGAGCCTCTGAAAAATAGCCAATACCATACAAGACCATATAATAAAATATGGCGTCTGGCCTTCTCAGACAGTTACTTATATTCCCTTTCATTTCCAGTCGGCCAAGCTAGACAGGAGTGTAAGGCTATCTAGTGGAATGTAACGATCTCTACACCTCCGTAGAACAAAGACACTTATCTCCCTGTGCCTTCTGCCATTTCCTTTACCCTCAGGCTCCATGGACACGAAGACGAAAAGGAGTGTAAATCACTGCCTCAATATCGCTTCTCCTTTTCCCTTTCTTTCCTTCCTTCCTCATGTCTGTAGCGTCACACTTATTCTGGTGCTACAGGGTGGATCTGTCTCCTGCAATACCGAGAAATCTCACGCTGTTTATTCGCTTTCTTTATATTTTGCTTCCCTGTGGCTTTTTTTTTCTGCATAGGAAAACAATGCTTAATTTCCTATTTATCTCAAGCTCATCCTCTCACTCTCTTTAATACATCCTCTGTCTCTCTCTGCCTCATTTTTCTTTCCCTCCTGCCTCCCTCCCCACTCCTGCTTCCTCCCTTCCTTACAGTAATGGTTTAATTGGAGCCTTTTAAGGTGGTTGCGGTGGATGCAGAGGGTGGTGAGGGGGTTTGAACTGTGGAGGCTGCAGTTGCCTCTACTGCTGCTGGGCTGTCTGTTGAAGCGTGGTGTGGCCAGCTAGAGATAAAGCAGCTCTGTGTGTTTGTGTGAGAGACCAGCAATTAGGGCCCGTTGCAATACAGAGAAGAAGAAGAGCCGACGTCAGCCACTGTTCCACCACATTGGATCTGAAGCGATGGCAGGATGCACAGACAAAAAGAGGGGGGAGCAGAGAGAAAGCGTGATGGGACAGAAGTGGAGGGATTAAGTGAGAGGGAAGATTGGAGGCAGGAGATTGACTACAGAGGAAAGGCGATAAATAATTCTCATTAACAATAAAATTACAATATAAATACATGCATGGGAGGCATACAAACAAGCCCACAGTGGAAGACTGAAAGACTAAGAATGATTTGCAACCAAAACTCCCCAGTCCATGAAGGCTCTATTGAGCTGAAACATGTCGGTATATAACTTGGAATTAGAAATGTTCAATTATCTTGCATCATAATGACTTCACTACAACAAAGCCCCTCAGATGTTTTGTTTATTGCCGTTGCAGGGAATTCTGAAACACTGGCAACAGGCAAACCAACCCTCCATTATTGCATTATCTACAACTGTCTAAAAAACTTACCTTCTTTACCTCAGGCAAATACAAATCAAAGCAACTGCTCTAAGCCAGATTCTTGTCTTTTTTTTCTTTTGGAGCCCACCCATTTTATGTGGCCATATATGGATAGTTGAGGTTGAGAGCATCACCACAGAATGATGTCAGTGGCCTGTGGCGTCATTTACAGTAGAGCTGCGTCTGTTGGTCACTGACTCACTCACCCAGATAATTATGGTACTACCGTTACACAACTGTGCTGGTTAAACTAATAATCTGTTAACATTTGTATAAATAAGTGTCTATCCTGCTTTTCTCTACCACACATTACCTTAACCCCATTGATTTAATCCATGCACAGGTTATTTAGGCTTTGTAAGTTCCCCTCCCTAGCTTCTAGCTAGCATAGTATAGTGTATCACAACACAGTAACTATATAATTCACTGAATGTATCATAAATCCAAACATATCATGTTCAAGCAAATAAAAGATATTCATTTGATATTTGAGCCTGAACTGCACTTGAGTTGGAAACTTTCCTAACAAGACTTCACGCTTGACTTGCAGCTTGTTATTTATTGACTTCAGACTTGACTCAGACTAATTTATAAAGATAATAATGGTCAAAGAATACACAACACATTTGGCATCCACATGATTCATAACATAAAATATTCTGTGGATTTAGCAAACTGCACTGGCTACAGCAAACTTAATTAAGTCAGTATTTTTTTGCTGTAAGAACTATTTTTAAGGTAATGCCACTATGCTGTTCTTGCTGTAATATTAGATGCTGTTTGTTTGTTCAAATAGTATTATTTTGTTTTTACTTTATTAGTCTGACATATTTTTGCCTTAAGTTGTGAGAGGTTATCAATAGGTTAGTTTGTATTGATGCTTTAAACTTAAAAATAGAAAATGTTCATGTATGCATTAAAAAACTGTTTCAATATTCAAATTCTTTACTAGTCTTGATAATGTTGAACCATGACACTTGAGTCTTGTGATTTGACCAGAAGTTATTTTGTGACTTATGAACATCTGGTCTGATCTCAGTGATTTCTACTCCCTCAGTGCTTACACCGGCAGTCATGCTTTGGCCTTGACTGTGTCCACGTGGGTAAGTTTGTTATGTCTGTATGATTGTTTCACACCGTGACTCACTGGCCTCTATTTTTTTGCTGTCTTCCCCCTGAACAGAGAAATAAAAATGTTTGTTTATTTCCTCAGCAGAAATAACTTAGGAAAATCCCTTGAAGGTCATTGCTCAGGTTGGCCATAGCTCTCACACCTAAGTATGTCATCAAAGTGATCATGAACAGGCAGCCCAGTGCTATTACTGCTAGAGTCTGGTCCAAATGCAAAAGTGAAAGCTATCAGTGAGCCTTAAGCTGAAGGCTGGGCAAGAAGGCTTTTTGGTTCCCCTTTTCCCCAGGAAAATTGTGATACACATACTCTCACAGGCACACATACATGCAGACAATTTCCCCCCCTACACACGTGCATATGACAGGCCCACTGCAGTACACAAAATGCTCATTCACTCTCATTGGTGCACACACATGCATTCCTATTTCAAACTCCTGACTAGACTCTGAGATCCAGATTTGATTTTCTTCTCAAAGAGCTATTTTGTCAGACAACCTTTGCCCATGAAATAAAGTACAGTACTGTGAGTTAATTTAATTTGACTTGACCGTTCTGACTGATGTTCTTCCTCTGCTTTCTGTCTTTGCTTTTGATTCAAATAGTAGATTCATGCTTTTAGAGATAGATAAACCTTTCCCAAGATCTAGGCAAAAGGACTACTGTGGCAGGAGAGAAGCAGTGGAGGGGTAAAACTGTGTGTGAGAAGCAAAGGTTAGAGGGGCCGCCTTAGCTTAAATACAGCTCTAAACAGGAGTCCCTAGTGAGATAGAGGGGTTTTTTTTATGCGTTGAGAATTTAAAAGTACGTCATGTTCAAATCCCATTCACCTTTACCAAAATGTACAGACAAAACAGAGGGGGATGATACATTAGATTATTAGCACAAATTAGACAAACAATAATGTAAAAGCATTGTTAAAATTGGTGCATGTTTTAATTTGTCTCCCTACCAAAAAGCATAAATCAAGTTTCAGTAGGTCATGGTTGAGATGCCACCTTTGACACATCTGAGCAGTAAAAAGCTTGAAATTACCCCGAATCACATGTCCAAGTGCATAGAGTCAGGCATGAAGCGGAAGCCGAAAACAAGTGGAAAGGAAAGAGAGCTGCAACAAGCTTGTCCTGCACATATATCTGTGAAGCAGACCTGAAGTACAGATGTAATGATGCAGAAGATATGCTCTATTCGTCACGGTTGACTTTCTGCCCCCTTAAAAAAAAAAGGGAAGAAAAAAAAACTTCCGCTCTCCCCTCTCTGCCTCACAGCATAGCCAAATGAAAAGTATGTGATTGCCAATATTGTTTTATAACGGTCTCCTATTTTCCTTTGCTTAATAAATAGGCCTTTTGAGGGTTTAAATTAAGCTGAAAAGAGCTGCAAATAATTAGTATAAGTAGGGCTGACCCGCAATAGAGGAAGCAATGCTAATATATGTTAACTTAATTTACTCTCACTCCCACTGGCCCCACACAACAGAGCCACAAGATGGCTGGTCACGTTTTCTTCCCCAGAAGTAAACATCTGCTCAGGCCTCCATGACACATTACATGCCATCTGTCCTTTTTCTCTTGCTCTTTCCCTCTCATCCCTTTCCATCTTCTGCAATTACGTGAGTGGCAGCTTTTAGTAAAAAAAAGGTGTGACATGACATATTTAATGACCATGTCCCTGGAGCTGTAATAAATATAAATAAATGTCAAGAACTCCTCAACACTATAATGTTACTGTGTACACTTAGCTAGGGACAGTTACTCCATCTTGTACATGGTTTCGGTCTGGGTTAAGCCCAGATGAGCGTGGCACAGATCTCCAGTGCGAGGACAAAGGCCTCTTCTCTCAGTGAAACTGGAGATCTCCAAGGAAGCATCTGGCAACCTAGACACTGTGCAAGTCAGCTAGATGATCTGGAGATGAAAAATGCCAATAATGCAAGCCTCCTTCAGGTCTCTTGGCAGGAGTAGGCAAACTCGATACATTCCTTCCTCAATGTTTCTCTCCCTCTCCCTCTTTGGCTCTGTCACTCTCCCTCTCCCTGCCACTCTGTCTTCCCCACTCTCCCATTTGTTCTTCACCCTCACCGCTGGCTGGTGAGACCAAGAGGTGGGCCGACAGAGACAGGATACGCTGTTTGTCAGCCAGCAGCGGACGTGCCTGGCGGAGCTCCGCTTTCAGCCAAGGTGTCAAACAAAGAGTCACTCGGTCCAGGAACTGGAGGACAAGCTGTAAGTCTGTCCGCCCTCAGAGTCACACCCCCCCTCCTCTTGTGATAGTGCTTGCCAGTGCTCTCTCTCTCTCACTACCTGACCCCCCCTCTCTCTTTTATCCTTTGCTGGCAAGAGCTGCCTGAAAAACAAAAAGAAACTAGGCAATAAGGTGACACTGTCGACTCCTAACAAATTGCTTTCTCGTGTATTTCCCTCCTACGTTGCCTCCCCCCATCAGAAAGCTAAAAGGTGATGAGTCAAAGAGCCACTGTGTGTGTTTTCATGCAAGTGTGTGTGCGTGTTAAAGGTGGAGCAGGGGGGCACGCAGGGCAAACACAAGTAGATTTCCTCTCGGACACAATCTCATCATCTTTTGTTGCCACTGTCAGGCAGATGGTGCCGCCTGGTTCCTCATTTAACACACACACACACGCATGCTAACAGACATACAAGTACACACACTCCCGTCTGCTCAGTAAAAGACCATACATCATTTCATTACCCGTCTTCGGTTTTGTACAATAACATCCGCTGGGGTAATAACAGCATGCTCTCCCAGAACATTTCATCAGGGATATCAGCCTGTACCGCTGGGCAACGCTGCCAGGTCTCGTCTTTTCTTGTAAAACTATCCCTGCATTTCCCTTACAACACCACCACCACCTTCAATCACACAACACCTGATACTTTTGATTAAATCAGAGCCTACTTCATTCAGGCTGGTGGAAAGTGGCAATAAATGTTGCAGAGGTAGACCATACTGTGTCTAAGCAAAACTGTCAGAAAAGGAATTTAAATAAGAGAAATTTCAACCTCAAAGGCTCAGATATTTCTAATTTACATTGTATTTGTATACACAGTAGCTTAGTAGCCGTATGAAATTTACATTTTGGATGGCTAAATTGCATACTTTCAGGTTCTTTGAAGCTAAGACAGAAACTGGCAACTCTGCTTCTCCAAGTATGATTATAAATATTGGTGCAGAACAGTTTGGAAAAAGATATTTGCCTCTGGCTTATAAGAAACCAAAATCAAAGTAGATATTAAAAGCTGCATTAACTTTTTTTGTTGTTTTTTGGGCACTAGCTATGGTGAAAACTTAGAGTCCAAATATTGACAATATTTAACACTGTTTTGGTCTCCATCAACTATTGAAGAAAATATATTGGTCTTTGTCTGTCTGCCATCTGGTGTTGGTCAGTGTAGAGGGAGTTTATCAGAGCTTTTCACTGAAAACTGCTGCAAATGGGGTTGATCAGAGCGATGACAGTGAACCAGACTGTAAAGTTTTGTCTGTAACCAAAACAATGAGCTGAGTCAGGCTAAAATGCCCCATAGAACTGAGGGGAAATGCTGAGTCAGGTGATCTGTGTGAACAAACCCTTGCTCACATTACACACAGTCATCTGATGATTTGTTTATATTAAAAGACTGATTAACACACTTTAATTGTGATGTGTTAGATAGCTGCTACAGCACTGAGCTCTGTCTCTTGTAACTGCTCAACGTGATGTCACATTGTGTCTATTTGGCTAGTTATCCACAGGAAAAATACACCACCAAACAACCAAATGAAACCAAAATTGAGAAGATGAAAGTTACATGGCTAGCAGTTCTATTGTTTAAGGTGATTTCGGGGCAGATATTTATGTATATCCATTCTTGTTTATGACAGTGCGTCTTTCTTCCCATCTCTGTGAATATTTAAACTTGACTGAACGCAATCATGTATGTGCCTGTACATGTACGTACAGATCGTTGTACAGTAATGTAAGCATAATCCCTCATTATTTTAACACCATTTGTGTTTTCTTGTTGCAGCTTTCCCTTTGCCAAACACTGGCTTTGACAACAGAGCTGTCACACAAGGAAGCAAATCATCAAAGTGACTGAACGGTCGAGCGATAACACAAAAGAACAGCATTGACACATCAACGCTGTACCGGGTCACCATGTCATAACTGTTTATAGACCCACGCCTGCACAGCTGCCTCCTTTACAATCTTCTATCATCACTACCCCTAGCCGTGCAGATGCAGGAACACTGACGGTATGGGCTACTTCCTTCCACCTGACTATTGACAATCTTTTAAGGTGCTGTCTATTCAATTTGAAATTCCAGTCAGTCATGAATCATTGATGACTATTTGATATTGCAAATAAAATAATTCAGTTCTCCCTATAATGCCTGAATTTTCAATCATAGTAATAACATTGATAACTGTATAACCTTCATCAACATAATTAATTTTTCATGTATTAAAGCTAACCCCCCAGGTTAGTGTTTAGTATTTAATTTGTTTAAGCTGCTAAAACACAAAGGTCAAAGGTGAGAAAATGTTTTAACTCTCTAACAACGAACTGACACTCTTCAGCAGGCTGGCAGATGTCACTGTGTCATACGCTGTCTCAGACATGTCCCAGTATAACATCTCAGGTCATGGGGTGGGTGTTCTTTAAGCAGTTAATAGCCACTAGTCTGTGCTGTAGCCAGTAGTTGACCAGTCAGACTTATTTGTGAAACATTTTGACATGCACATATTAACAAATCCCTCTTCAACACCTGAATTTTCAGTATAAATGTAAAAATATACTTTTGAAGACACATTCACACAATATTCCACGACTTTGCCATAGCAGTGGCTGGAGAAATGGTTCTTGCAACCTTTTTGTGCCACATAATTAGCTCTATAATCATTTTGTCAACTACCTTTTGGTGACAAATAAAAAAATTAGTAGTCATGAAAGAATAATGGATCATGACTCAATCAACCTTTGGTGCCCTGGTCCTTATGAAAATGTGTCCACGCATGTGAATGTGTAAGACAAAAGCATGTGTGTGTGTGTGTATGTGTGTGTGTGTGCTGTATGCCAGCCAAGCTTAAGCCACACAGCAGATGGACAGTTTGAATAAATAAATGTTTTGCCTGACATGATTGCTCTCTCTCTCTCTCTCTTTTTCGCTTTCTCCTTCTCTCCCTCTCTCCCTCCCTCTTTCCCTCTATCCATGGCTACACGAAGGCCAAGTCATGAGCTGACTCTTTGCTTTCAGAGGCCTTTTGTCTGGCTTGGCAGCAGAACAGATTCAATCATGTCTGAAGGTCAAGAAGTTAAAAAGCCCCGAGTTGCCTCCTGTTTCTCTGTCCGTGCGATGGCGAGAATGGATACAGGGAGGGGAAAAAAGGACACATTCAAACCAGAGGAAATCATTCTGCAAGTAAACATTGTCTCATTTTTTCTAGGGAAGCATGCATGCAGTCAAAGACACACACAAACACACATATACTTGATACACACCATTCTACACAAATTTCCATAGAATAGAAAATAAATAAGCTGCAGCCTTAAAGGGAATTTATCTTGTATTTTAGGAGTCCTTCCATTTATACCCACAAACACACAGTACTTACATAGATAAACATAAACTGATGTGTAGCAAAGGAAATGACAGTTTGACAAACAGCTTGCAGCTGTTTGCTTTAACAAATAGCTTATTAGTCAATTAGGTAAATAACTGAAAAAATAAATCCCATTAAAAGACTTTATCCTCAAAATAATCTGATTTCACACCCAGTAACATTACATGAAAGTAGTTAGAGTTGCTGTAGTTGCTGTAGTGGCTGTAGGGGCTTAAATGTAAATGTAAATAAATAGCATGTTATTTTTTCTTTTTAGTTGGCTGAAACGCCAATCTTCCAAGAAAAAAAAAGAGAAGAAAAATAAATTATTTCATTGGAAACATTAGTTTCCATTTCCATTTCCAATCCATTTGAACAAACACCACTCTCACTGTTCTAACGGCAAAGATAGTAATTAAATTCCCTTTGCATGTTAAAGGAAGTTAATTGGGAGTTACAGTTTTCCACATTCTGAATATCTCATTTTGGAGTGACCCTCTTCATTTACTGTGAAACTCTTCTTTCATGAGATTTATTATCCATCAAAAGCAGAGTGAATAGGAAGTAATTAAATGTTCTGTAGAAAGCAGCTCTCGAGGACCACAATTGGTCACTCATATTTTTTTCTTTCATTTTTTTCTGATAATTCATTAATTCACAGATGTTTAAAGACAATTGGAACCTACCATATATTTTGGTGTTTTAGTTTGGAGAGCTGGCTAAGGGAGGAGTGTATGGTCTTAATACAAGTAGTAGTAGTGGACAACCAAATCCGTCTTAAGCGATGGGGTTGAGGATTATTGAAGTGTGTGTGCTGGGAGGACTGGCCAGATTAACATTCCTGGGGGAATTTTAACACTCTGGGCGACAAATTTGCAACACTGTTCCCCCTTGTGTTCCCCCTGTGTGTTAAGCCCAGGACCCAAGTTTAGAGGAGGTCATCTGGAAAGAGCAGAGCAAAATCCCTTCTTCCCTGAGAGCTGTCGGACTCCACTAAAGAGAAAGCAGTGTGAGTGTGTGTGTGTGGCGGGGAGGAATTAAACAGCAGTGGGAGGAGGAGATATGTTTTTCAGCCTCCCTGTTCCCACTGGCTGAAACTGAGCCTTTTATTGGAGGTGGTCCCTGCCATTGTTTTGGATGCTGGCGGACAATGGGCTGAGGATTTCATATTGGAATGTAAATGATGCAGTTTAGAGTTATCTCCATTAGCTAATGCTCTAAACACTGAAAATCTATACTTAAAGGAGCACGTTGATGTTTTGGAAGAGTGGTCTGTTGGTCATGCTCCATTATGTAATGGGAACACAGACATAAAAATGTAGTTTACAGATCATTCCCTCTGTGCTCCATACAGCTGCACGCAAAAAAACTTTTTTTTCATTTTCTACTAATGACAAGACAGATGATCAACTGTGTGGTAGGAATTTCTGCACAACCCCTGCACTACATGCCACAAAATCCAACTAATGAACCCAAATCAGACTGGGAATCTAGCTAAAAACATCTGGAGTAAATAAAATAAAAATGTATTTCTGATTTGGATGAACTGCCCATTTAATGTCTGCATGCCGGCGGGGGGGGACTAAAGGTGATCTAACCCTAACCCTATTTTGGTGTTGGATAGACAAAAAAAAAGTTGAGTCAAAGTTCTAGAGTGAGATTAGAACAACTAAATCAGCAAGATTCAAAACCCAGTCTATAGGAAACTGACCAGCTGAGATATCTCCTCAAAACCTCATGTGACCTTGCCGGTAAAATTGACCTTGTGATATTTACAGTAATGCACTCATCTCCACAGCGGAACTGTTGTCTGCGGTTAAATGTGTCAGTCTGGCTGAGTGTAGCCAGTGAAGGATATCTCTGCTCTCTCCCACAGCTTATCTGTTCACAGCTCTTGTGTGAGTCAGGGCAGGGCAGGCGTGGGAGGCAAGACACCACAGTGTCATCAGCTCCACACCGGAAAACCCAGGTATCTAAATAAAGCATAAAGTGTAGCGCTGGCATACAAACAGATAAGCACTCTCATTCCACTCACGCTGTCACGCACGTACACAAACAGCATCCTGACAAAACGATTCAAAAGGATGCAGCGCTTCCACATCCGTGGGCAACATCTATTTGTGTTTCTCTAGAAAGCTGTCTCTTGGTGCTGTTGTAAAAATTTGAATTTCAGTTAATGGATTATGGTAGTGGAGAGGAAAGTGCAACCTGTCTGTCTGTTGAAACATTTCAAAACATTTAGAAAAAGCAAGTCATTTTTGAGACACCTGGTTTTCACTTGATCATGTTAATTAGAGCGTTGAGGAAACATTTGGTTGTCATGCTTCAAATGACTTTTTGTAAGAGGTATGAAAAGGGGTGCCACTTTCAAAACCACAGGGGAAAGATGGAAAGCCAGGGACACAAAGATCTGCACAGGGTGAATACAAAGGCACACACACTGTAAAGTAAAAAAATAAACTCTTAAAGTGTGGTTTATCTTACATCTAAACCAGCAAAAATACACACACACTTTTACCCACACTGCTACTACACATATCATCCTAATGGAACACAATTGTTACTTCGCCTTTCCAGGCGAGCTCTTACAGCTGCAGTGGAGTGGTTAGAATAGTAGGCGGTAGATATGAGTTTATGTGTGTGTGTGTCTGGTAGCTGTAACACTGGGGCAGTTCCTAATATACTGAAGGCTGCAGGGCACTGGCAGCAGGAGGATGTTGTGCAACACAAAACCAGGGGACGAGAACGAGAAGCAGAGTCAGGGTCAGCATCTGGCGTTCGGGTTGACGCAACACTCCCTAAACTCCTTTGCTAAGAGATGGACAAGTGTCTGCTGACAGGAAAGTAAAAATATCTTATGGACGACCTGTACACAAAAGGGAAATCATGGCCTTTTGTGATGACAAAGGCTATAGTTGTTCTTTCCTTTTTCCTATCATTTTTTAGATATGCTTTAGAGATGTTGGTGACTCACAATAGTGTCTATACATAACCAAGCAAAAATAGCACTTAGAGTATGCGTCTCAGAATGTGAGATATATTATTATTATTGTTGGTAGTACTTTTCATACGTTGCTTCTGAATTGCTTAATAGTCGTAAACTACACTTTTTGCCTGGATTGAATTTGGAACAAACATCCAGAGCTATCACTCATGTCCCAGACTCCCGGGGGGATCAGGTGACAAAAATTGCAATAAAACTATAACAAAAGATGACAAGCTGTGGAAGCTGCTGGAGAGCGCAAAGTGTAACTGAGTCTGGCAGAACCTTGGCTTTTATAGCTTCCTGGCTAGCATATAAGCAAGTCCAAACATTGTCGGCCGTCTTTACCGCCTGTGGTCCACTTGTGTTTCTCTCAAAGCACTCAGTTCTCTCCTTTCAATTGAAAATGACCAAATGAGGAAATTAATGAATACTAACAAAGCATATGCTTCCAGATTAGATATCTGAGTACTACTATTGAGTACTACTGCTCCCATCTGTGGGAGTTTCACATGCCCCCTGATAGAGATTAGACAGTATGCAAAGGGAGAGGAGGAAACAGTAAATCTGCTACTGTACTTAGGCAAATGTGCCATAAGCAGGTTAATGGATAAAACGAGAAAAAGAAAAACACTATTTCCTGTTTTCCACAGAAGCAACTCATAAAGAGTATGTGACATGTTTTGAACTCATGTATAGCCAAGAAGCTATACAATCCTAGGTTCCAGCAAAGTTCAACCATGCTTTAAGTTTAACATTAAGGAGTCTTTAACCTCCCCGATGACCTAGCTTACCGTAAAAGAAAGACAAACAGGCGAGCCACTTAATAAAGATGTCCTCAAAGAAAAGAGGAAAGTTTCTAAAGATACTGTGCAAACTGATGAAACGCTCCCTGAGCCAGGGTGTTAGAGGCTTCTTTATTTTGCAGGCCAGTAGAGAAGACAAATGCACACACACACACACCCACACCCACACACACACACACAAATACACCTATGTGCACCCACACACACCTGTCCAAACATGGGCTGTGTCAGACTGGATGACTGATTGGTCATTCATTTCCAGGCCCAGACAGTAAACTAGAGAAAGGCAAACTGCAATGAAGGACTGGTTGTATGCTTTATGTTATTTCATATCCAAACACCTTTTGTATTTTAGGACAACACATGTCCTTAAATTGTCTTGAAAGAAAAAAAACTGCTGAAATCGTTCAGACTAACAATCATTCAGTCAACTGATAGACTAAAGAACTGAAGTCAGTTGTAATATGTATAGTGTAGTATGTAATAATATTTGATTGAGTGCTTGAGTGCACAAGATATGTATGGATGTTAAAAATATTATATAGTGACATCATGCATTAATCAGGTGACCACTATATATTATAATATACAAAGTTGAAATTTCTGAGTTCACTTCCCTTGGTCATGTACAATTTGAAGAGAACATTAAGACATCTGACTTGCGCTGCTCACTCTAGCAGAACCAGGGACACTGGTTTTGTGCTTAAGAGCTGAGGTGGAGACAGTGACTAGCGTGTCTTTGCCAACTGAAGTCATGCTACAAATACCCAGCTTCCCAAGGTTTTCAAAGGAAATGAGAAAATGGCGAGGACAAAAACCTGAGAGGAAGGAAAAAATATATATTTCTTTTATTGAAAACCAAGCAGAAGCAGCGGAATTAGAGAGGCCTGCTTTATGCATCTCCAAACTGAAACGACCTCTGTAGCAAATAAATGAAACAGGGGAGTTTTACATATTACCTGTCAACGACTCCACATATTTGGCAGAGTATAAAATGCAATTTTACAAACCAGCAACTAATTATGAAACAGGGACGCTGGCTGGAGGTTGGCCGTCCTTGATTGAGTCATCAATAACGCTTTAGCTCTTGCCGCCATTATCATCGCACAACACTGTTATTAATTCATCCACCTCGTTTCTATCCATTCATCAAGAGAGCTGAGGGAAGATAAATAAAGGTTTCCGGGGACTCAGGTGGAGGACCGCTGTGCGAATGTGACTCGATGATAGATCAGCTCAGACAGAAGTAAGACCTGACAACAGGACCAACCAGGCTGTCAGGGATCTGCATTGCTCATGTTTAATTCCTGTTTTGTTTTACTAACCCAACAAGCGTTGTGGGCCCCATTATTTATATGCTGTGGAAAAGCTGACGTGGCTTTTTGCACTAAATGGATTAAAGGCAGTGGAGGATTTTGATATATGCTGGTTTGTAAGAGTGCTTGAGAGAAATCATCATAAACATATGCATTATTGCTGTTTTTATAGTTTTTTCTCATTGAGTTTATAAAACAAATTGTACAAATTGTTCATTCTATTCTAATCTCAAATAAGGTACAGTATGTATTCCATAGGCATGTTGAAGATCAATTGTGACAGACCCTGATAAAGAATTACATCATGCAATTCAGCAGTAATGTATCATTTGATCTGCACAGACACTGTAAATATCACTCACAGGTATAGTTAAGTGTTGGCATTTTCTATTTTAGTATTTCCAAAAGGTCTCTTCACTTATGCATGCAGAGGAATACCAGGTGAATTGCTCTAAAATGACTTCTGGGTCATCCCAATTCAGTCTGAGCCTCCATTTTCTATCTACTGCCTCCTGCGGGCGAGCTGTTTAAACCTTAACAACCACCAAAATGTCAACCACTCCCCTGACTGGCAACTGTGCTGTTCCTCTGCCCCATCAGAGCACATGTGTAATGGAATACCAGGACATAAAAAAAAGGTTAACTAGGAGACTACGGTGTGACAGAGTCCAGGGGCAGAGCAGGCCCTTAGGAGCTTTATACCTGAGATAGACTTGATCTAGACCTACCGCTGTGAAGGGCGCTGGGCTTTAAACAGCCAATTTCCAGTATTCAGAGTGGTTTGCAGCTGCCTCTTCTGCATGTGTGGGATTTTCTTGAGATCTGTATCTGAATGCAGTCATGCTGCATTCCTCCCTCTGTTTACATGGGGATTGTGTGCGATATGTCCGTAATTGTTTGGGGGTTTGGGATGTTTTCTTCTCCATGGTGGTTTCGTCTTACGATATCACCACTAATGATTTTAACTTTGTTATCAGCATGTGGTTTAGTGTTGCAATTGCTGAGAACTGCAAATGGATGCTGCAAATATTTACAAGCATATTTGAACGAGGGATTATTAGGCCTGCAGTTGACCATAAAATAATGCACTAAGTGGTGGATGAACCTTTGTAGGGACTGAAACCAAAATAAAGTGGCAAATGAAAATCATTGGTCAAGAAAGTATTTTATGTTTTCCAACATCTTAAATATCTGCCTTCAGATCCGTATCATATAGCTCCTCTGATAACTACTTAGCAGGAAACAATTCTATACTGGATTGTTTAGTCTAAAAGCATTTCTCATGCTTGGCTTCAGAGCAATTATGCAGCCTTGTGTCTTATGACAAACGCAGTAAAAAGCCAAGAAACATGACTCTTGTAGAAACAAGCGGGTAATAAATGTGTTGGAGTTCAGCGAACTGGCTTACATCCGGGTTCTTTTTCAAGCACAGTGGTGTTTCAAGGCGGCTATGGCTGCAGGAAGTTGAGCGGGTTATTCACCAGTCAGAAAGTTGGTGGTTCGATCTCCCAGCTCCTCTGGCTGCATGTCGACGTGTCCTTGAGCAAGATACTGAACCCCAAACTGCTCCCGATGCTTTACATAGGTGTATGAATGTGGATGTATCAGTATTCGTTTCTGTTTGTGATAGCCATCACTTTATGAATGGGTGAATGTGGCATGCACTGTAAAGTGCTTTTAGTGGGTGCTATACAACCACAGTTCAACATTTTGTAAGTAATGGACACTTTAGAATTGGTTACTTTCAACAAAGTTTCACAAAACTTTGATACAATAAACAAATTAAACATATATATATATATATATATATATATATATATATATATATAAAAAATGTACATGTATCTATTTAAA
>NW_023339674.1:11248882-11257975 GCF_004916995.1 Morone saxatilis | reverse complement strand
CTACCATCTTCAAATTCCCACAGAACAATTAAGAGCTTACTTTATATTTTGTCCTTAAAAAATACAAAAAAACGTTTGTGTTTCTTTGCCTTGAAAACTCTCCTGTAACCCTGCCCCTGACCTTGATCTGACTTTTGGTCTGGTGCCACATTGTTGAAATGTTAGAGTTTTGAAAAAATTCCTTATCTTTTGGAGTCTGCATGGCAAGTACTTTATTTTTGAAAATTGAAGGACTTCCCTCTACGCCTGTTTCTGTGTTCTGACTTCCTGCCAGTTGCAATCTGCTCGGTTGCTTGACTTGACACAAGTGGGTTGCCCTTCCATCAAAATAACTAACGTATTCCAAAGTGGCAAAGCCGGAGGATGCGCTTGTGGAATTTCTGTTCTCAACTCCAAAAAAAGTTTGAAATAACTTATCATTAGCGGGTGCGTATTGGGCTTTTCTGCCATACGATAATTCGATATTGTCCAACTCTTCAATTTCGATACCGATATCACACGATACCGATAATATTGCAGGGGCTTATACACCAGAAACCTGTTAGTAAAATAAACATACTTCCCTATTGTGTTTTATCTATTGTATCATTAACACATTATGCCTACTTTTATTGTGATGCCCACTGGATGCATACATAAATGCAACATGGCTTTCCACATGTAAACACTGTCCCTGTGCCAAAATAAGAGAAAACTTCAACTTTCATCTGTATTAATACTGAAAAGAGCGCTAACGCTAATCGCTAAGGCTAACCTTTACTAGCTACCAGCGCTAATCACCTAAGCTAACGCGGCTAGCTCTGTTAATGTTTTTTGTTTAATATTAAAATCATTCAGCTTTAAACTTCTTTGCTTGTTAGCCACCGGTTAGCAACCAATCCAGTCCTAGCGTTAGTTGTTTTGTTTTATACGTCATCTAGCGCGTGCCGTAAACCGTCCCCATGCTGCTGTTCATGCAGGCTCGGAATTTGGCTGAAAGCTACAGAACAAACATCGGTTATAAAAACCTGATACCGATAATTCCCGATATTACATTTTTTAGTGAATATCAGCCGATAATATCGGAGGGCCGATATTATCGGACATCCCTACTTATCATGAGTTCAGAATGAGTTTCATAAGGGTAAACTTAATTTAAATTAAAAGCATGCAAATTAGAGTTTCAATGTTTTTGTTTAATCTGCACAGTTTCTCACCACTGTGGGAAGTTGGGTTTTAGTAATTAATTGTCAAATCATTGTCTAGTAGGACAAGTCTAGCTAAAGCAGGGTGTCTGATTTGATAAGATGGCCTACAACTGACCTAAGTTTTCTGCGTGTCCATCCTGGTCTGCTCAAGTGTTCGAGGCTCATCAAAATAAACAGTGTTTTGACCCTTGACACTCAAATTGCTCACTTGAATCAGACTCCCCACTAGTCTGATTCAGCAGTACCTGGGTTATACAATAGTCATGGCTATGTTAACTGAGTTTAAGTCCGTTCTAAATATAGGTACAGTTAAGTTGAAGGTGTGGGATCTTGAATTATTGTAGCAAAGACCTTGAGCAAAATAGACTATAAACAGTGTAATTGCAAAAGTAACAGAAATGATTAAGGGATTATTTAATGGTCAATACCTTCATCTACAGGAGTTATGTGTGCAAGTACATCCAACAAACCAAAGAAAAGGAATAGAAAGTATTGAGAGGTTTAGAGATCATATTTACTACTACTACTAAGTGTTTACCATCAGTCTGGTTCACCAGAAAGAAAAATATTTTTAGGGGGAAACAATCCCAGCAAAATAGTCAGTTTTGTATGTGACGCAGATGAATCCGGATTAGTGGAGGCTCTAACCAGAGACAATTCCAAGTCATGAGTGTCTGAAGCACTCTGCTATGTACATCAGTTCATGCACACACTGATTAAATACAGTGTCAGATAAAGATACATACACATCCTGAGAGAGAGACACACACGTCAGTAAGCAGTGAAGCAAGCCAATAGTGCCTCCCTCTATCTCTACCTATCTTCCTCCCCTCTATCCCTCTCCCTCTTTCCTCTCTTAGGGTCCTCATCCTTCTTTCCTTGTGAACACCGGTGTCTTCTCGGGTGATGAATGCTTCTTCCTTTGCACACTGTCTGGGTTTGGACACTCTTAAATTACCCCAAGCTGTGGAGAGGATAGGAAAGAGGAACTTAAAAATAGCATTTGGACTGGGCTTTTTTTTTTCTTTTTTAGGTTAACGGTTAGCCCTCCCTGACCCTGCTTCTGCCCCCTTGTCACTCTTCTTTCACTCCCCTATTCCCTTCCTCCCACCGTCCCTCCTCTCTTTATGTACGGGGAGGGGAGGTGTGTTATTGATGATAATTCTGCAGACCTCTGTTACTTCCCCACATACACACACTCACACCATTTCCCCCACAGGCCTCATCTCTCTTTCTCTTCCTCTCCTCTGGCTCTCACATGAATAATGTTGTCCCCAAGCCAGAATGAGGTCAGGGAAGTAATGGCGAGACATATTGTGCAGTTAAGGCTGTCTGCAAATGGCCCATCAATAATCAAAGGCCACGCATTAGCAGATGCAACATTGTGTCTGTGTGTGTGTGTGTGTGTTTTATTGAAAATAGATGGTGCTATTGATAATCTTATCAACTAATGTCTTCTTGATTTAATGCAGTCACTTACTGTTTTAGAAATAGAACCAAGCAAGGGATTTTCTGTTCTTAAGTGTTGTAGAAGTCTGAATGTCTAAACATTTATTTGTACAGAAATAAGCAGAGGATAAGTTACTACAAACACATTTGTCATGTTTCCTTTTTATTTCTTTTGAGAGAAATACATTTTTCCCCCAAAAGGCTAAATATATATATATATATATATATATATATATAGTGAAATCTGGAAAAAATAAAAACACTCCCACAGGTTGTAGCTTCATGTGTTGCAAGCCAAACAAATTCCCCCTGTTCAGCACTTGACAAATTAATAGTTATTCCTGCAGTTAAAGTGATGAACAGTCCACAGCTCCACCAGGGTCTGTTCGACCTCCACTGTTGGCACATCAGCAACACAACTTGTCATCAAAGTTTCAGTCCAAAGAGTCGCAGTTAACCTTTGACCCCTCACCTCTGCTGACCCTCCATAAAGTGGGTGCCCTTAACTTTGGGAGACTGACAGCTTTCTTAAAAAGGTTATTTGGAAGCGGGGGGTTCTGGGTCACAGATATTTGGGATGTAAAGTAGGGGGGTAGGGTGCGGTGTCAGTGGCTGGTGGGATTGGTGAAATGAACAGGGGGCTGGTTTTGTGTTAAAAGTCTTAATTGTGCCCCGCAGCACTCTCCTCAATCTCCTTTTACAATTCCCCAGTTTAAATATTTACAAACAAAGCAGCGCCATGGCCACATGTTTGTCCATTTGCTCATTTGCTGGTGATTAGAGAACTCTTGTTCCTGCTCAAAGGGCCACTTAAAGACAACCTACATCCCCAAGCCATGCTCCCAAACTCCCTTCACCTATTACCATTTGTGACCACAGAAGACACATTCCTCATTTTATCACCTCTGAAGCTGTTGAGCTTTTGCCCACGGTGGAATGATGAAAAACATGTATCTATTTTTAACCACAAAGGTAACAAGTTATACAAAATTAAAAAAGGTAAGCCCTGGAATTCAATTTGAGCCAAACATCCCTAATGAACTTACACTTTAGGTGCGTGCTGATTCAATTGCAGCTTTGTGGAAAGGTTAGACAGAGTTTACTTTCAGGCCTTCCAGATAACCCTGACTACAAGCACGCAACCGATTAAAAGTTTTAAACGGTGCAGAGTTTCCAGACGAAGGAGAAATCAAAGCATGCATTTGAGACATCAATAAGCGTGGCATGCCAATAAAAGCCAGAGAGGCCAGTGCAGAGAGGCAGGCAGACTGGGCCTGTTAAAGAGAGCTGACTTCCATTCAAATGGCCTCCTATGCTGCTCTGCTCCACTGAACAAGCTGAACAAATCAATACCATTCATTTAAAGGCATTTCTTGGTGGATATATCAACAAGTACGGAGGAATGTTTTCACCGGTGTGTGAGTGTGTTGTGCTTTATTGGCCCATTCACCAAAACTGAACCAGACATGCAGATAGTCAACATACATATTTCTTTTAGAGGATTTGACAAATTCATAAAGCCTATTATAGATTTGGAAACATACATAGACCCATGGGCTCTGCTTTAAAAGCTAAAGATGTGGTCTCAAGATATAAACTGAAATAAATGTATTGTGATGGAATGTGGTTGCAGAGTGTTTCCTTTGCTTCTGTGGAGCATTTTTTAAACACACTTTGTGACCCTGGAGCAGATGCATTTTATTAAATGTATGGTTTGGATTGAGGGGATCGTATTGACATTCAGACTCTCACTTCAAACTCACACTTTGAATGACAGGTAGGAATATTGATCCAAAGACATATTAGGGGGGCTACCAACAACAGCCTCGGTTTTCGCCAGTGAAGCCTGGAGCCCTGCTAAGGAGCCAAGTGGAGTTATTTTCTCTAACTTTGAAGGCTGTCTTATTTGTAGACTAGTTTAAATGTACAATTCCAATGACCACCACAAAGTACTAGGTTATGGGCAGAAGGACAATGGTGGCTTATCCAAGCATATATGCCAAACGATTCTCTGAAACACAATTAGTATGGCCATTGATTATTCTCTTCTCAGCCAGTCACATGACCTGCCTGGTATAGATACATTTTATTGAAGACAGCATGGCTTTGATGAATTAGGTTTAAGATGTATTTGTGTAAATGTAGACAATATTAATCTTGCTCAATAGGGAGTTATAGATTTTTCTATTATTTTATTTGACCAGAGCTATTACCAATGTAATTTTGCTGTACCACATCTCATTGCAGGTAAAACTGTCAGACCATTTAGAAAGAAAGAGTTGTTGAACACAGAAATGGTAATTGTTTTAAGATGTTTCTCTGTGAACTGTGTCCGTCCAATCATTGAATTGTCACAATACTGAGTTATAACTGACCTGTCTGATATGAAAAGAAACACAGACGTTTATGAGCTTATTTCACAGCAGCCCGGTGTTAGTTGAGCATGATTTAATCAAGATAACCACAATGGATCATTATGCATAATGGCGCTCCACTTTGGTACGGCACTTTTCAAATTAGAGGCTGCAGATGTAACACGCATATAGTAGCTGTCCTGCTGGCTTCAGATGGCTGTGTGGATTTAATCAGCTGAAGGGGAAAGCTTTCACACAATTCAAAAACAGCTGTAGATGACAGATACTGGTAAAAATCACCCACTAATCTTTTGCTCATCAGGGTACACTGCTTTACTAGCTGTCTTGATACAGTCATATTAAGCTTTTCTTTCTAATGTCAAAATATTTATTAAGTCCCTATATTAAGAATGTATAAGCACTATATAAACAGTGAATAAATGTTCATCACATATGTATTTGTCTACAAAAAACTTCTCCTGTGGGCACTCAATAAGTGGAGGCTGTTGTATAAATAGATAATAAATGACAATAATATTTTATTTTATTTTTTATTAATAATATTTTATTATGTTTGGGGGGGGGTGCTTTTATTTGATATGAAAAAAGATGGACAGGAAAGAAGTACGGACAGAGGAGATGACATGCAGCAAAGTAAAGGGGCACTGGTTGATTTTGAACCCATAGCCACTGCAACTAGGACTCGGTATATGTGGAACCAGCTCTATCAAGTGAGCTACCAGCGAACCCCATAATAGAAGTTATAATTGCTGACAAATGCTATACATTAATAAACACTTAAAAATGTCCATAGCTGTATACAAGTACATTATAGTCATGTCATGTTTTACTTGACAGTACTGACCACATACCTGGCCCTCAAATATATATTCTGAGCACAACATAAAAGACCCAGTTTTTCCTCAAACATCAACATCTCACATGGCGATACCAATTGTTTGCACCATCACAGGGCACACAAATAAATAAATAAATATGATAAAAATTCACTCAGCATTTGCACAAAAGCAGAGGCCTGTGTGAATGTGGAAGATGTGGCCAATGCAGTCTCATAGGACTACACAGGGATGCAAAATAGGTTAGAGATGGTAAGTGAGTAAGAGTAGTGTGTGCTTATAACTCACTAAGCATACGTGGAGGCGAGCATGTGTATGCGGTGGTTTACCTGCCAACAAGACAGAGAATGATGAATATGGGTAAATGAAGAGAATAAAGAGGGCAATGAGTTTCTACCATCAGGTGTGTCTCTGGGGGAGGGAGTGAGGCAGAGAAATATAATACGTATGTGCTTATGTGTGTCTACGCATGTTGCTGTGTGTCAGTTTCCTTGGGCCAAGCCCCGCAGTGCCTGAATATAATGAGGCAGCAACACAGCTCACCTGTCCAGCTGCCAGCGAGAGGTCAACCACAGGTGAATGCTGCATTCCTTCTTCTGACAAATACACACAGATGAATATACACACCAAGCACACTCACACAGTAATCCACACACACGTTTTTCTTAACTAATGTTAATTTTGGGAAATAAGTTTTCCAAAATTCATAATTTGAATGTTGTTGCATTTGCTGCCCCCATTTTCCATCACCTTCTTTCTGTTCCCTCTGTCTGGCTTATAGGTAGCACAGAAGTTTTTCTAAATCCGATTATTCTGCCAGTATAATGTATTATTAATTTTTATTTTCAACGATGAAGGATGAGATGGCCTGCCAGAAAGGTGTCTTAAGAAGCGTGCTTTTCCCTTTCTGTCCTCGGAGAATTCAAAATCCTCCTTGACAACAGGAATCTCAAGGCTGACAGTCTCGCACCTTTCTTTCCCTTAAGAAATACATCCTACCATTTGATGCACCTCTCTCTATAAAAGGTGGTAAGCTGTCTAAACCTGGGTACATATCATGGGATTTATAAATTCACCCATTGCATTCTTCGAGGAATTATTAACTCTTTTTTAAAAATGGAGGAGGCACAGACAGCCCTCTCGACAACTTATGTAATCAATTTGACTTTACTCTCCATTTAATGCTGGGCTTTGAAGGAGACAATTAACTTATCTAGGTCTCTGTAGAATTTTATTTAGTATGTGATTGAATGCAGACTTAACTGTCTATAGTCAACTGTTAAATTATTTAAGATAATATTTCCAGTCACTGACAGTGCATTAACGGTATTAACAGATTATATAAGAAGGAAAATACACCTTTATCCTGACATTCTTTCAATGAAACAATCACTCTAGTCAATAATAATGTACCCCTAAGACAAAATATGTATGTAGCAATTTCATATGTGTCACAGGCCCTCCATCTTAAGGACTTTGCGGGCTGTGACTGGTCTAAAAGGCTGAGTGCGATGGTCCCTGAGGAGCACAATGCTAAAATGCCACTGTGCTAGTCCATTTAGTGCAGCTCTCCCACCAGAGAGCCATTGGGTCTTAGCAGCCCTAATGGTGTTCACTGCACCAGCTTCTTAATCCAAGCCTGGCCTTCCACAACTCCGTGCTACTTACACTCCACACCCCCCCAGCTGGGGAAAAGGGGACGTGACAGAGACAGTGTCTCAGAGTCAATTACAGGTCCAAGGCGATCCCTGTAGACCCAACCACTGTGTTTGTGACAAAATGGCCTGTCCTCATACCTTCATAAAGATGCAATTTGCAAGAGCAAAGAGAGGTTTTGGTGAGTGGAGTGCAGAGTGCATCTCTTTGGACCGGAGGATCATGGAGTCCCTGTAGACAGTGCTGTTAGCCCAAATGAATAAATGATGAAATGGGCCAGCACATTGTGATTTAATGTAAAAGTTGAGTGCAGCACAGTGAATTTAGACAGTGTCACAGGTTTAAAGTATGGTGGACCTATAGTAAATCTCAGGGCATTTATGACTTGAGTGGGCACAAAACTCAACTCAACTGAGTGCAGTGTTGGAAAAGATGTTGACAAAGAATGAGGCAGGGAATAACAGACGGAAGTTAGCAGTAGATTCTTGAAGCAAAGTGAAGTCACCCTGGAATAAAAACTACGAAGCCCAGCAGTAACTAAGGATATTTTTAGAAATGTTTGTCCATATAGTAAATTAGAAAAAAAGAATTCCCTTAAACTAACAATGTTATTGTAGCCCTTGGAACTAAAGTTGAAGTCATATATATTATGACTTTTGTGCTCAGTTAGCACAAGAGTTAATAAAAGCCTGAACTTCTGTTTTAGTGTAGAGCTGGATAGCTATAAAGCAACACTTCTCAAATTACAGAATTAATTTCCTTATATTAAAAGAATTGTGAAATTCAACCCATGTCCCTGGCACTGTCTTTCTCATACAAATTTGATTTTGAAGTGGACATTGTTCCAGCACGCCTTGTTTACTCTTGCCAGCTTTGGCTACAAGGTTTTCAGGTCATGGGCAATGACAGTACTGGTTGGTTTGGCTGCTGAACACAATCACAATGTCGCGTTATCTTTGAAACGGATGTTCTGTTCTGTTAATTCATCCATACAAAATATTATTTCAAGCTCTCTTTGACTTCCATTTAAAAGTTTTAGTATATTGGTAGATATACTCAAATTCATCTAGTGTCAGACAACATTCATTGAAATGTTTTATCCAAGGACCACTACATTGTCCTCACTATTAATGGACATTCAAAAACACTATTTGCGCTTTAGTTTTAACTAAACTTATGAGGTAGTCAACATGTGGCTGGAAAGTCATTGGGGTGAATCTAGAAATTCTGCATTCTGATGTGCTCTTACTGCTGAGCTGACCTGTTTTTCTCATACATTTCATTGTACCTTTTGATCATGTAGCCATGAAAACTGAACTGAACTGATGACTTAATGCTCTTATGCGTAACCCATTATTGACAGTGCACCTACATTATCAGAAATCAATATAAACAGAATTTGAGCAGTGAATTTTTAAGAGCTAATTTAACTGAAGTAACTGAAAAGGTCGCTAATATGCAGTGTTAGCTGTAGGAAAGATTGAATTGATTCAATCAATTTGTTACTTCTGAATAACGTCTTGTATGAATGTAAGGTCCTGCCCTGTATGAGAACAGTAGTCCATCTATGCTGCACGGAAAAAGGGCTCC
>NW_023339674.1:11177353-11248782 GCF_004916995.1 Morone saxatilis | reverse complement strand
CCAGGCATAGATGGACTCTGTCTTCATACGAGGGCAGGACCTTACATTCATTACAAAGACGGTGTATTCAGAATAACAAATTGATGAATCATTCAATCTTCTACAGCTAACACTGCATATTAGCGACCTTTCAGTTACTTCAGTAAAATTAGCTTCTATAATAAATTCACTCCTCAAATCTGTTATATGATTCTGATAATGTATGGGTGCACTGTCAATAATGGGTTACCGCATAGCGCACTTAAGTCAGTCAGTTCATCAGTTGTCATGGCTAGACAATAATCACAAATTATGCTGCACGGAAAAAGGGCTCCGAATGCCAGCAAACATTACGATTTGCATCTGACATTTATAACATTCCCTTGAATAATTTGCTGTCCCAAAGCTATCTTTCTCAAAAATCGCGATCAATTTTGGAGTTATTTATTTACATTTGCACACAGCTACGACATAGCTTGCTAAGTTAAATTCATTAACCATAGAGGTAAGACGTCAATTTCTTTGAGCCCATCATGGCAGTTTATTGGATTACCTGATTAAATGAAGACTGAATGAACGGAGGGCAGAAGGCAATGCTTTCCACCTTTGAAAAATTAGTTTAGAACTAGCATGAATCACATGTCTTGTGTGGATAATGTGCAGCTTGTAGCGAATGCCTTTCCTCTCTCTTTACAACTGTTCAATGCAGTATGAAAATTTGTATTGCAGTTAAACTACAGTACAACAGTGACAAGTCACGACACAATGGAATAGGATTTTTTCCAAGATATCATGCTAATGTATTTGGCAGCGCAGGAAGTGGCTCCACTTTTGTTTAATATTTGTGAGGACAAACCCCTTTAAAACTCTGTTTTCTTTTGTGATTTATATCCTTTATAATGATTCCAAAAAATGTGTTTAATCGTTATTGTGGCAGTGAGCTGACGGTGCTTCAGCTGCCAGGGAGAGTGTTTATTTTCACAAGTCTCAGAGAAGCATAAACACAGAGGGCTGAGTGTGGGGGTGGCCATTTTCATGCCAAGTCTGCGGAGTTTTGAAAGCGGCACCAACCCTGTGTTGTTCTGCAAGCAGACAAGGTATTCCCTTTCATCCGGCAAGGATTCACCCCATTTCATGTCAACAAGGCCCTTTAAGCTCGGAAACTAGGTGGAAAAGAAAAAAAAATCAACGGAAATCTCTGTGACTAGAAGTTGACAGACAAACCTCTTCCTCTAGACAAGAAAAAGAAGAAAAATGAAGCTCGTGTTGCAAAAACAAATCATCTGAATGTGTCTAAGAAACTTGTCCTGGCACGTTACCTCTCTGACGAGATTTTTATCGGCAGCCTCGTCTAAAATCACTGCGTATCATCTCACTCAGGCCTGAATCACTGCCATTAATGGTGCATGATTAAGTAAAAATAGTGAAGAAAGTCTCCCAGTGCTGAGCTGTTCTTAGGTTTTAGGGATTGTGGCATACCTCCCCAAAGCTATGTTAACTAGGTGACGCCACAGCCGGATGCAGGTGTTGTCTGCTTGTGTCTCGGTCAGACCTGACTAAGCCAGGACAGAGGCTCTGCCATTCGGTCATTCATCCACCACCCCTCCTTGTTCCTCCCCCTTCAGCCCTAAATGCCTGGGCTATCTGGCTCAATCAATCACCTGTGTAAAGAGCAATGGCTGTGTGTGAAGGGAGGACTGTGCAGCGGCGGGCGGGGAGGGAGAAAGAGCTGTGAGGTGGGTGTCAGAGACAGGTGGCCAGGGTCAGTCTCTCTCTCTCACCTTGGCAGCTTCTCTCCAAGTGCTCTTGACAGGCTTACATGCATCCACCCACCTGCACAAGAGGGGCCGCGGGAACACACATACAGAGTAGGTGTCTCTCCCACACACTCGCACGCACATGGACACGCGCACACTCACACCAGCAAGCAGCGAGAACTGCTTCAAGCTATTGCCGCTCCCTAGGGGAACACTCGAAGTATGCTAATGCATGCCAGTTCATCAATTTAGTCTTGGACACAACACGCTTTCTGGACTGCCTGGACATGCATATTTCTCAAGGTTAAAAAGTTATCAGGGATAAGATGGCCACTTGTGTGTGAATGAATCTCCATATCATGAAAGGAAAATCAATAGCTGTAGCCAATAATGCGGCAGATGGAGTTAAATGTATCAGATGCACCCAATCCTTTTTAATGCAATGTCTGTTTCATTGTCAGGATGTGACAATCACAGCAGGCAATACTCGTGTGCACGCTATACAAATAGGTAAACGTTAACAATGTTGACCAAAAGCTATTAACCACAAATAACCATGATGACACTTGTATATTTTACTCACTCCCCAAAGAATAGCTCAGGTTGCTTTGCTGTGGTTAGGAGTTAGACGCGTTTAAACAGAGTGAGACTAAGTTTCAGGAGTGATGGACGTTTTGCACGTAAGCTGAAAAACCCAAGTGTCAGCCACTCAGTGACAGAGTACTGACTGTACTGCAGAACGAGATGGGCAATTAGACCACGAAATAGAGGGAGGGGTTTGACAAAATGAGTGAGAGTGACACAAAAAGAAAACATGGGGGAAAGAGAAAACCGAGCATTGAGAAGATGGGGATTAGGTAGGAGGAGAGAGTGAAGGAGAGAAGGAGGGTTGGGGTGGTAGGTGGTGGAATTAAGAAATCTCATGCATTTGTAATTTTCATTTCTATATTCAGATTTGTGGGTTTTTTTTTCTTCTGAAGAAACCTCATGAATATGGATGAGTCTGTCAATGTGATTCTACTGTTCCTTTACTTAGACCAAATAAACACTTTATTTCCCAGTGTTCACTTGACCGAACATGGCTAATATTTCTCTGCAGCAGTGTGTTGCCTGCTGCTCGTTCAGTTGCTTCCAAAACAGTTGGAGTTTTGCGAGAAAGCAGGCATTTTTCGCAGTTTTACCTCCTTTATATTTTGGCATTGTAACATGTAAATGAGGATTGTGGGAAGTGGAATTAAAGGGATGAGTTTGCATATTTGTATCTACTTGCACACACAGAGAGACATGTTAAACTCATCTAAGCACACACACACGAGCTGCAAAGATATGGAGACTTGAATAACTATTCAATGTACTGAATATGCTGATTATTTTATTGGTGCAAGCTATGCAGTTATAACACTATATTATTGTGCCTTACTATGTAAGCCAACACATGTGTATGAATAATTTGAGTTTGCCCCCCCTGAACCCCATCCCAATAACATGCTAGCGCTGTAAGCCTCCCAATAAGCATATTTTTGATCTTAATTCCCAGTGATCAGAGAATTTCTGTGTAAATCCCGTCATTTTGCCCTCCAACATAAGACATAGTTGTTTCCATCACTTCAGCCTTGTGATAGTGGATTTATACTCTGTAATGATGCTGATAAGTACAGTGTAAGTAGGGAAAACAGAAAGAAAAAAAGAAGCAGAAGAAAGAGAAAGAAAGACATTGCGACTTATAGCCTGAGAACAGTCCCTTGTTTCGACACTGCTTAAAAATAATGAGCGACAAACCAGATGCATAATTTACAGCGTAGTTAGGGCATGATAAAATATGTCAGCGGAGGAATAATCTTTTTTTTGTCTTTTTTTGCTATCTCTGAAAAAAGGAATGGACAAGAGGAGCCAAAACAAAAGGATCCGCTTGTACTCTATACACAATAAAAGTTGCTGCTGGTCTGTTTGATTTCTGCATGACTGACAAGAACTAAGCAGAGCGGACATTATCATTTGTCACAGCCAACACACAGCCAGTTCATCGCCGCCGTTCTCAGCCTGTGGTTTAAGATGAAGGAGACGCAAAAGGCAGACTCATCTGGCTTCCTGTAGTCTCAGCTCAAAGCACTTAACCCTCGACACAGGTCTGAGTTCAGCTCCTAGGCACTGCTCCTCACGATAACAACCCCCATATTCCCCAAACCCAACAAACAGACTCTTTTCAGGCCTTGATGTCCAAGCAGGGATAGCTGAGTTGTCTTTTAATTTATTTTCTAACCAGAGAGAGAAGCTGGTTGGGCAGAGAACAACAATGAAGTATCTTCCATTTTCAACTTTTCAGGTAAAGGACATTTCTTGAGACGAATAGCCTTTACCACAGAGAATTCAAGTTTTCTTTCTTCAGTGAAAAAAGTAGCACTGGTGAAAGATTGAGCAAAAGCAGGCAGAAGCTGTTGGCAAGCACACACAGTGACCAGCGGCCCCCGGGGGAAATGCCAGATGTGTCCAATTTATCACAGAGACAGGTGAGAGGTGGGAGACAGACAAAGAAACCTGATGGGTCCCTCTTAGTAGCCGTTTTTTGTGGGCTGTGTGTGTGTGTGTGTGTGGCAGAAATGTGGCAAACATAGGAGAAAGGAGAGAGAACTTGGACTTTGATGAATCAAATGTTTGATTAAAGGAATCATCAAAGATTTTCAGTTTTTCCTGTATGGCCAAATTACATAGAAGTTAGAAGCTAGTTATAAAACCTGTACATACTACATAAAGGCTTACTGTTCTATAAACACTCAGGTAGAACTTTCCCAGAATAAATCCCTTATAACAACTGATCCATTTTTGTTGAAGCTGCTTGTTTCTATTAAGTAGAGCCACTACTGGGAAGTTACAAACAACAACAGCCACCATGAATGAACAAACAAAAAGCTGTGTCTACAGAAAATAACACCACAAATGCAAAAACACAAGATTCTCAAATGACTGATAAATGATTCGGTTTTCTGCTTCTTACATATATGTAGAAAAAACAACAACAGATCTTTATCCTGTTCAAAATCCGGTGATTTCCCTGCCAAAGAATGTGGCTGAATGGGATCCTACACCAATTAGCCCCCTGTTGTGCTGCACAATTCAAGTGTGCACAGTCAGCAAACAGCCCCTGCCCACAAGGCTTAAGCCGCTGCTCCTGGGCGTTGCTTCCACCCCAGGTATGTTCACACACGTTTCCAGCGTGAAATCCCAGATCAGACTGGGACGTTTTCCCAACGTGACACAGCTTTCAATAGACCCACACCAATCTAGTTGATCATAACCTAAAGCAAGGATTTAAAAACTCTTTATTTTAATTATTTGGCTGTCTCAAGTATTCAGGGAGCAGTCGGTGTCAGTCCTGTGTGATTTGAGGAGTACTACACTTTGACAACTATCCAAGTAATTAGTAGATGCACTTAACATTTTTATTTTAGGCATCAAGCTTATCCAGAATGACATATAAGAACATAAAAGGAGATAATGTTTCCCTGGATAAGCAGTCAAAAGACTGAGGGCAGAATTTGAGTGACAACAACATACAACTTGTGGTGTAAGTGTAACTTTATTGCAATTGCAATCCTAAATCTTCCACAATTAATTCATTTAATCCATATTTAAAGCTAACCTTGCTAGGCAGCTGGACTCGGGAGATAACCAAATCAGGAGATCACATGAGCATCCATCTAGCCAGGCTTCAATCTGTGGATTTGTGGCCAAACTACCAGGTACCAGACCAATCAGTGTCCTATGAGAAACTACTGACAGCTACGGACCTGGTATAATGCTAACTGTGTGTGACAACATGTGGGAGAAGTGACTGTTTTCTCAAAAACAACAATGGTGGTTGCTAAAGAGGTTAATGTAGGTGCTGCTAGCATCAGTTATATCAGAACTGGAGAGAATTTCTTTGTTGAAAGAAGAGCAAGAACTGCACTGAAGGCTTTTCATCGATGAAAAAGATCTTTTCACTCTTCTCCCGACTGGCTTCAGTAAATTTGAGTACCTTATATGGGTCGTTGATCTGACTGGTTGAAATTTGTTTGTCGTAGACAGTTCATCCAATCACCTGCTAAGTAACAGTTTCAATGACCACGCAGATGGTTCTGTGTAACAAACCATCTGGCACAGTCAGGTAAATATGAATCAGCAAATACATTTTGACACTGAAAATGAATTTAAGATGAGGAGAATTCAGTTCAAACACAATAACAAGCAGAAAGAAACAAGGACACTGGCAAACAAACTAAAGTCAATGTCTAGTGGTAATACCATGAAGATTCGAAAAGTTGTGGTGCAAATTTAAACTCTACTCTTAAAGTGATTTATATGATCTATGAAAAAGCTCAGTTATGAAGGCATATGACCTGTTGTCACCGTGGTTCATTATTCTTCCCAACCTGTGTACTTGCCTCAACATAGTGTTGCCTCAACATAATTTTGACATGCTAATTACAGAGTGCATCAGCAATTATGCTTGTTTTATTTTTTTTATTCCCCCACCTGCTACAGCCGTCAAGAGTCCTCTGCATCATGCCGCAGGTTTGGTATGCCACATCTTAATATATGTTTAAGTTGGCACTGCGCCCAGCATTGGGAGGTGAGTCAGTGTTTGCTTAAAAAGGAGAATGACAGTTTTCAACAAAACTTTTTTTTTTTCACGTATGGATCCAGTCTGGGAACTGGATGGTCTCAGTTTACCTCTTAAGAGGTTGGCACGGCAAGGGGAGGATGCCGTGCGGTGGTGCTTCTGAGGTTAAGCTTTTATATTTCAAATGACACTGCCTTGTTTTTACTTAAAATACTTTTAAAGCAGTCACTAAACTGCTCACTTATCACATCAATTGTCCTGTTGTCAAAAGGACAATTTCTTTCAAAAAGTTAGGTCTGTCAACTGAAAACATATAACATATAAATAAATGGTACAAAATTGTAAATTGCTAGGTGACAATGTAAAAACACAAGTATCCAAGGAATGCTTTATGTCATATGTTAATGTCCTGCCAATCTTATTTGCTAAGTAATAAATAAATATATATAAATATCATCTAAATGCAATGTAACACAAGTAGTGAAATACAGAAACATGCTAATTAATCAATGATCTTACATAATTGACAAAACTCATTCATTTAAATTTTTGTAAAGAATATGTATCGTAGAATTTTTGTGCAGAGCTGATTTTTGATTAACTCATGGATCACACGTTGACTGGTGACCCCTGATCCTGGAGATCAGTAATCCAACACTGACAGACTTTACAGATACAGGCCTTCCTGCAAGACAGACACAATGGCTCTCCTGGGGGAGCTTTGCATTCAGATCAGGTTCTCCTGGAGCCAAGTCTGTCAATTGGCAAGACAACAAATCCAGCTTGGCCCTTCTCTAATCTTTAGTCTTATTTAAACAGTTGTATAAAATCTGAGATGATGCTGCCATATTTAGCCTTTTTTTCCCTTTTCACTTGATGTAGGGTAATGGGTTTTGATGTAATAAATCAAATCAATGGAAGAAAACAACCAAACTGAAAAAACAGGATTTCTCCGTAGGAACATCATCACGCCTTTGAAAACTTTAACAAACTTTTAATACATATGGGGGATCGGGTAAGCAGCTTGGTTCAGGATGATTTCACTGATCTTTAAAGATGCTGTGTGGAGCAACTTCACACTAAATCCTGTATGGAGGAAGAGCATGACCTGCTGTGCTTGACCACACCCAACTTTAGAGTTAAATAGGGATGCATTTTCAAGTGCTATACAGAGTGTGCACAGAGCAAGTTAGATAATCAGCCCTGGTATAGTTCAGCATCCATCCACACTGGACATTTAAATAAACTGTTGATTAGAAACAAACAAGGTTTAATATATAGATCAGCATTTTTCATTTTCACACCATTTTCTACACTTTCAGTGCATGGCAAATATTCAGTGTTAGAAGTGTTAAAGGTCAAGGTTAGGAAAGGAACGTAGTAGTAGTTGAAAAAAAGGAAAAAAGACAAAGAAAAGTAGCTTTGATCTGAGATGAGCCACAAACTCTGGTCTCTGGAGAAGGAAAAAAGAAAGCGTAAAATAAGGAGTATTTCTGGATGGATATTCTTTTACACCATTATATATCAGAGAAGAGAAGCTTGTGGCCATGTAATGTGTCAGTTCAGTCCATAGACAGAAAAAATAAATATAAATGGGGAACAGTAAATGAGTAGCACTTGCCCCTTCCCTCTCACAGAGGTATCCTGTAGTCCTAGCTGCTCAGTTGCAGTTGCCAAAAGGCAAGACAGTTGTATGGACTTGTTTTAGTATTATTCATAACTGTCCAAAAATAACTTTTGATGAAAACTGTTGACAGTGTGGTTTTGTGGATTATCCTGAGTAACCACAACATTGTTTCTAGAAAAACAAATTGCTATTGAATTGAACACTCACAAACAAAACTCCATTCACCTCTGTGTTCTAGTGGTGGCAGAAGGCTCAGCAGGGGATATATAAGCAGGAATAACAGCAAGTAAAGAGGAAAGTATCTACTACTATGTACTTGTATGATTTCCAACATTTCCCAAAATGTCTTCTGAAACAATGTGCAAGATCTCGTACCAATTCAGCTGTATATGTGTAGGAGGAGAGAGCAATAAGAGGAGCAAAGGTTCTTTTGGTCAAGTCTAACCCCTTACTCCAAACACATCATGTCTTGTTGCTGCATTGCATTTTGGTCTCCTGAGGTTAGTGTGGGTGAATAAACCGGTATCTCTGCCAATTTGACAATTTGACAAAATATCTCCATGTTTGAGTGCTGAACATTGGTGAAAAATAAGAACTCTCAAGCAATGCCCACGTTGGCCTTTTCCGGGATATTTTCCATTAGACTTAGACTTAGACTTAGACTTCTCTTTATTAATTATTAATCTCTTGCACTAAATAATTACATTTATTGTTAAAGTTTAAATATAGTTTTTAATTTGTTTTAATGTCCTTTCTGGGTAGAAAACATCAAAACACAGTGATACAGTTTGAACACCCTCTTTGATTGAATCTGAATGCCTCCATCTGACAAAAAAGATTTTGGTAGAAATATATTTAATGCTACTAGATGAGGTTAACTGAGGCTCCGGATTGTGGGAATTGTTTTTTGATAATAAATTATTCATAATCCATCCAACACCACGCATCACACCTTATCAAGTAAAGCAGTAACATTACTATTATTGTTATCAGTGATTGACATTAATATAAACAATATAGAGTTCAAGTCTAAAACAGATTAAAGAAAGCATCTCACTTCCAACCTTTTCTGTTACTAATTTAATATGCCTTTTATCATTTTATCATTGTGAAATTTCATTTGGCTTTAATGTTGCTTGTTCCTCATGCTGTCTGTGAACAGACCACATCTGACAAACAGCCATACCGGCCCCTTTAAAAAACAGCATTTCTTTTTTCTTTTACTGGGTAGTGGCACTGAGGAGACAGAAAAGATACACGACTGACTGCATACCATGTACATGAATTCATTAAAAGCATCTATAAAGCCACAAATAAACCATCAGAAATAGGCATTTGTCATTACTCCTGCCATTTTTTTCACTTTATGCGTTCCATTTTTCCCCCAAACACGACTTTCCTCTCCAGACAAAAATCTTCTGTAATCCTTTCATCTGCATGCTTTCCTCTAATCACAGACAAAAACACGCACACATTCATGCTGGGTTTCATAGAACCAAAGACAGCCACACACACATACTCATACCCATACCACACACTTCAGTTGAAAAATAAAACAGACCACTATGACATGATGAATAGCTGTATCGTCAGTCTTGTTAATTGTCAACAACTTCAACGGCATGTGGCACTGTTTGCCACAAATGAAAATCAGCATAAGGCTCCAGACAGTGGAAATTGTATGTTGATAATGAAACATTCTCAATCAATCTCATGTCAGCCCCAGATTGCCAATTGATTAAAACATTCATCTCATCTAAATTTAATTTAGGGTTCCATTCCAGAAAATGATTAACACTATGATACACTGCAAAGTCGATATTTGTCACGTTTTTGCTTTCTTGTTTCTTTACAGCTCTTCTGAAATGAACCCAGCCATTTTTTGTAAACATGGTAACCCACAAATGTTTTGCTTTTCCACATAATGGGATTTTGTGCCATCAAAAGAAAAGAAACATTAAATAAAAGCCTTTTTGAAATGCCAAAACAAGAGATGATAGAATCTCGCCATTCTCTTGGCTAAAGCAGTTTTTCCCTAACTTGCTTTATGACCAGAGGCCCATGTTTCTCTTAAGTTAGCCTTAAACAAAGAACCCTTTGAATGTTGAGGCAAGAATGACCGAGAAGCTAAAAACGTCAAATCTCCCAAATAGCTGTCAGTCACCAAAACATTATCAGGTCAATAAGACAGTGACGACATTATGCTAACATGCAAGTTTTCTGGTCTCTCCTTGAGCACTGAACCCTGATACCAAGATGAAAAGGGCACTTTCTGCAGTTGTGCTTTTGCTTGGTGTTGCATTACAAGAAAATTGTTTTCTTGCTATTGTTTCAATCATGGACTATTATTGAAGTGTCAAACCCATTGCAGCTCTGTTTTCCCATCTGTAATGATGTTTTACCTCCTGGAATTCAGGTTGACTTTGGAAAGTCGCAGGAACTTCTCACACCTTGCCGCACTTGTCAGATCTCATTGTACTTTACTTTATTCTTGAGATGAATCATTTGGAGTATGTGTTATTTTGTTTGAGAGTAAATTAGATTGTGGATTGAGAAGGTGAGACAGTGAGAAAGCATAAAATCCCTGGAAGAAAAGTTTCATGTTTCAGGACTGTAACCCGGTGTCAAAGCAATACTGATGTATCACCTTGATTGGAACAGCTTTAATGCCATTTTCACACTGCTGGTTTACTTTGTATTTGAGTTTCACAATCTTTGATTTTCAGATCATCAAGATGACAAGTGACAACTGCTTTTTTGTTGTTCGGCTATTGTCTTTCTGCACCTCACAAGAGACAAAAATAGGACAGTAGTGTGGCTTACACTGTAGTGTATGTACCTAATTCATCCTGCCAACTCTACCTCCAGGTCTGATGTGAATGATACTGGCACACTGGCCTCTAATCCTTTCATCTACCCCAGAGCATGTATCCCTCCATCTATCTATACTTCAACACACCCATCTATCATTTTCTAAGCTGTTTCATACATTTTTGCAACAGACCGTTTCTTTTGTGTTTATAGAGGTGGAGAGCGGCGCTGTCTGTACCCCATCTTTGAAGTGCTGTGCCCATGCCAGCTTATTCCTAGGCAGTAAATGGCACCAGCTCACAGACACATTGTCTGAATCCTGCCACTGGAGTTGGGATGCCAGCTTTAGGCATGTCAGGCCTTTGGGCATCGGGATTGGTTTCCCCAGACCCCTTGTCAAAGGATTAGCTCACACTCTGATCATTGGGAACGCAAAACTGTTCCTCCCCTTTTCTCCGTTGCCACTGCCGCTGCACATTCGCATTCCTTTGTACTTCTATCACGCCTGGTGAAATTTTGCTAAATGTGTGGCAGCAGTCTTACTATATTCCCTGTTCCCCTACCCCTGCTTTCTATCTCCCTTGTTACCCTTTCCGCCTCCCCTATTCCTGCCTTCTCTCTCTCTTTCTCCATCACTTCCCCCTCTCTTCTTCAGCCGTGTGTTGATGAGCCTCAGCACTGTTTTTTTTTTTTCTGAGGAAGGAAGAGGGATTATGCTAAGCCCTAACTCGGGGAGACCAGCCTTATCTTGCCTGTAGCAGCTCCGTGCACCAGAGAAAAACAGGCTGGAATAGAGCACAGCTACAGGCTGGGAGAAGACAGTAGGGGGGAGACAAATATGGGCATGGCCAGCAATATAGAACACAGCCATGTTCTCCTACATTGTTAGCACATTTGGCCATCTCCCACCATGTTTTTCAACACGCTTGTTGTACAATCGATATTCCGAGTCATTATGTTGAACGACAGTATTTGCATATAAACAGGAACATTATCAAATTTTTTCTTCTTCTTCTCGAGGCCTGCAAATTGCTCCAATTACATACCAGATGTTATTTATTCTGCGGTGGAATGACAGCATTTCCCAGGTGATTTCGACTCGCCCTCCCCAACATAGTGCCTCTCACCAGGACACTCTATTGTGCCGGACCCTGCTCCAATCCATCCTTTTAGCGAATCTTCAATTACGGCTGCATTATACTCAATTATGGTGACTCTAATTAAAGTCCCATCCCCTGATCCATTTCCTGAATGAAACCTTCCCCCTCTACCCCAGTCCTGAGACAATGGGCCATGTTACAACAGGGAACAAGGCCCCACTGTAAGCAGGCTGCTGGCCTATTCACCTGGCCTAATTACCCTAACCCTATGAGGGGCTGTGCCCCTGGGAAAGGCCCTGGCTCTGGGGAGCCCATGCTGAACTCAAATTTCCTTGCTGGTGCCGGGACAGGCATCTGCCGAAAGACCGATGGGAAAACAATGGCAGAAAGTGATGTCAGTATTCAATTCCAGAAGGTAAATATTATTTGCACAAGAGAGCTGGTATGACTTAATTGTGTTCATGTATACAAATATCTCACTAGGTCAGTAACTGCCAGGACCTAAGCCACTCAAATAAATATGAAATTTGTGGAGGCTTCAAGTTGTTAAAAGTAACAGATCACTCAGGATGAGGCCCACTCACAAATTAGCTATGGATAGCATTACCCCTTTGTTAGTGTTTGTTGTCTGGCTCCATTTACTTCAATGTCATCTGAAAGCTTCGCCAAGAAAGCCACAGCAACAGATTAGCTGGGACTTGTGGGGCACCAGAGCTAACAGAAAGTAAGCCTCCATAAACCCAAGGACGACATTAAGATACCAACCAAGGACTTGGTCTTTCAAATACGCCAGAAAATCCAGTAGGCGAGAAAACTACAATTGATGAGACTTTAAACCCATGAATTGTGTCTCTCTAACTCACAACCCTATGGACTCTGTAATTCCTGGGTGCAACACTGCTATGGATTGTCAGGGCAAACAGACAACTCGTAAATGTTTTCCTTTTCATGTTTTGTATTACTGTGCTGTTTTTAGGGGAATATTGCAACTCTGCAAACTAATTCTCTCATTATGGTAGTGAGAAATGGAAAATAGTGGGGATTCTGAAGTTTTTGAGATATTAATTTAGTTTTTTACTTTGAACCAATAGCAGGGTTTCTATTTATAGTTATATTGGCATCATAATGATACGTGTGTTTGACCGTACAGTACAGTGTGTTTGAGATTTAAATGTACAGTGTGTTATATCATCACGTTGCATCACAGAGCTGAAACTGTGTAAATCGCAATCTTCGAGTGACCTGAGTGGCCCTGGGGTTATTAGAAGGCCAGGGTGGGGTATAAGAGGGGGGAGGTAAAGGGCAACAATGCCTCTTTCTTTACTCTTCCTCCTGATCCTATCACTCCATTCCTTGGCCATGGAGATGAAAGAGAAGTCTGTAATTGGAGAGGAGGGAGCAAGTGGAAGTAATGAGAAAGTAAAAAAAGGGGGAATGGGATAGAGAGTGCTTCAGCAGTAGGTAGGGGAGAGTGAAAGAGAAAATACTTTTGATTTCGTCAAATTAAGTGAAGAAAAACAGCTCAGTCCAGCTCCTCTATCAGGCCAAAGTTTGATTGACAATGTAGCAACGTGAGGCTCTCGGCTGTAATAACTTGCCTTTGTGAGGGGAATTCAATGCTTTGTCTTCCTTGCTGGTGGGGCTCAGGGTCCAGGGATCAGCCTTGACTTATTATGACTGGCTTTTGTCCTTCAAGAGCTGTGGGAGACTTGACTTGGCCTTTCGTCTGTCATCGGAAAAGGGATCCCATACTGGGGCCGTTCACCAGGCATGGGAATGCTGGAATGACAGCCGAGGACAAGGCCAAAGCATGTCTCCTCTGATATTGTAATACACGTGTTATTATGAGCAGAAGTGTTCCCTTAAAGGTCCACTGCGCTGTGTAGCATTTAGGAGGACATATTGGCAGACATTTAATTTATGAAATATGCATAACTATCTTTTTTATTAGCATATAATCACCTGAAAATAAGAATTATTGTGTTTTCGTCATCTTAGAATGAGCTTTTTATATCTACACACAGTCTGCCATGTTGGAGTCTGCCATGTTGAACCGCCATGTTTGTACAGTAGCCCACAACGGACAAACCACACATACACTCTAGATAGGGCCGCTTGTTTCATGGCTACTATAGTTTTCCCCTCATGTTTAAAATGGGATGGCGAAGTGAGGCAGTTGCAACCTGCAACTTCACTGAGATGCCACTAAATCATACACACATGTCCTTTAAGCCTAATATCTTTAAATTTAAACACATTGTGATGTAAAAAATAAAAATACCCTTTATGATGTATCCTCACATGCCAGAAGAGAAGAATTTTGAAGGTCTGTTCGCAGTTATGGTGGCCAATGTAGTGAATCTATTTGATAAACTTTATGTCTTCTTTATTTAATAGATATAGACTGGCGATAGTTTCATTTAAAAGGCCATTATCAGCCCTACACTATTGACAAACTCATAAACCCAGCGAACACATGCATTCAAACACCCACACACCCACTTATCATACTGCAGTTGATGGAGGTTGAAAGACCTCACTGAGACACCTGAGTATATAAGCACATGTAAAACATCCATAAAGCTCTGTCTCTTTATTGTCACTATAACTCAACTTTGTGACCTTGCAACCTTTGCAACCCTTCAAGCACCCCTAAAGTTTATGTTCTTTTTGAGACAAATCTTTTGAAATGGAATCTAAAAAGATAAAAACAATCTGTGGAACATACACACATGACTGGTTAAGGATTTGAGTTATTGTCTTCACTGTTAAATGGCTAAACAGTGGATTATTATGCCTGACAGATTTACTCTTCTCTCCTACTGGAGTTATTCAGCTGCTTCTCCATAAAGGGGAAAGTCTTCCATTATCCAGTTGGAATTTTTAAGGAGGGACCTAGGCACTTATCTCACACCCAAATCTGCAAAGCCAGGGTCTCCAGTTCCCTTACTCTGCCTTCATAAACTAGGGCAATAAAAGAGTTGTTAACCCCACCCACCTATACCAAGTGCTACACCTGGCCACAGCTGGGGCCAAATATATTAAATAAAGAATGGAACATGTTAGATTGCAGCCAACAACATACATTCTTCCCAATTTACAGCCGGTATACCAGCACACTGATACTGTACTGATACATAGGTATAAGAAAACAGAATGTTGGGAATGAGGGGGTAACAATCTGAAAACCTAAAAATAATTTGTACTTTTGGTATTTTATAACTACTGGGTACATATTATTATATTATATGGTACATATGACATAATTGAACAACAAAGCTTAAAGTTTAGGGGAGGATAGAGTCTTGAATTCTGTAACATTTTATAAATATGCTGTTGATTTATTCAAAATTACTGATAACAGAGAGCTATGAGAAAACCACAAAACTGAGCAGATCTAATGCCAAAAACATAGGAAAACATCTCCCTCTTTACAAAACATCCTCATGGATGACAGTAGCTGCCACTGAATGTTGAATGCTCATTTGTAACTTCACATCTTCTTCCCTTGTAGCTACATGTATGTATCAGTATACTGGTCAGGTACACTGTACAATAATTACACTGTAAATTGGGCACTGCTGACCATAATCTAAACTGTTACCAAAGAGTGCAACATACTAAGTGGTTGAGGACTAAGTGGGAATGCAGAGGAAGCTTAAAGACCATGAAGGAGAAATGGAGCAAGGGCAAGTGGGACACAAAGGCAAACAGGTAAAGAAACTGAAGCTAGAGGACAGGAGGAATGGCTATAGCAATGGTCAGAAAGTAGAGGAAGAGATGAATAAAAGTAGTGTTAAGAAATATTTTAAAAATAATATGTGTGGGAGGAGATGGTAGGGTTGAGGCACAGGTTATAGAGCCATAGAGAGGGGCATCCAAAGAAAAGACTTTTTCCAAAACAGTGTAGCTTTAGGAAAGGTATATTAGCAGGATTAGCAAATGTTCTGACATTTACCTTTATTTGTACTTCACATGCTGTAAAAGTAAAATCTGCACTGGACAGCGTTCCCAGCCAGATTCACCTTTTTCTGTTTTTTTTATTCTGTTAATCAACTTTCCCTCCTTAAAATGCCTGTCTGAATGCTTGGCTTGGTTTGTTCCAAATACCAAGTGTTTCAAACATACCAAACAAAGTTTACAAAAACAAACAGAGAAAATGTTTGCCATGACCATCACTCTTTTATAATTTCTCAAAATACCTCCTAGAACCATTGTGTTTTCATGATTAGTAGTTATATGATCACCTGAGTTAGCTGCCTGTAGAGCCTGAAATCACATTCACATATGTCAACAACTACAGCACACACACATATACAGGCACACAAGCAGGTACGCAGACTATTTAGTCACGGGTGTGCCCTCTTGACTTTGAAAGTGACATGAGTGAAAAAAATGGGCTCCCGACCTGCAAAGAAATTGCCTCTTTTCCACCTGGCCACCCCTTCTCATTTCCATTCAGCCATCTTCACATCCTATCAAGTTAAACGTTAAGATGTAATTACCTCTGAACTGAGTGAACTATCAAGTGGGGGAATGGCAAAGTTATAGGGACCCACTAAAAAAAACCACACAAAAAAAAAACAGTAGCTCAGAGTCACGACAGATGTTTTCTCTTGGGCCAACCTGAAATGAACACGGAAATGAATGTTTGAAATGCATTCAGCAAGGAGAGGGAAGAGAGAAAGGGAGTGCGGAGGGAGAGCGCATATCCGAGCAATGGAGGTAATTATTCCACGACTCCTTCACCTGTGACAAGAGGCTTAGGCGAGTGAGGGTGTTTCAAAGGGAGGCCGAGAGGGACGGGGAAGCATGGGGTGGGTGGTTGCTGCTACCCAGAAAGCAATTGGCCCGAGACCTCTTGTGCTGTCCCTGCCGACTTCCACAATGACAGGATAAGCCCTTTAACTCTCTCTCTTTCTCACTCACACCGACACAGACACGTTCTTTCTCTCTCTCTCGCTCTCTCTGTAGCTGGTGATGGCGGTTCTCTTTTGTCTGTCCTCATTCCTTTCTCTTTGTACAGCAGGTAACTGTTGGGCGATTTTCTCTATTTCCAGCCCCCTCAGTCCAGGCCACAAGTAACTCACTCAGGGATGGAAATTAAAGGCCAATTGTGCAGTGGTTATTACAAATTGTAAAGTCTGCAATCTTGTGGCTACGTCAGGTGTTGCTTCAATTCTACTGCACCCCCGCACTCCTTTTTGTAATCGCTCTGCAGCCTTGGTCTTTCTTTATGTGCATGGCTGCACGCACAGTAAGAGCTGAATAAGACAGAAAGCACGGTAAGAGACTAGAAGGCTCAGGTGAAAGCAGCAAACACTGACCTTTGCAAGCTGAGGTACAGAGTCAGTACAGACGCTCATCCATTTTCTTGAAGTGTCACAGATCAATAATGCTCTGTCTGTTTGTCTTTATAAAATGATACCTCTGAAGGAAAGGAAGAGTGAGGGAATTAGGTAGGTGGAGAGAGTTATGGCCAAAAAGGTGACAGTGGGTTGAACTTCTGACCTATGACTCACAGGCCATCTCATCAAATAAGAGAGCAGACTCCAGTTACAGTCCAAGACACAGAGGCAGTGGATCTCCCTGCACTGTAAGCGAACCTGAATTAAACATTTACGTGACCCAGCTCTGTGTTACTCTGGGTGATGGTCTTGGTAGCTTGCACGTGATTTTCTGTCCCACTTTCACTTAAAAAAAGCACCCACTGAAAAGAGAAAGTCTTGTGATGATTAAGAATTATATTACAAAGAAATGTCCTTCCGTAAATTTAATCAAGAGACTTAATGTGAAAAATCCCATTATATAGATGCAAAGTAAAAGTCTTAGAGGGGGTGTTTTTCTTTCATTAATAGAAATGCTGAGGCTTACAATAAGTTGAGTGGATTCATTTTACTGAAATTGTTACCAGTACGGACTTAATTCTATTTACCCTCAGTCCCTGTGCAGTACTCCATACACAATAAACCTGATTCTCAGTCCTGCCCAGAGGAGGGCTGCAGATGATGTCATGATGCCATTATCAGCCAATTACATTACAGGGCAATTGCCTCTGATATATTGGCTATTCAAAACAATCACCAGCATCCACTGGGGCCATCAGGAGCAATGCCATAAGCCCTTCTTGCTAAATAAATGCACAGTTTTACAGTCAAGCTATGAGTGCATCTTTTGTATTAGGTTTATACTTCTGAAAAGGCACTGCAAACTGCACATCCGTTCTTACTTTATTTCAAGTAGAGTTGCAATAAAGATCCCCTGAGAGTAAAATCTAGACTGGTTTACAGTGAAATTTCCCCTTTCCTACTGCTGTGAATCCAAACAGTGGGCTAGGCAGTTAATCAAATGCTGCATGTTGCTCTGAGGTCGTCGTGCATTATCCGCATAAATTACAGTGTCACCCTCATGGGCAAAAACATCTTGTGTTACCACTGTCGCCGCCATATGGAATCTGGTAAAAGAATATAAGGCTAAAACCGAGACAGATGGACACACAGAGAGACAGACGGAAAGACAGGCGTGTGATCAAATGTCCGCAGTGATTGGGGAGAGTTTCTGAAGAAAGCAGCCTGCATGAAACTCAAACCGAGACCAAAAGACAACCTCTAGATAGCCAGAAGAGAAAAAATGAGCACATAAAACAAGAGATAGACACTGCTGCTGATAGCAAAGACTAATTTTCTTCCTTTCTTTCTTTACCTTTTCGCTTTCCATATACAGTGGTAGCAAATAAATAATAAATAAATTGGCCTACTGAATACTGAAGGCTTTTTGACGACACTGAGAAAGAAATATGTATCTTAACAGTGTTAACATTACTTTGTAGTTACGTGAGTGTTCCTGTGTTTGTATACACCAGTTCATGTTGCATGACCAAATACTCGAGCGTCAGCTTGAGTGTGACAAAGTGCCTGTTGTGAAGTGTGGGAGCCTGTTTAACAAGACTTCAAAAAGAGTGGGCGCTTGTTTAACATATGTGAATATTTGTCAGCGCTGTACACATCTGGAGATATTCATGTCATCTGACAAGTGTGTGAATAAAGCGAGTATCTGCTGAGATTGTGTAAATATATGAAATTTGTGTGCAAGTCTGTGAGTTCCTGGCAAGGTTTGGATCTGGCTTTTTTCCATTCTTGTATCTTGTTCGCTGCTTTAAGAATGCAGGCCTCTGTCTATGTGTTTTAATGTCCATGTTACCGTGGGTGTTCGTTTAAATGTTTGCGAGAGTATGTGGGAGATAAACTGATATATTGGTTTGATATTCTAATATTGGCCTTTTAATATCAGGTAAAGGCCAATCAGCGCTTCCTAATTATGCTTATGATTTTACTCAACCAACTGTAAAACCTTACCATAGGAACATCATCCATTTTAAGGATTACTTGTGTGTGCCAGAAGAATGAGTCTGTGAAATGTCCCCGCTCTTCCTTACAGTTACAAATCATACATCCTGTGATTGATCATGAATTGGGCACTGACTTTGCGCATAAGATTAGCTCCATTCATGAGAAATGTAAGCTTTGTGTACCTCAATAATCCACTAATTTAACAATACTAAGCAGTTGTTGTGCTAAAAACACAGAGCAGGTTTCATATCACAAATTCAAGGATACAGTTTTTGGCTTGGGGAATGAGCAGCACACACTTGTAGGCACAGGAAAAGTGTTAGGTAACAAGTTTTAAAATTAATTACATTGTAAATGCAGCTGCCAACCTACAGACGAATTTAATTATTATGGGTTTTGTTGTTTTAGTACTGTTTTATCCAGTAGGAAACAGTAAATCTGTGTATTAATGGAGTAAAAAAAAATCACTTTTAAAGGTATTTAATACTAATTTAATGTGTTACTTTGTCTACTTTATACATATATTTCTGTATTGATGAAAGCTCCATACCACCCAAGTGTGCAGTTGGTCCAGTTCCCTCTCCTCAGAGGTGGACAGTTCTTTTCATGGAAAAGGCTTTCTTAATGAACCTCCTGGAACCCGCTGAAATCTCGAAACTGCCTTGAACTTCACAAAGAGCCGTCTGCCATCCCCTTGTGCCAGCAACTCCTCGCTGTGGTGCAGAGAATGAGGGAGAGAGAAGAGAGAAATAAGGAGCAGCTACTGTGTTGAGAGGTAGAGGGGAGGGAGGGCAGCATAAGACAGGATAGCGAAAGAAAGAGAGAAGAAAGGGAGAGAGACAGAGATGCAGTGAAGAGAAGAAGAAGAAGCAGGGAGAGCTGGAGGGCGCAACACTGCGAGAGAGAGGAGATGACAGGAGTAGAAGAAGGAGGAGGAGGGTTTGTTCTCTTCTCTCTTCTCTCTTCTCTCTCTGTTGACGTGTCTCCCAAGAGCAACAGAGGCTCCTGTCTAGCCAGAATGAGGATGCTCTTAATCCTGCTTTGCTCGTCTCTGCTGTGGCCAACTCCACTGATTCATGGTGTTGGCTCAGACACACAGTGGGTGCACATATGCACATACACAAGCAAGCAGACGCAGGCAGACAAGCACGTCACACAAATGTACACAGATAAACCGACAGAGAAGTACTGCAAGCATACATACAGACATGTATGACATATTTGGGGCTTTCAAACATATAATTGGGAAAACACATACGCATATACATTTGTATATGCAAATACACAAAAGACTGGTTCAAAGTATGTACACAGCAACAGGTGCACAAACATTTAAATGCACACACATTTACCTGCCAAGCGAGAACACACAAACAGAGAGCCACACGTTCACACAACAGCCAGGTGTGTGAATTAAAACCCATCCGATTCCATTAGGTTGATCGGTTCGATGGCGCTGATTACCTCTGATTGGCTATCACAACACTGGCAGTGGGGAAGAACAACTGCTTCCCCTGGACACACGATGCCGCCGACCATTCAATCGCAATTATATCCACCATATTAGCAGATTAGCAGACAAGCTGACCCCAGCATGGAACAGAGCCAAGACAGAGCCCAGGCGAGTTACGAGGCAGGTGTTATAACTCCCCCCACCCACACACCCTGCCTGGGCTGCTGGCTTACAGCTGCGGCAGTGGCGCAGCATGCGTTTACTCATTAATGATACATGGCAGAGGGGCCCCAAGTCCCTTTATCAGCTAATAGTGATGCGTGATGACGGCACACTGTCTGTTCTCTGGTTTATTAGATGGAAATAGAGAGGAGGCAACTACCTCTACCCAAACACACTAATATACACACACTCCCAGCATTTAGCGTGTGCATGTTAACAAATGCAAATGTGGTGAATTTGCCAGAATCAAGACTCTTTGTTTTCCAGAATTCTCCACTCAGAGTTGATGTTTGGTGGTCATGTGTTGTGTGCATTGTGTGTGATCACAGTCATTCATCTGCACACCTCCAGTCGTTACATGTCACAACAAACCTTCACCACTGCAACATTTATACCTCGAAAACATCTCTGCATCTGTTCTTTGGGAGTAAATATAATCAAAGTGCGATATAAATAGAAAGACAGCCACTTCAGAAGGGGGGTTTGTAAGAGTTTAGCTGACACTCATATCCACAACAAATCAGCAGAGGGTGGTTGGTTTTTATGATGTGCAAATTTTATGGTGTAGGGATCAATCATCTGCCGTTTCAGTTACAGTGAAGGGCAACGACATTTTTCATCACTGTACTGCCCTGGTGATCATTATATTGGCAAAATCATCACTTTTGTCTACATTATTATCACTGCCACTCTTGTCGTCATCATACCCATCATTTCCATCATCAAGCCATGTACAAAAACGCGTCTAACCATAACATTTTGGGCACTGGAACAACTATAATAGGCAGTGACATGTACTAATATCTCAACAGCTTGTATGACTATGAATGGGTTTCATATCTCAGTTTGATAATGTGTCCCACTGACTAACGTCCTGTCCTGTCTTTCAACGCTTCTCTTCTCGTGTGTCCGTCTCATCTTGCCTATCCACCTTAGGGTGCACCCAGGAATGTGACACACTGCCAGACAAGCAGACACTCAGACTAACTGGGTGTATGTGCTATCAGTGTCCTGACAAGTGATGGGTGGGTCAGGTTTTTTTTCCGAATGCACTTCCTTCTCTTTCCACTTTGTTTAGAAGTGTGAGGGACATGAGTGGTGTTGGTTGGGCATAAAAGCTGTAATCAAACAGATGAGCGTTTCATGTGTTGAGCACTTTTTGTGAAACGTTTTCATTTACTCTTCATATTTGTTGTGACATGGCTGAAGTTCATGCTTTTCAGAGTGGATGAAAACCAACACACACACACAATGGCTGGCCCATGAGCTTGATATCAATGTAAAACCTGGTCCGTATCAACATGTGCTGGGTTAGTTAGAAAATATTTTTAACATGAAAGGAGGTAGGAAAAGGAACTGGAACTGGAACACTGACAACCTAAGTATCTGTGTATGTGTTTTCTTTCAGTCATTGTGGGTATTCTAGTGCTTTAGTTGACTACTTCAAAAGTTTCTGTTTTCTTAGTTCTTAATTTGTTAGTATACAATGCTTTAATTTATGCCCAAAACTACTAAATCTACTCACAGAGGTCTTAAGAAACCTTGATATATGGTGGCTCTTAAGTGATGAGTGAGATTATGGTATTATTCTTCCATTAAGAGAGCTGCAAGTGAGTAGATTTTGATGTTTCCCTTGTGTTTACCAGGTTTCGTTGGAAGCCTGTAAAGTAAAGTAATTAAGTGGTCTCTGATTAATTAAGCGACAATCTATTTTCATTCTTTCCGGTAACACCACAACAATGTGTCGAGATTCCCCAAGTGAAACGGCTGATAGGGAAAATAACATAATGAACGGGTGCAATTTACTATGGGAGTGTCGGCAAGGAAACGCGGAGTAACACGGATTGAAATGGCTTCTCTTCTCTATTAATATTCATTGCATTTTCATAAAGGGGCCTTAATTAACAGACTTTTCTTCCCGTTAACTAAGGCTGCTTCAAGACTCAAACCAAGACTCAAGCTATGTATGCACACACTTTAATTCCTTTTTAAGATAAATAATGGTTAAAGCTGAATACTGTACTGTGCCTATAGACCATTTAAGCCTATTGGCATTCACTGTCTATATGACTGTTGATGAACAAAGTAAAAAGCACTTTGAGGCAAAGATTAGCACGTTTGGCTCTCAGTGAGCACCCATTACAGCCTTTAGCCACCACAACAGCTGATAAATTCAGATGTTTTCTTTGCTCCATTCAATAAACCTTGTTTCCAGTTGGGCCGTCCAACTAAATGATCTGATTCTCCTTCTTTCCACAGCCATAGGGACTCAGTCTGAGATCCACGGGGTACTATTAAAATACATTTCAAAAGAATATTGGAGCCTCTAAGCAGAGTCTCATATCACACACCAAAATGTGATATACTCCCTCGCCAAAGGAAAGCAGAAGGATGTAACATGAAAGGGAGACAGGGGCTGTATTTCATGTCCTGTGGCTACCATGTATTAAATTTCTATTGTTAAGAACCAACAAGGGATCCAAATCATGTTTAATACAATGTGTTTGATTGATAGGATATCAGTATCTATGATAAAAGAAAAGCATGGTACCCGCTGAGGGTTTTAATATGGTCAAACATGTGATTTCCTGCAAGCATCTTGGCATTGAAATGTTTTTGCTGTTCGTGTAGGCCATCATGCCATGTGTACAACGTCAAAAAAGTCTTTATATTTCTCCCATCAGGTACACTCTTTCCTTTAACAATAGCTCCCTATTTCTTCTTCTCCCCCCTACCCCCTTATAAACATCTATCTGTTTCTGCCCAGACATAATTTTTTATGCTCCTCTCCCCCTGCCTTATCATTCCTCATCTCTTCAGTTCTTTTCACCCGCTTTGACAACACCTTGTGGGGTATCTATTACGCGCATGAGGCTGCTAGAATCCAATTTTACTCATTTGATGAAACTGTAAGAAACCTTCCACTCAATTTTCTTCATCTGACCTTTCATAGAAGAGTCCATCTGTGTTGGCTCCCTGTGACTCCTCAGTGTGGACCCATCGCTGCCAGTTTCACGGATCATAGCGCCTTGACAGACATAAAAAAATAACACTATGAGATTGAGCGCACTGCCACTAGCATTTCAATGAAATGAAGTGAACCGAAACGGTTGGCCATAACTCGCCCTAACGACAGAATCGCTTATTTAGATGTCATTAATTGAAACTCTACTTGTTGTGGTGGGGAACCCCGATCCGCTCATTGTTTTGAGTGATAATGGAACTCATGCATAGAAAGCTAATAGCTGATAAAGCACAGGAGTAAATTTATGCTGACCACTCCAGAACACATAAAGTCAAGGCTAAAGCTCCAAAATTACATTACAGCTCATCACCAGAAACCTCAGTGTCAATCAATTCAGCTCCAGAAAATCCACTCCTCTGGAGTTGTTCTCTCCCCAGTAACCCCACCACCACATAGGCCCCTTTAGATTAGAAAAGAAAGTGGGTGCAGTGAAGCATTTCGGGAGCAGGAAGCCTTTGGCTGGGCAGAAATCCCAGCCTGGATCCTCCGAAGCCCGCTGGCCATGAAAGATGTCGGCTGCCTTTATAGATGCCCATGCTGAGATGATGGGGCCTGAAACGGGTTGGCTGCTGACCACCTCCCAACCCGCCTCCCCGACACCCACTAACCTCCAAAAACCCAGTTGGGTAAGGGCGCCCTGTTTTGAGCCAATATGGCTGACGTGTGAAAGGAGCCAGATGCCTTAGCAGAAAGAACCGTGGCATTGCTGAACTGGGCCCGCTTCGTTCACATACTGAGGGATCGGCAGGAGGGGATCGCTGGGGGCAGCCAAGATCCCAGGTGACAGGCGGCTGGGACAATGTCCCAGTGGTGAGTTCATAAAAGACGATGGGTTGTTTTGTGGTTGCTGCCTCCCCCGGGACATGAATGTAATTAGAGCACAGTTGAAAGGTCAGGGCTGTACTTTTAAGTGCCACTGAACACTGCAAGGGCCTAATGTACCATTGAAGGAGAGATTGACTGGTGCCCCATCCTCCTCTTTCACCCGTCACATCAGGGGAACGGGCAAGTGTGCAGAAGTCTTTGTTGGCCTGTCACAACACTGGTTGAGAAGAAAAATATTTATGTTGAAAACATGTCTCTGAAAGCGTCTGAATGCATATGAGATCTCATAATATATGCAACAGAAGCCTTTAAGGCATCATCATTGGCAATATTATTCATTATTTTATTGGGACCCTAAACTTTTACTCATAACATGACACGCACACAAATCACTGTTTTAATCCATGTATTCCTTTCCAGCCCATTTGTTTTATGTCTGTGCCTACATTATGACACACATCGGGTTGCTAGAAAACTTGCGATGCAACTAAGCCTCTATAGTGTGCATTTCTTAGATATGAGGTTCAAGTGATTAATTGACCAAAACAAAAATAAAAACACCCATGACTTGATGATGCTTCTACCTTTATACTTTCCCTCGGGATTAATAATCTATCTATCTATCTATCTTTGAAACTTCAAACTGTGGATGAGTTGTGCTAAGCACAGTGTGGCAATATGTTGATTAGAGTTTGTGTTAACCCTATGCATTTTAATTAATTGGCAGCTTGACATGTAAACAATGCACATTTTATCTCTTGGACGTCTTCCTATCATCAACACAGTCTGTTGCTGGACCCTGCCAGACAAGCAGCTCTATTCTCCTTCATCCATAATGCACCAGATTTTTCCTGTATTGTAGATCCATCTGGTCTGCAGAGGGATTGGGCAGAACTGTACTGGCTTTACTCTGATAGCGGCGAGTCTGTTCTCTCATCACGCCCTTTATCGCCGAGGTAACCTTAGATGAGGCCCTGAAAACGATCAGTCATGTTCTTTGACGTGAAGCTTATTGTCACTGCAGGAGGAGATGTGGAGCTCTACTGGACAGCTTTTCATTGACTGCAACAATTTGGATCCTGCAGTGTACAGCTTGACCCCGATAACCAATTGTGAATACTCATAAGTCTTGCTCAATGGTACTGGCCTCTTGGAGGAGTGTGTAGCTACTCCTTGTGTGTGTGTATTTTTTTCACCTTCTGTCTTTTCCCGAGGCTATATTGAATTATGTCTCTGTCAGGTCCCTAAGCCCCCTATATTTCCTCTACTGTGCAGCAGCTCTAGATTCAGTATCAAATTCTCCTCATGCTGGCACTTTGTGCATCCCCCTGGCCCCTCAGATCTTTATCCCAGCATCCCCTTCCCTGGCCTGTGGACAATGCTGAATTCATGCTAGGGTCAGGTTTTAAAGGATTTTACCACAGATTGAACATGCAGACATCTGCATGGACCCTGAACACATAATCAATCATAAAATTTAAACTGCTGGGGTCAAAGAGTTTCACTGCACCATCCTGGCTTAAAAGGATTCCACATTATGCTATGGCCAAGAATGAAAAGGTGTACTTAACATTTATCTCCATGCTCAGTTAGCTTATTTAAAAACTATTTGGCTGCAATAGTGATTGGCTTTAATTACTGGAATGGCTAATTAGCCATTTAAATATATATATTTCTCATTGTGCACTGAGAAATTGGATTTTGAATCACACAGTTAATCTGAAGGACCATGGACACTGGTGAATTGAGGTAGACAGAATGACGATAGAGATCCAAGTCTTGCATTGCTCCATGGACCCCTGTCTGAACCATCAATGGTGGAGTAGCAGGGAAAATGAGCCCGATTGCTCCATTTTCTCAAATGAGGCGATTAGGAGGGCAGTCTGAATGGAGATCAGGCTCAGCTTCACTGCGCCATGAGGAAATGAGTGAGGCAGAGAGAATCAGTGGGAGCGAGAGACACAGGGCTCTTTTGCACCTCCATTGATTCCTTTTAGCCCAGAAGCATCAAGAGCCCCAGCAAAAATTGATCAGAGAAGGGAGCCACCTTTGATATCGATAAAGATAAAACTGGGAGACTCCTCAACACCAAAAGGACTCAACATGGGAAAATGGCTGGAGCTGTAAAGACAATCTGGCTGCCAATGCAGCCATATAGCCCAGTGGGGAACAGGTTGGCAAGAGGCGAGGGCTTCAGACCAGACTGTGTCCCCTTTGGGGAGTTTGCTTTTACTGCAAGGTCAGTCTCTCAAGTGCTTGATAAAACTGAACAAATCAAAGCATCACATCAGAGAGCTATCTTTAAGAAGAAAAAAGTGTCTCTCCAGCCCACACTGACAAGACGGATGATCAGAGACGTAGGAGCTCACATTAATGCTACTAATTAACAGAGAACATATTTCAAACTACAAACGAAAGTAAGCGTGCCTGAAATTTCAAAATGTATGCCGTATCTATGGCAATATCCTGCTAGAGAGAACAGGATGTAGCATCACAACTGCATTAAGAGTTTCTTGAGTTTTTATTTACAATGTTTATTTACAGATTTTAATTCTTACTAATCAACTTGACTAATTATGTCTAACATACACTGTCAAATGAGATAAGAAATTATAATTGACAATTTTACTATTTATTGAACACAAACTTGCTTTTTAGAACACAAACATCAAGTGACTATAATGTTTACAATATAATATTGTATTTTTTTCTGTAATCAAGTTCTCTTTTTTCAGGTGGGTTAAATAATGCTCTTCCCTTTTCATGTTAAGGATTCATTGTTTCCATTGACAGGCAGGCCCTGGCCCTGGCAAATGTTTGCCTAGACCAGCTTCTATTTTCCCCAAAATACGCATTACAAATAAAGCAATATGAGGCTATTTATAAGAAATGCCAAAAATCCAGTATGAGCCAGTTGACAAGGATTGAGCTGTTTTCAAGACAGATACTAGAATTTTTATGATGTTAATCTGGGTCAGCTAGTATTTGAATATGTTCAAATATAATGGTAGTCTTTATTGGACTCTATAGTCCAAATCGGTATTATAGCTCATTATTTTCATTTCAACACAAAATCATCTTCAGGCAGACAGGTACTGCAGCCAAATCAGGGTGCCTGCAGGTATCTTTCAGTGGAGCTTCACCGAAATCTGTCACTGAGAGCTCATATGTGCACACACAGAGGCAAAACCTCAGTAACACTAAATTTGACAAAAGCAAATTTATGTTATGATAGCCTTGCCTAAAGCCTGTCATCTGATCAGAAGTAATATATAAGTGATCTTTTGGGTCTCTGTCTTCCAAAAGTGATTCAGTCAGAAAAAGGCATTTGGTTCAGAAAAATGGAAATAGAAAATCCTCATGCGCCAAACACAGGGGTCATTTCAAGACTGCAGAGGGCATCGGGAGTGATACGACCCAATGAGGCAAGTTGCTCAAGCGAGTCCAGCCTGTCTTGACTGCAGATGGGCCAATTAAGAGATGATGAAAAGCTTTGGGTATGCAGGACTAAACTGTGTCTTTGTATCTGGCTGGATTTTCTTTGAGATAAGAGAACACCTGCTATCCAATTTTACATCACAATAAATACATGGGATCTCCAGAAGCAGGAGGGTTGTGGTGTTAGACAGGTCTTTACCAGACATTGAGGGAAAAAAAAATTCAAAACCAGAAAGCTGACACACTATATCCAATCAGGTCTGCAAAGTCTATTGAATGTAGGGGGACATTCCACTCTGTATTAAGTATTTGTTAGTCTTTCCCTGAGCAATAAATTTTGAGGTAAATTGGATGAGCTCGAATAGCAAAGACTCTTGAGGGCACTGACAACATGTCTGGCTCATAATGACCCATGAAAGCACTTTGACATTGGTAATAGCTGGATACTGATGAGCAGGAAACAGTGCTCAGGAATTTGAGGGAAAGCGGTTTCCTCTCACCAAATGTCTTCTTTTTTTTCCTTTAGAGGCAAGACAACAAGGAAATCCTTTTTTTTCTTTTCTTATGGGAGGCCGTCCTTCTCTCTTTAGTTTTTCTATCTCTCACCTTCCAGAGCATCCAGCAATTTTTCATCTCTCCATCCAGCACAGTTGGTTTTTTGTGAAGAAACTGTATGGTGGGGAGTGTTTCAGCACTTCATAAATCCTTGCCTGTGTTGTCTCATTTGTTATCCTTTTAGGTTTACGGTGTTCCCTCTTTCTATGTGGGCAGACTAAGATCTGATCCCTGGAGGCCTCTTGGAGCTGGAGGTAAGTTGTAGTCTTTAACACTTACAGCATGTGTGGCACTGAGCCATGGGGAAGTCTACATGGGATTTTAACAAATACAATAGCATATGAGGTCTAGGCTGAAACTAATATGTGGCTGACTTGTCTTTTGACCTTCTAACTATTCCTCCAATATATACCCACTATGCCATGCTATCCATTTTATGACCTGGACCTGGATCACATCAATAATGGCTTCTGTCTGGTAAGCATTTTCCTAGCACATCAAACAGTTAACTTCATCACTTTATCTGAGACCAGACCAGTCACCTTAAAACGGTCAAAACATTTATTGACAAATAATCAATGTAATGATTTCAGACAGACAGCAGATGCATGTCATCACATATTCTACCACACACTGAAAGGTTACTTGTCTATACTTTATGATGAACAAACAAGATGAACCCTGTATTATGGTGTTACACCTGATATAAAAGTGTTCATATTTATGGATTCTGTATGTAGATTTTAATTTCAAAACACTTTATCATATTGAAATATTACTGGGTGGGTCACAGAAACACAGTCCTGCTGTTGACAGATGGAAATACAGCGTACATCACATGTGGGCATAAGTAAAAATCAAGCTCTTACAGGGTAATATGGGTTTTGATATTTCTTTTGAAGTTGTGAAATCAAAGTATAGGCATATTTTTAGTGTAACTGTTGATGAACAAGCAAAGTGCTTAGAGTAAAAGTCACAATATCTGTCTTATCCCTTGCTAATGCAAGTCACTTAATAAATGAAATCATCACTGCACACGTTTATTGAATGTGGACAATTTTCATCACACTAAGACATAACCGTGTTTGTTTAACCAAAACCAAAAAGTTTTGCCAAAATATACTGTATACTGGATTTGTTTCCAGGGATGCCACACAAGACTTTCTCACACCCCAGGACCTTGGAGGGCTGTCCAGCCATGGCACTTGGCAGAGCAAGGCGTCTCCTCCTCCCCTCCCCGAGTTTGTCTGTCTGTAGTCAGTCCAGGACCATAGCCTGTCAATAATGACAGAGACCCCACTGACAAGGAAAGGCTAGGCTCTGCACATGTGTGTGTGTGTGTGTGTGTTTGTATGTGTATGACTATATTATATTTTTCTAGCCAAAGTTTATTTCAGGACACAAAAAGAGATCACTTTTCCAGGTGCTGATAGTTCTCACTAACAAAAATATTAATTTACAGTCCATGCAATTTTTATACACTCACATCACTGATCATATATGCGCTAACATTTGCTGTCCTAAAACACACTGCACTATATCATGGACAAAAGACACTATTGCATAGGGAACAATGCTTGTGGCATCAGCAGTTTGCTTGGAGTGAACAGCAGAAGAACTAGGTAGGCAATAAACAATGAGGTTAAACAAAGGAAGGACCTTCAGAAACTTCTGTGATTGACAGGTGATATGATACGCAGTGTAAAACACCACCAAAATCTTGTAGTCATAAAGTAAAAATATATCACAAGTTGGTTGGAAGTCGGAGTTTAAGGCTGTCCTTAAGACTGAGATGAGTTAAAGCACTGTTTGATTTAAAAAATGATGCAGCTGTCTTACCAGCCTAAATCACAAACACAAAGGCTCTGCAACTGAAAAGGAGTGGCCCATGCATCTAACTCTTCACCTATAAAGAGAGATAAGTCATAACTTGAGAGTGCTAAGAAGCAACTGCTTTATCTAAAAGATAGTTGGACTTAACAACATGAGATGTTTTGCTTCTGTTGTCCCTTCTGCTACAAGCTTCCTGGACTGATAATTATGAGGGTGCTGTTATAGCAGTTGAAGTTTAATTTTTTTCTGTTATCTGCCATTGTTATTTGGAGTCACTGGTGTGCAAAGCTGCCATATGCAGGTTATAATAATTCTTACACTCTAAGGGAATGAATATAGTCAACAGTCAGTCAAAGTCAGTGTTATTTTCCAGATTGTCTGATGCGTCCTCTCTAAAATGTCTCATCTATTTTTTCCCCCCCAAGTTCTATCCAAAAAAGGAAAGGCAGCACCTCTGTGGTTGTTTGGTCTGTCAGCATGTTTGTATGTGTGCTGATGTGTGTTTCATTGCTGTGTGGAAGTTAGTGCTGACAAGTAAGGGGGAGAGAGAGAGAGAGACAGTAGAGTGAAAAGAAGTTAAGGAGGGAGCCAACCTGGATAATGAGCCAACAAGAAAGGAAAAGCAAGGACAGAGCCTCGCAACATTCAATGTTAGAGTCTCATTCATATTCACAGTCATCTGGCAGCCGGCAGGCGGATGGCTGGGGCAACAAATTTAATCAAGGCCCCGGCAAAGTATGAGTGTGAAGGCTCAAACACTGGGCAGAGGCTATGAGACCACATTAGCATCCAAGATCTGTAATGTTTCGAGGATATGAATAATGGGTACAAGCACAGGTTTTTGGGGGGGGATGCAGATGCAGATGATTTTTTTGCAACTTTTTCATCTCATTTGCATTACAGGAATTTAGCTGACACTCTTATGCAGAGCAATGTAAAATGGATGCAACACTTTACGAAGGTTAAATTCATAGATCACCGGAATTAAACGAGGGCAGAGTGGGTCAAGGTTGACAATTCCTGTGACAGTGGAACTACCATGGAGGGGATGCTAAGAAAAGAACAATTAGAGTGACAAGAAGGCCTGTCAACCATTGGCCAATTTAAGGAGGATAGCATTTGTTCTGTAGTGTAACATAAGGTCTCTATTTACTTCAAATAATCTGCTTTAGCTGCTGGTCTGTCTGAGGATGCAGCTGAGTCTACCCTAAATCATCAGCCACATTTAGCATGCTAGTGTAACCCAGCTTTTTTTTTTTTTGTAGATACATTTTACTGATTTTCCATGAACTGTAGCTACAATTTACAGACTGTCCATGAACGCCTCACATACAGCTAGCTAAGCAGCTGCGCACAGAGAAGCTTCTAGTCCCCCTCGGTTAGTGCAGCGCACGCAGCTCAGACAGGTGCGTCACAAAGAAGAGAAGTTGTTGAAAATAGTCAAATAAGTTGTTCTAGAGTAAGGTTCAATATTTTTAACGAAGTGGAGTGGAGAGAAACGGATAACCTGCAGGGGAACTGTGGAGGAAAAGTTTCAGGAGCAGGTTAGCTGTTTAGCATCAAGGTTTTGTCTCAAACTATTGAACTGTGTGCTATTTTACCTTGAAATGCATGTTAAATTAAACAAAAACAGCCAGGATAAAACATTGTGTGAGAGAGAGAAACATTGTTGGTGGTCATTAACGTTTTACTGCTCACTACTGCTGGCTGTATTGCAAGCTAAGCTATGTTTATATCTGGTGTTGTAGCTTTGGGAATCATGTAAGGTAATTTGTGCATGTTTGAACTGTGTTTAAATCTAATGTGCATGTGTTATAAACGTGAAAAGTGTTTGTATTTATTTGAACCATTTATTTCTGTGTGGTTGCACATTTATTTGTTGGAATTTTAATGTGACAGTGAAACAAGAACATTGAGACTTTTTTTTTTTTCTGCTCGTGGGTGCCTTATCTGGTCAGCACTGATGTGGATGCTGTACCGTTGAGGGCGGTAGGACACAGTAAAAAAGGACTCAAACGAAGGAGGAATTATTTGTTTATTTTTTGTTTTCCTGAGATCTCAGGTTTTTGTTCTTGGGCCCAAGTCAGACTAAAAACTGACTAGTTCTGATGTCATAAAAAGAACTTAAGCTTGACCACAAAATTAAAGGACCATCCAGAGAAAAAAATCTAACTTTAGAAACACTAATAACCTTAGGGGAACTTAAAGGAATGTTTTAAAGAAAATTTCGGACCAACAAAGGATACTTTTAATTTATGTGTGAAGTATTAAAACACATTCCTAATTTCTGTATATTCCGTGGTTATGTGTGACCTTGGGTTTGAGGTACTTTAGAAAACCCTAGATTGGACATTGTAGATACTGAACCCAGGACCCATAGTCAGAAATTCCCTACCACAAGGGGGAGGTTTCTCACAGGTTACACTAGCTTTAAACCCACTCTTTGCTAGTTTATACGTTTGTACATGCCCACACAATCCTCCTGAGGAGAGATTGAATCAGGCCAAATATTGAAAACACCTGTGGGGTGTGCTGTGGGTGTGACCTTTTGAGGTTTGTGTTTTGCTTTTTGTTTTAACTTAAATGGTACCACTGCAGACATATTATGGTGAAAATAGATGGCAGTATAGACGATTTGAGGTGAAACATTAGTGTGAATTAGTAGTGTCTCTCCAGCGTACAAAATTCCCTCAGAATTATTGGCACATACTTGTGTCCCTGCAATGAGCACTTTCTTGTAAATTCGTTTTTTCATTCTGGCAATTGATTAATAAACATGATAAATATTTTTGACAGCCTTTTCACAATATCCCCATATTATTTTTCGTTCAAAGTTTGTTCTTTGGGGATTTACACACACACACACATACACACACACATACACACATTTGGAAATACATAAATTAATTACCAACCTATTTTTCCTTCTGGAAGCTTAAGAAATGATTCCACATCTTCTGCAAATAATTATCAATAGTGCGCTTCTCCTTTTTTTTATACAGACAGAATGTTTAGGTGTTTTAAAGGGCATTTAGCTGAACATATCAGAACCGATTAACATGTCCCATAGGGAATGCTAGTATGACATATCAGTTACTTTAACCACTTGTCGCTGTCTAATCAGTAACATACATCTAATTGTAACTGGTATGTTCAGAGATGTAATCAGCAACTCTTAAATGGGACTCTGTTGAGTAAGGAGAGGGTGCTTTTTTGTTGCAGGAGCAGCAGGGAACCACCTGATCTACTACCCTGATATCCCACATTCCTAACTTCTCCTATATCCCGAGCTAAGCTATAGAATTATTCACTGACTACATATTATACTGTATATACACAAAGAATTCTATTTTTACCCTATCATTCAAGTAACCAGGTTCGGGGTTGAAGTGAATAACTTGGTTAGAATAACTTGGTTAAGCCAAACCGGGGCCAAACATGTTTGCAAGAACCTGGCTTCCACCCTCATTATGGCATGGGTGCATCAAAAACTCATGTTTGGATTTCACTGCCTACACAACACACCTATACCACATCATAGGACTATTTTAGTCTATATACAAACAATGGTTTTATATAGTATTTCTTATTATGACCACTTACACCCTCCCCCTCTTTCATCTGGTTTCCACTGCTGGACTCCTTTAGCCAAAGGCAAGACACCATGGAAGGTGATTTCTTTTAGCTGGTGTATTGGTAGCAAGTGGGATGGCGAAATGCGGATTTTACAATAAATACTATCCAGGTACAACTTAAAAAATAATATAAATGATATTAGTTCATTTGTATATGAAGTTAATTCATATACAATTGATGGTTTCATTAGTTTTTAAACTTTTTTTGCAGTGGTTTCACACCTACTATAGGGAACATGTTGAGGTTCTAACGTGAGAAAGAATTAGAAATGATTCAGTTTTGATGTGATTGACTAATAATCAAATGCAACAAAGGCTGCAAACAAGCAAAAACTAAAAGCTAGGTTTCCCAAATATGTAAACACTGCAGAAGATTGGAAAATGAAATAAGCCCCTCATATCTGTGTTGGTTAGAGTAAACTAGAGTTTATCTTACTGCATGTTTTACTTTTGTAAAATGACAGGCTATCATCTGTATATCACCAAGACATTCCAATGTCATCATCTCAGAAACTTAAAGACCAGTGTGGCAGTGGAACCTCACTCATTTATCTGCCAAAAGCAAATTTTACCAGCATTTGGCACTTGGCAGGTGGTAATATTGGACCTGGCTGGCAGGAAATGAAAGCTGAATTAGACCATAATGAGTTTGTGGCCAATAGCCAGGTTGCTTTGTGTATGTGAAACTAGCCACTAGAATCATAATGAAAGTCTGCTCTGTTTTCCCACTTTTTGGTCTACATGTAGGAAACCAGGGGTGATGGTGCATAGCACTGTAAACCATTCATCTTTAGCACTGGGGTTTGGTGCCGCCACCACAGCGGGAATTAGGGACATCTTCCTGTCCATCTGAACTCTATAGAGAGTTATCGCCGTCATCTCGTCAATCCATGTGCCCAGATGGCATCGAGCCCTCACGTCAACACACTTGCTGACCATTCCAGGGTTCTGGCTCGGGTTCCCCAACAGGCAGGAGCACCAACTGACCATGCCAGCGACCAGCCAGGACACAGGGCCCAAAATAATAGATAGAATCCACTTCCAACTTCCCTCCTGAGTCCTCTCTACCATCATCCATCAACAAAATGAATCCACACCATGGGGTGCCTGGGTTGGATTTATGACCAGTTAGGGTGTCTTATTGTTGTTAAACTTAGTGGAACAAAAAGAGTGAAATCTGACCCTCGTCCCCTGACATGAAGGGTAAAGAACATATATGTATTTAATATGCCCTAATAGATTTCCAGAATACAAAGAAGCTTTGGTCTGATACATAAATCTGAGTGTTTGAACCCAGTAGTGCAGATGCTTGTAAAATGAAGTGCAAATGAACGATAGAATGGAATAAATGCGTAATGAAATCAGATGCCGAGACCTCTCCCAGTGGTCTGATGATCCTTGATGATGAAGAGGACTGACAGCTCAGCCAGCAAAGGCTTTTAACCCCCAACTTCTCTGCAACAAGGTAATTTGCTTAATGAGACCTTTGCTTTGTCCTTAATTACTGTCGTCAAATGTAAGATCCCTACAAGCTTCATATGCACAATTAGATACAGAGCCGGAGGGGCTGATCAAATCATACTTGTGCTTCATTATTTAACCACTGTGCTCTGAGACATAAAAGCACTGCAGTTATTTTAAACCATCAAAACTATGTTGGCTGAGGAAACAATCAGAACCTCTGCATCCTGCACGTATCAACCCAAATTACAAAAAGCATTTTTTCTCACTTACCCACAGTGGTATCTTATAATTCAGTTTATAGTTTATAGTTCTTAGATAGTAGAGTTATTATCTGTCTTCTGTCTTTGTTTGATTTCTGCTTCCACCCCAACACAATACTGAATGCAATTTCATTGGTGATGCTCACAACATTAAAAATCTCCATCAAGAAATGCACTTGTACTGAATGTTTTTAATGCAATTATTCAGTTGTTTGAGAAGCACAAAATTAATCCCACTCGCTTCTATTGAACTGTGGTGGAGGCAGAAATCTCAGATGCAAATAGCTGAAGTCCTGGGAAAATAAAACCAAAACTAACTGCATATCATGGGGGATGTGAGAAGAACTTTTATCTGATTTTGTTGTATTGAATTGAATTTTGGATTTGATTAACCAGGGAAAATTGATCATAAGGGTTTTAGCACAAAGGTGTCCATCTGATGGATGCCAAGTGGGCCTTATCCATGCCACTCTAGACTGCCTTTGTCATTTAAATGTGCTGTCAGAGCAATGCAAATACGGTAATGTAGGACTTTTTATAAATTTATAAACTAGATTTTGATCAGATAGAGACACCTTGAGCAGAGCTCTGCTGTGGTATCGACCACTTTTGGGACGGTAACAGCTTCGGATTTACAGAAAACAATGTAAAATTTTTCTCAAACCATATGTTTAAAACACATATAGCACTATAGAGCTATGGGGAGCATAAGGAAGGCACAAAATTGCAGTCACAGGGTCGCCAGTGTCAGCATGCCTTAGAAAGTAGACAAGGGTGTGTGTGTGTTTGGGTGTTTCTCTGTGTCACAGGGGCAAGTGATGACAAACGATAGCAAATTGGAGTGAAGGCTTCCCGCTGCTCGCTCACCATGCCAACAGAGAATCAGAGACAAGGAAGCGGCTGAGAAAATGGCTGTCAAAAACACACACACACAAACACAAACTTAGACACACAAACTGGCAGGCACAGAGGCCAAATTTTTACAAAGGCGAGTGAGTTGCACAGGGTGAGGTGGGGAATCACATTGGAGCAGTTCAAAAGAGACACTTTTTTTCCTACGAGCTCTCATCTCTACATTTTGTTTAGACTGATTGACTGATTTTGTATTTATTTATTTTTTATTACATTGTCGGCATAGACCTGACAAATACAGTGGCAATCAAAATGCAGAGTATCTGTTAAGTCTTCCACATAGCTGTAAAATCAAAAATACCTTTCTTCAAGAGCCCAGAAAGTAGAAATAAAAGAGCAGACAGTTTCTCCAATTGGTTAAATCACTCAGCATGACCTAAATCCATTTCTTTGCATTCTAAAAGATGCTAACATCAAAGATGAACGTACACATCACTGTGGATGTGCCAGAGCACAATGCTTTGGCTGCTCTTCCTTCTTTTGTCATGAGCATTCTCTCTCTAACCGGATTATTTTCTGACGGCCTCCTCCCCCACAGTGAAATATATGTCACATCAGTGGGCTCTTGGTCTCTCCACAGGAACCCAGAATCGTGATGTTCCTAACTAACAAAGACATGAGAGTGAGCAATTCACTATTACACGTAATGAACCCACAATTCAACTATTGTTTTCTTAATGATGGACTGACACACAATAGAATGAAATGTCAGTTTCACTCGCTATTACAATGATAGACGCTGTGAACTGCCTGATGTGTTTCAAGACAAAGGAGAGCATTTGTCATAAATATTAACTCCGGTTCTCTTTTGTTCATTCAGGAATCTAGGCAAGAGAAGATTTTAAATGGGTTGGACCATGTGTATATATTAATGCAGGGACCACAACAAAAGTATTGAACCAGTACTTTACCTCAGAGGTTTTCTTTTCCTGACAAGCTGTTGAAGAATTGGCAACACAATCACAGATACAGCCACACCCCCATTATTTTCAACATCTGACAAACCTTCAGATGAAATTCCTCACCTCTGCAAATAGAAGTAATATAAAAATCTTAAAAGATAGGGAACTTCGAACTGTACTCATAAAAAGTCTATTGACTAAAGTCATTAAATATTCCAAGCTGGCCCTATTCCATAACCCAGAGAAATCTATTTATTCATGGAAGTAATTGAATCAATAGCAGATGCTGTATCTGGTGTAGCAGCAATCTTTTCCTTTGAGACCCGAGGCTCAATACTCTCTTTTGGCTGCTGAGTTGCCCCTGCTCTCACGGCTTAATGAGAGATGGCATTTCAAAAGCGTTAATTGAGATGGTCGGCAAACATCCTTGAATGTGGCAGCCTTTTCTTGGCTGAGAAAAAGTCCATCATGCAATTTAGCGCCCAGCACTTCACCTCTTTGAGGGGGAGGCAGCTACAAATCGAGTCTTGCTTTGGTGATTAGAAAGCAGAAAGACTGCTATACCACACAGCACTTATCACAAAAACAAACAAAATGCTTCTGCAGCAAACAAACCTCCAGTCCATCATGGTGCGATTTCATGGCTTTATGATGATCTAAAAATGTTGCGTCTTTGTGTAGGTAAAATTAAATATGGTAGTCTCTGACCCAGCAAACTGGAATTTGCTATTTTCACCTAGAGCTCATTGCTTTTGATGAAAAAATCTGCCATTTAATTTATCTGTATCAAAATGGGGTTCTAACTTTTAGCAATTATCTTATGGTTCCTCAGAAAACAAGGCCACAGCTTCATGTTAGCAAGGTGTTGCAGCTCATCTAAAATTAATGCTTGGAGATTTCAAGGTAGGTTCAAGGCTATTTCAGGAAAGTTGACCTCCTCTGGACGTTCTTGCTCACTTAAATGGCCACAAGGGAACTGTGAATCTATCTTCGCTTAATGGATATAGGAATCTCACTTCCCGCCTCTGTGATGAATGACTATGAATGGATGGCTAAAGTATCACTCTCAGTGGGATCCAGCTTCATTCATTCCGATAAGAATCATAAAGCCAGGCAGGCATGCTTTGCTTGGGTCAATATCCTGTTCGAGTAGCCATTAAGCCATGTGCGACAATGGACGCTAATATCATCAAGGTGTACCGGTACGCTTCTGTCATTGTGTTCATCTCAAGGTGAATTATAAATGGCTCCCAAGCTCCTAAGTTCTACACATTCTAGCCCACTAGAAAGATAATGATGATGAACTGAATCACGCTATCCATCAGTGTTCAAAATGAACACGCATGATAAAAGTGTAACATTAACCATTCTTCTTGACAGACACAAGAACCAACCCTTTTAAGTTTCATACTGTAATAACACTATCTTCACATTCAGCCAAAGGAGCTGTCACTGTGATGAAACACCGCCTGCCATGGGACGTCAAGGAAATTGTGATATGGATTTTGCCGATACGGTCGGTTGTTGTCCTTTGCTGCTAAAATGTGCCAAACGAGCTATTTGATGCAACTAAAGAGCTGTATGGCCTCCTCTGACAAGCAGATGAGTGTCTCCCAGCGACGCTGTGTGTGTTTTGACATTTCAGCAATGCTTGACATGAGCTCTTGACCAGAGAAGGGTGATTGCAGACTGGTAAGTCACTCGACAAAATGAATTTTGTTGAGCTTTGGGCCAAAGCTGTCAGTTTTAGAGAAAAAGGTCAGAAAGTGGCTGTTTGACAGCAACAGTGAATTATTTCTCTTGAATTTTCAACTGTCTTTTCTAGCTTTTTAAATTTAACAAAGACAATCAAATAAACTTTCAGTTTGTTAATTTCTTATAGCAATTGTAAAGTTCTGAGCGATCTCAATGCAAAAAGTAAAAGTAAATGCAAAGTAGTTGCTTGAAGAAGGACTGCTAACAAATGTACACCCCTCACTTCAAGGACATGCCTTACCTGAAACAATGCTCTCCCTCTCATTCTCCTCCGCAGTGGTAGTTGCTTCCACCCACGTTTTAGCATTGTTTACATCTGTATGTCTGTTCAAGACCTGACTAAAATTGAGACTTCGACAGCAATAATACATTTAAAATTTTCTACATGTTTGACCTGCAGAGTTGTTATAGAGTATAATTGTATGTAAACCTGCTGTTTACCTGAATCTATTATTGCAAAACCTGTGTGCTGTTGTTGTGTTGTTGACAACCATAGTGCGAACTTTTGGCGATTCCAATCATTGACCATTTTCAACAACTGTCATGGGACATTTTTCAATAGATTATAGAATGTGGTTTCTAATGCTCCACCATAGAGATGCATGTTGTAATTATGCATCCATTAATCATTACTGATATCAGCTTTGAATTTTGTAAGAAATCATAACAAAACAGTTACTAAGTCATGGAGAAAATAATTATATTTATAGCCAGGAACAGACTGAATATTGCATGAACAAACCATCAACTGTCTCTAGTTCCTTCAACTTGATATTGAGCTAATGACATGCAAGAATGTGTACATTGTGAAACTACACACAAAAAATGAACCCCCTTGAGTATATTGAGCTCTTAATCTAATTCTAATTTCAAAATGTATTGTTCATAACCCAGTTTCATACATTGCCAGTTGTGTATGCAATTTCCTGTATGTCTGTCTCAGTCTGGTCTTGCCTTACCCCTGTGTGTATGTCTTGTCTCTGGTTGAATGTTAAGGACAAACTGAACCAATTTTTCAACATGTTTCTTTGTTGTATGTGTAGGGTTTGTTTGTCAAAAAAAACAGAAATAATAAAAACTGTCCGGCAAAGTAATCTAACCTAAAAAGGTGAGTGGTTCTTTACACAGCTTGTTCTTTTGTAAATGAGTCTGCTCACAGTGAGTGGCCTTTGTGACAGATGTTTTCATGTGTAACCTGGATTGCCACACAGTGACAGATATTTTGAAATGTCACGGATTAACTATAATCTGGATTTGTTAGGTTGCACTGTCTAGTGCAGATGAGATCAGTGCACCTGGAGTGTGGGTGAGTGCACCTGTGTGGGAGTGGAGCAACGAAACAGACCACTGTTTGTCCACGTTTAGTCATTAACTCAATCGTTAATCTGTGTAGCTTTGATGGTTAGTCTTGCTTGGTACTTCTTTGGTTTAAGACTAAAAAGCTTGAGGGGCTAAAAGTAATGACATGCCTCTTGTTTTTTTTTTTAGATACAATGTATTTTTGTTACTCTATGTGGACTGAAATAATTAATTTGTAATTAACCTCACCCTTGAAAGCTGCTGTCCTAGTATTTTTTTAATGGTGAAAGTGCTCTGGTCCAAAGAAAAAATTTATATTTACTTATTTATTTATATTTATAGTGGTTAGCATTGGCAGTGATAAACACAATGGGTAACCAGACAAAGAGTGCCAACTACAGAAGCTAAAGTGTACCAAGAGAAAATCTGAGCAAAAAGCATGTCAGGGTACTGGACTCTGGACTTTTGAGAAATCACACGTCAGCCAGTGTTGAGAAGCTACTGTAGCTGTTAAGCTGTTCCAGTTGTCAAGCTTTATTTAATCAGGAAGCCTAATTTAAATCAAGATTTATTTTGTTAGAGAGAGCGATAAAGAGTGAGCCCCAAGCCAATCTGGTGGTCTAAGGGTTCAGGACACAGACCATGTAGTCGCAACTTCCCTGCCAAGTTTGAGTCCGGTTGGAGACCTTTGTTGCGTGTCACTTCCTTTCTGCATATTTCCTGTCACTTTCTACTTTCTTCTGTTCAACAAAGGCTAATACATGCTCAATGAAATACTTAAAGATATCATAATTCAATCTAGAGCTAAAGGTTTAAAGAAAATAAATATTCAGTGTGGTAAGGGATGACTTTACACCAATTTGTATTTATGTTTTAGTTTTTTAAGTTTTTTTTCACTTTTTATATTCTAAGGATGTATATATATTTGGAATTATTCAGATAAGCAAAAACAAGAGATTCTGTATTGTGTCTTTTAACACCCATGCATACGTCTATAAAAGGCACTTGGAATATATATATGAGGTGTGGTTTACAACCTGGAACGGGGCCTCCCCTCTACAAGTTTAAATGAAACCTATGTTCCTGACCTTATCTGCCCATTCCATTCCCTATATCCAATGCAGGAAAATGCAGAGCAAGCACAGACGCAGGAGCTCACTGACGTGCTGCCCCACATCCATCCTTGGGCTGATAAAACCCAAATCCACAGGCCGTCTGGAGGAGAAAGTAGCGGCAGCGGTGGGATTTTGCTCACGTGATGTCAAGGATTAAACTCGGTGGGATCAGCTTCGAGGAGACAGCCGCCTCGAAGGGCTTGCTCCATTTATGCTTCTCTACCCCCACCGCACCTTCCCCACCCAATCCCCCACCACGATTCACTGGCACTTTAAATTCCACAGTATGAACTCCTTTGTCAAATTTATTCACCCTCGGAGCCCTTTCAACCAAAAAATGTCTTTCTCAACCAATGCTACAGTAGCCACTACCTGGGCAGAGGTGGGCCTCAGGAAGAGAGAGCTGTCAAGACTGGGACTGTTTAGAAGAAATACTCAGAGGCGACTCCCCTTACCTCCCTCCTCCTGGCACCTTTTCCCCATTAAGCCTCCAGTACACCTCCTTCAGCCCTCCTATAACGCCATTACACGGCGCATTCCTCTGAAGCTCAGGAGATGTGAAGCCTCGGGCCGGAACTGAAGTGAAGTATAAGTGTGGATGGGGTGGAGTGGTATTTCACTTTCAATGACCCTGTTTTGGTATTTAATTGTAGTTGTGTGTGTGTGTATGCGTAATTCACTTGCAATTAGTATGTATTGGTATTATCGAAAGTGTGTGTGCCACTAATGGGGGAAGGAAGAGGGTTAATCCTCCAAGTACAAAGTAACATGTTTATTAATCCTTCGTTTTAATCCTCCAGACCTGAGGAAGCTGTGGTATCTCGCCTCAAGGGCAGCTGGGATGTGTAGGTGTGTGTGCGTGTGTGTTTGTACATTTAATGGTTCATGTCTGCCATTCCTCACATCTGTGTGCATATTAGAAACCACAGGGTTTGAATTCACAGGCAAGGCTCCTGTATGTGATATACGCCCGCATCGGGACTTAGTATGTTCTTTCCGGGTTAACATTACAACAATAAAAAAGCTTTCAAGATGAAGTGAGCAGTAAATCTCCACACAAGTCCCCATGAATCGGGCTAATAAATGCAGCAGGAGCATGAGAGGAAGTCGGTTCCCTGGCTGCCAGGGTCTCACGGGGCCACGGGATATACTTCTGATCAAATCCCAGACCAAATAAAGCATATATGGAGCAGTGATAGTGATCACTGTTAACAGGTATATAGGTTTTGAAGCTGCCCCATTAATACCACATGTTACAAAGTGTTACTCCTCTTACACTGGAATTAACTGAGTTTATATTAAAGCAGCAAATCTTGTTGAAACATGATCGCTGGCATGTCAATCTCAATCGAGTGGCCCTTTTCTCCTCCTTTTTTCGCTTCATTTCCTGACTCTTTGTTGCTACATTCTTTCTTTTTTAAACTGATCCTCACTTTTCAGCAGTTTCGGGGCATTCAAGGCTTTTAATTGCCATTTAAAGATTGTGATTGCCTGGGAAAGTAACATTTTGTGGTAGCCCTTTCACAAATTCTCAGGTTGAAAGCCTGTCACTCATGCACAAATGGGTGATTTGTTATACACATCTACACACACACAGAGAGACTCAAGCACACTGTTTCCTGGACAATAGACATGGTGTTCTGCTACAGCTGGATCTCACTGAGTTCATATGTCCCGAATGCTCTACTCTGCCAGGGAACGGGCTGAGATGAACAAGCTGGGTGCTGAAGTTGAGCTGTTACAAGTTGAGCAGCCTGCTGGTGTTGATGGACCAGTGACTCAACGATTATTACACCAGGTTCTGACAATTTAGGGACTCACACGCCCATCATGTTCGCTACCTATGATTTCTTTCAACTGTTTACTGATAGGACAAAACTACAAGCCAACAGCTGGGACCACAGGACATTTTCCTTTTAGAGACTACAAACATTGTTTCTCAAAACAAAATTAGCAAAAATGTAGCCTATAAGTTCCAGTAGCAACTTTAATCAGTCCCATATTCATCAGCTGATGAACAGCTGATCTACTTGAACTGCAAACACATAACCATTCACATTGCAGGATGGTCTATTTGAACACCCAGCTAAACACATCTAATTGTTACTGCTGCTGATAACTGCTGTGCGCTGGCCAGCAGCCACTACTGCATTACAACCTGAAAATGCCCCATATGTCATTACATTTAAGCTGATAAAACCTTATCACATAGCGTATACTTCATCATCTAGTATGTTTTCACAAAATAACATTTAACAATGGAGTTATGCCACAATTAATCCCCTTTATAGAAGGTTTGTGTATTTATTTTTTATTTCAGACTGATGTGGCTTTTTGTAGACTTTTGTCGCACAGTAGCACACATCCTCTTCTCTCTTTTATTTTTTTAATCTTGTTTGCATCCATCTACCATAGCATAGGAAAACAATAGAAGACAAAGTTCTATTGCTGTTGTAGCCATAGTTCACCAGTAGTAGCCAGTCACAGCTGACTGTATGCCCCTGTCAGATTGTAACAGCACTACAGAGGACAAACTTTGGTTACGGAGCTACTGTAGAATTTGTTCTCTAGCAGTCGGGAACGGGGGAATTTCCAGCACATGAGAGCGCCGTTCCGTTTGACACTGGAATGAGGGAATTAGGAGATTTATGATGGTCCGAGGTCACAGAGGGAAGCATCTGAGAACAGACCCACGCCTCCCCTGACTTCTCACAGTGCTTTACAGTCTGACAGCCTGTGTCATCTCCACACCCACATACTGAAACTTAGACACATACACACACAGTCACACAGAGATAAAGTAATAGTGGGACAAATGTGCACAGATACATACTCACAAATAGTTACTAATACTTATGAGGACCCTCAGTCACATTATGCTGTACATTCCCAAGATCCTTAACCTAACCTTAACCATCACACCTTTGTGCCTAATTTCCATCTTCAACCTTAACCTAAACATAACTTAACCTTAAACTTAACCCTAAAACAAAGTCTTTACCCCTTAAACTACATTTTGAGGAAGTAAAGAGCAGCTAGATGCCCTCACTTTGCAAAAATATCTTTGCAATTTAAAGATTTATAATCCTGAGATAGCACATACACTCCTCACATTAACAGCCAGACACCTTTTCACCTGTGCATATGGTAAATGTTTTTAATATTTCAATACCACACATAAATATGTTTTTGCGAGCACACAGGCATCAGTGGACTGATCCTGATCTCTCTCTCTCTCCCACAAAAATTACACAAAGCCTCCGCTGCTCCGCTGGCTGGCAGACAGAGCCACTGAAGGGGCCTTTTGTCCTGCAAGCACAGACGGGTTCATAGGAAATAGTGGGAGGGCAAACAGACAGACAGTGGCCGTCCTATGTCATTAGACACACACACACACACATCGTGGCTTACTCAGTGTGGTATTGTATGTCACAACACTTTCCTTTTAAACACCCATATTTCATTCTGTGACAGCCTTAACCAAGTACAACCCCTCCCCTCAAACGCTGCTCACCGACTCGCAATTGTTTCAGTTTTTCATGGGACCAGCTGAGGAAGGCTGGGAAATGAAAATTAAACAGCTGCATTTTTTTGCAGGGAAGGGAGCCACACATTTCTTTTCAAGTACTGTCCAAATGATGAATTTGGAAATAACAACAAAGGTAACCACTCAGTGATTAAGCAATCATGGCTAAAGCAGAAAAGAAAAAAAAAACTTTTTTATAAATACATCTGTTTAAATGACTCACATTTTAGGCTGATTTCACTTATTTTCACATCAATGTCATACCGTATTTCATACTTTTAACGGTGAGTAAATCATATTCTTTCCCTCCTCTCCATTATATCCTGTTAGTAAGTGAACTCCTCTGGGACTACCTCTCTCATAACTCTCCATACTGTAGCATCCAAGGAATGTTAATCTCCCATTTTCCTTGGGAATGCAGTGTCCAGGCACCTCGCCTCTCCGGAGACAACCCGCAGATCATACAGTGGAAGTGTCCAGGCATAGGGTCACAGATAGTCTTCCTCCTTAACCCTTTTCCCAGCTTGCCTTCCTATTTTCTTTCTTTTTTTTCCTTCTAACCCCACACTGTGTCCTGTTGTCTCTCCTCGACCCCTTATTTCCCTTCCACTTTCCTGGAGATTGAGTTACTCATACCCTTGTTGCCTTACAGACAGAAATATGCAGGAATGCATCACACTCACTCACATTGAGGCATTGTTAGCAGACCTTGACATTATTACCCCCCTTTGATTGATTATGTGCCTCATTTAGAGCGAGGGATGTCTCCAATCAGTTTCCTGTGTGAGTTTGGATAGTATTGGTGCAGACCACTTCTGTGAGCATGTGAGAACTTATAAATCTGTTCACTGGAGTGACGTATTCCTGTAAAGCCACATGGAAAGATCTGCGCTTGGATGTTGTTAGTGGAAAGCAATTGGCTTTGTTGAAACTGCCATAATAACTTTCAAGCCAGTCAGAGACCTGGATGTAGCTCCCAGCCATCTTTGAGAAAAAATATTAAGGTTAGGTTTGTGAAAGAGAAAAAAGACGGCCCATAGAGTGAAAGCTGGGATTGGCATATGCAACATCCCAAAATCTGCTGCTCATCCTAAAAGTAGTAGGGATAAGAAAACCTTGGAAGACCTTGTCTGGAAGGCAAGATGGATCGATGGGGAACAGGTGCATGAGGAGAAAGGTTTCAGAGACTTATGGGCGTGCATTCCATTGAATGGAAAAGCAAAACAGCATGTGTTTATGTTCAAGTAACAAATCCCTCTAGCATCTGTAATTATTACATTTAATTTGGAGGACACAAATACAGGATCCTGATAAAGCAAAACAAATAAAATCACATTGAAAATACAAAAAATAACAACTCCATACAGAGACATTTTGCCAGAACATAGATGGCTTGTTACAACTCTATCCTTATCAACATTGTTTACACTATTTGTCTGTGGAGAGGCAAGCCTGGCTTAGCATGGTTCTGTCTGTGTATATTTATGGTGTACTTCATCAAAGCAGGATTCAACACAACATTCATATGACATGAGTTTCTCGCCTGTTTTAATCTCCTTGGCAAGTGCATGTAGAGCAATAACATACAGGTAGCCAGAGGAAGGCCGTGTGGAAGTTTGACTTGAAAAAGTAACAGCAGCATTTGTGCTGAACTGTCGATGCGTAGGTAAACACATGGATAAAGCACCAAACTGCTGCAATCACACGCTTGCCCCGCAGCTGACCTTCTTACATGGAGTAATGAACACAGCTCCTGCAGTACATCCACACTACATTTATTCAGTCACCCATATGCACACACAGATTTCACAGAGGCACAGTTATGCAGTCTATCGCACATACATTGACTCCTCACGTGTGTATGACATGTCTGTATCAGTCCACACCATCTGTGGTGTTACTAAGTGACGGGGAGTTTCAGAGGAATGCTTCAGAGGAAGTGAGGAAAGTAATATTTATATAAAGACAGATGATACTTTTTTATGACAACCAACATAAAAGCTATGGTTTTATCCTTAATTTGACAGAAAAAGTTTCTCTTTTTGGTAAAACCCACAGACGGAGCTCACATATAAAGCATCAACAGTGACAACAAGACCAAGCAACTGCAGGGGTCTTCACAAAAATGAATTAATAGGGTTGAAATCACAAGTTCAGTGTGTAGTACTGTTAAAATCTGGATGTATCTGCACAAAAACAGAGAGAGACCAAGAATAAAAGAAAATTTTGATATGAAAAAAATTCCTAACATTAGAGATGAGTCATTTCTTCATCCAAGCCAAATCTTGTACCACAAACTGAAAAGAGAGAATTATTTCACTACTGTTTAGCATGATGTTTCATTGCGTGTGACTGTCTCTACAGTTCACAATCTACAAAAGTAAATAAAGTTAAGCTAAAGCTGATCCATCTCAATGGTATATTGCCATGCCATGCAAAACATCCAGCAGGCCACACTGCTTAGAGGTTATTACATAGCCATGTTTTGCCTATAACACACTAAATGAAATTTCACGTGGAGTAGGCTGTCAGTCTAAGTCATGTATCTTTCTTGCACACAAAAACAGAAAAAGTCAGTTTCAGTTAAATGAAACTGCAACCTTTGTTGGTTTTTCTGAGATGTAGATGACATAGTACCATTAGGGCCTGCGCTGAAAAAGCCCTGGGTAAGACCTGCTTTTCTGGCTGCCCTCAGCCTTAGGCAGGTGGCTGGCTTATAAATACATAACCTCGGGCTCCGGAGCCCCCTGCCTCAACGATTGCTGTTTAATCCATCTTAGAAGCCATACCTGCGCCATTGGTTAGCCTCGAGGGCTAACAGGCAACACTATGCAGAGGCTGCTGTGTACAGAAAAGCTTTTTTATGGTTCAATATAAGGAGATTGTGTTTAAAGTTTTTGGGCTGAGTGTAATCATAGGATCAGTCAATTCCCTGTGAGTTTTGTGGTCAAATGGTGAAGTAATCTGGCCAAGAAATGACTATAAAATATCCACCTTGGGAAATCTGAAAAACTTTATTTACTTGACATTTGTTTAATTTGTAGTCACAAAAAATTTACAGTGTAGGAGTGAACTAACTTGGGATTAATTGACTAGTTTCGGAACAATAATCTATTTTATGAGTTTCTCTGTTAACCATTCACATAAATCAACCAAATTATTATCATGTGAGAATGAACGACTGAGTGTGGGAAGACTCCAGATGGTCTATCGTGGAGATATGGTGAAGAGACTCCCCTGTTCGTCTTATCTCAACGAGAGGCTGGAAATAGCAAAGCACTGCCTTTCCCTGTGAGTCCTCTCAGCTTCATGGCGTGTCAACACTCGTCCAACACAGATGAAACCTGGCCTGTCTATAGCTTACTCTGTTCTCTTTGTCTCCTTACCATACAGCTATCACTTTCTTCCACTGCTTTACTTTCAAGCTTGTATTCCCATTACCATAACCTGTCTGCTCTTTTAAAGTTTTGAACGGTATGTTTATTAGCTGAAATTTGTTTAAAGCAAAGACTGCGGAACAAAATGAGAAATTGCTTATTCATGCACCCTGAATACAGCTATTAAAATGCTCTTTTGGTCTCTTGTCTATATCTTGGTGCTTGCTTTTTTCCTGAAATTTGACCAACAAATTATCACTGAAAACGTGGTCCAAGAATATACTCAACGGATTAGAACCAATAAAGTCCACTTGTACTAACGTCAAGGACTAATTCAAATACACCAATGTTTAGGAGTTAATGGACAAATCATTACAAACATAAAGAAGTCAGTATGATTTACTAATAATGCTGTTTCTCACTTGACTGCCAAATAAATGCCATTAGTCAAGGCGTCTGAGTCATCACTTTGAACAGAGTATGTGAATTCACATTATTCTTTCCTGCCTCCTACACAAAATGTAATGGCCCACGTGAGCTTTTCAATTAAGACATGGCCTTGAAATTCACTGTGTGAGGAGGCACACAGTTGTTTATTTCTACACAGCGGCAGAACAAAGGCTGAGTGTACAGAACATTTCATCATGTATATGAAGCATTCTGCTTCTGTATGCTGGTTCAGAAACGTGTGTGGTTTTGTGCGTGTGCACATGTGTAGGTTTTGGGTCCATATGTAAACACTGTATTTATTTATCTGTGTCTATGAATGCAGCTTATTAAGACTGCATTTGCAAGAATTTGCTCACACAAAGTCCTGGTCCAGAGTTACACTAACAGGCGCAACAAATCTAAAAGGGGTTCAAAGAGATGTAAATCAAGCACAGTTTATAACTATGTGGTCCTAAAGAGATGTCTAACCAGCCACAATGAGGGAAATTATTGTTTGGTTGCCCCAGAGTGCATTTGTGTAGACTTGTACATCTTAACCCGTCAGTCCAGCATTGATTAAACCCTCTAATAAGTGTTATTTAAAGTACTAAACCTTCATTATGCTCTGTATTTAATTTGGCAGCAAGAACTGATGGGATGAGTCACAGTGTCCAACATCTACCTAGATTTACTAAAATTTTAACATCCTTATGATTGCCTGTAACTTGCTTCGGGGTTCTTTGTTCATTTTATTGTATCTTGTTTAAGTTTATGATTCTGCATATATGATTATGAATCAACAAAATCAACAAACACTTTTCAGACATCTACTGAGCTTTGAGAATTTTATGGCGAATTTCCCCTTTAAGTTTACTAGAAATGGCAAAAACTAGCCCTCTGTTTAGGTTTGGTGAGCTCAAGCTACCACAACTTGATTGTGCCACTAGTCATTTTTGTGAGGTAACTACAAAGTCATTACAAAGGACAGAATTTATCCATAAAACAATCAACACTCTTCAGTCTGCTTATTGAACTCCATTAGTATGAACAACCATTACTCCCGCTGGCGAGTATGCATGTTTACGCTTTTAACGCTTGCTCTTTGAGATGCTTTAACATTTTCACTTTGAGATGTTGATTTGGAGGCATGTACCCTATACCCCCTACAGTGGTATCCTGCTTAGACATGCCCTTAGGGCCATGATATGAATATAAATGTGAAATTAATATAAGGCTGGCGCGGTGGCATTCCTTATATCACTTGATGTTGCTCATTCAGTATGTACAGTTGCAGGTAGACCTCAAGCTGTTTGTTTGCTCAATTTATCCCTCCTCAGGCTCAGCGAAGGAGGATGGTTCTTAGACATAAATATATACAGTAGATGGTAATAATATCTGAGTCTGGTTACAACCTTAAATTGGATATCAATGCAGTGTCTGTTGTGTTTGATGTTACTCTGAATGCTGCTTGCAGTGGAGGAACTGCTGTATCAGAAAATCTATGATACAATTTCTAAATATGCCAAGTATGGCAATTGAAAAGAAAAAAACAGAAAAAAACAAGTGGCAAGAAATATTAGGTTTAAAAAGGGCATCCAAGTGTTGAAACAGGTCTTATTACGTAGATCATGGTGCATATCTCATCTGTCTTCTGTTATTGCAGTGATGTTGCTCAGTAACAACATTGACCTTGAACTCCAGATAGCTAAGTGTTGAATTACACTTAACAAATGTGAATCCAGAACAAAATTTCCTGCTTCACTCCAACCCTCTCACGCACTCAGTTCCTCTTGATGGTAGCTTTATGCAAACAGCTCATGAATTTTTATGTAAAAGACTAGCAATAGGCAAATTCCTAGGCATTACCACATCCCAGTTCACATGTCAATGTCAAACATTTCAATTAACATAACATATTGTGTAAGATGAGTATAAGCATAAGAGTGAGTGAGTAATTTTAAAGGCAGAACAAAGCTTTTTTTCACAATGAGCTACTAAAATGTGAATTTAGATACAAATCAATTCTATATGGAATATATACACCAATCAGCCATAATATCACCCTGGTGGTCATAATGGTATGCATCCACATATGCAAATGCACTGTCTTGGCCACCCATGACCTGTCATGACATGTCTCTGGTTCACTTCGCTTCGCTTTTCCTTCTTTGGACCACTGCAGACCGGGAAAACCCCACAAGAGCAGCTGTTTTGGAGATGCTCTGATCCAGTCGTCTAGCCATCACAATTTGGCCCTTATCAAAGTCACTCAAATCCTTATGCTGTCCATAATATATCCCACCCACTGACAGGTGCCATGATAACCAGATAATCAGTGCTATTCACTTCACCAGTAGGTGGTCATAATGTTATGGCTGATCCTGATGTGTCTCTGATGGTGTGATTTAGATCTAATCTAATATATTAAGTTCTGCACTAATGTGGGCTCTTTGCAATATGTTTTAAATTAAAAGGTAAAGAAGATAAAATATCTTTTTTATTGCAAGTATGTGACTCAATCCTTTACAGATTGTATGTCTCTCCTAATTTATATTTGCAACTGCCAGCACACTATTAGTTTAAAGCTGAGGTAACTTCTATTTGTGGACATTAACACTGATTAAATTATTGGTATTATCAGACTTACATTCAGTGAGAACTCTGCTGGTCAGATGTTGTGAAAGCCCAAAATGTCGAAGTACAGGCAATTGGGTGGACAACTTGATGAACTGATATAACTCACTCATATGACTCACTGAAATCACATCCTACAGTACTTTTCTGTGATGTAAACTCAAACAAGTAATAATTAGATTATATGACTAATTTTAAGAATATCTGTATTGTTTTGGCACTAGGTGCCTAATGTGTTCTACTAAATTTATATTGTGCTTTGTCTTTAAACTCACAACATTCCCTCAAAAGTGGGTCTCCAGTAGTGGGGAGAAATATTGTTAGCCACAAAGACTTCAGGCTGAAAATATAATGTCTCTAACTGAAATATGAATCTCTAATCTCCAAAGAGAGGAGCCAATGTGTCACACTGGATATTCTGGAGTGTCTCGCTGACTTGTATTGGTGAGCAGCTGACATTAATGGCAAGCTGGGCACCCAGGTGTGGAATATGGGGCTAAGTAACTAAATTGTGATGAATGACTCACAGGTTTTCTTTGCAATGTTTCTTTTTAATGGTGTGTTTTCGGCTCTCCTTTGATACTGTGCAAAAAGAAAAAAAGAATATTCACAGAGAAAGACATTCCCTCCTATTTCCTATATAGATATAAGATATTTTACGAGACCTTTTCCTTGCACTCTAACTCAAATAACTGTTTTAAACATATTATAAATGAAATACATACTTTCTTTTATTTCTGGGTTGTTGTGAAAGTTCAAGGATCCTGAAATCACATTCCTTAATAGAAGAAGCAGAGGTGATTTTAATTTCTCCATAGACCATAATGCAGCTGATACACAAGACATGTTTCATTTTGATTAGAGGGCACAACTTTAATTTTTGTCAGCTGTAAGAAAGTCTGCTGTTAAAACTTATTCTGCCCACTACTCATTTAACCTCCTGAAAGACCATTCATCCATTGAAAATGAATCTTCGAAAAGTTTGAAATGGAGCAAAAGTAGATAAACAGGTTGAGGAGAGTTTGTACATTACTGAACTAATAACTGATGATGTTTAACAGTGTGAAAGGTCAATGTGAACGTGGCTTTTTCCTTAAAGAGTACAGCCTATTAAAGTATCTTCTATAGAGCCCTCAGTCCCAGCAATGGCTGAATCTGTTAACCCTCATGAACCTTGACAATTAAAACATGGTACCTAATGCTACCAGTTGTTAGCACTATTGTAAAGTAGCCTATAATTATAAAATGTTTATGGTTGCATTGAAAATAAACTTATCCAGTAAAAGCTGTATAAATTATTTGCAACTATAGTTCATCTATTATTCATGTCCATCCAGTAAATTAAGAATTACATTGGGACATAGTTTTGCTATCTCGTCACTTCATCCGCCATCATTCAGCCACTCGAAGGATCAGTCACTGAGCTTGATGTGAAGGTAGGAGGTCAATTCGAAAAAGCGAAATGTTCAAAACAAACACAAAAACTGTGTTGTTTAGGAATGAGTGGAATTAGAAATGTGGGTTATTCTAACCAGTGATCTTAAATTGCAGTGCAGGGTGATGAAGTAAAATGCGACAAAACATGCCCATTTTGAACATTTTGCTCAGAGGTACGAGCCACACATCAGTTAAAATTGTGACAACAAGCTGTCCATCCATCCATTATTTGTAACCACTTGTCTTTTGCAGGGAGAGGTGAGAGGCAGGGTACACCTTGGACAGGTTGCCAGTTCATTACAGGACTGACACATAGAGACAAACAGCCATTCACACTTACATTCACACCTACGGGAGAATTTAGATGAATCTATTAACTTGCATGTCTTTAGACTGGGAGGAAGCCAATACAGACATGAGAAGATTATGCAAACTCCACACTGAAAGGCCTGCTGCCCCAGCCAAGAAAGGCTTCAGTCGGCTGGTGGGCAAACCCAGAACCTTCTTGCTGTGACAGCGCTAACCACTGCACCACAGTGCTGACACCATAACAAACAAACACATAAATGTAATTATTATCAAATCAGACAACTCTAACATTATTGTTTCTGCTGGGCTATTGTATGTTTTGTCACTTGTCCCATTACACATTAGAAATGTGTAATGGAACCTCTATGGCTTACATTTAAGTATCCCTTGTCTATAGTCATAGGGCATAGGATTAGTTTATTTAAGAGCTCCAACTCCTAAATAAACTTATCTGAAGCTAATTAAAGCTGAAAGTAAAGATGAAGTCACAGTCATTCAATAAATAACTAATGAGATGTTTGTACAGTATACCAAGATAGATTATTTTGAATGAAATGCTGTTAATGGTCACAAATTAACATGCCATTTCAAATAATAGCTGATTATTCCAAAGCTTGCAGTGAGACATTCTTTCTTTGATGTCAATAAACCAAAGAGTAGCTACATGCCAAAGGCCATTTCAGTCAGAGTGAAAATCAACTCAGCCTTTGTGAGACGGGGGCTGGAGCTGGAACAATCAGATTGTTGAGGTACTCACTTGAGCAGGTCCTTCCTCTCTAAGGAGCCGGTCCCGCACCGGGGGTAGGACAAAGGCGGATTAGCTGGCATACCATCCCACCCCGTCTGGCCTCCACATCAGGACCAGACCCTGAGGTCCACAGATCCCGCCAATTAACTTGTCATTCACTCTGCTCTTTTTTTCTTCACTGAGACTTCATGGCTTCATTGGTGAGATGGCTTAAGCCCCCACCGCCATCCCACCCCACCCCAAGTACTCTATGACCCAGAATTCCACCTGGAGAGACTTTTGTGAAAAGAAGGCTTGGTTCAGTCAAATAGAAAGGTTAATTCCTAATAAGACCCTGATTTATCTATAATATATATATTTTATATGCTGATTGAAATGTTATGATTTGTTTTATATTCATATATATTACAATACAAAAATACCAATAGACAAACATGTTTCAATTGAGAACTTTTGAGTCTTTCTGGAGCCTTAATAATGTCTAGTAGAGAATGTAATTAATTCAGAATTAATTCACACTGTAATTAATCATCTATCATCAAGGTCTTTCACGGCAGCTCGATGTAAGTAGATATCATATTTTTGATAAGCAGGTATAAATCATTTGCTGGGGGCATGCTTCTCCTGACACTTATTTTGGTTCCTCACAAGCCAACTAAACCATGCCTCCCATGGTTACAGCATCAGCTTTGATAAATCTCATTAGCCCTTACTCTGCACGCTCATTTGCATAAACTTGTTTCGTGTTCACCAGCCTGGGGTTGCAGAACCTCCATAAATGCATCTGTGTGTGGTGATGACCTGATGAGTGACTTTCTCGTTTCTCAACTGCATATGACTGTTTCTGTCTCAGTGTTCAGGTTTTAAATAGCCTCACTGGTTAGCAAAGAATCAAACACATGGTAAATCCTTCCTGCAGTTATTGTTTTTTTTTGCGTCCTCAAACACTGCCAAAATGTTTGAAAAAAAGAAAAAAAGAAAAATATAACATACTTTAAACAAAAGCAGCAGACTGCACTCTGTCCCCCTGGAATACACTGTGCTTTGGCACCCGCCTGAGCTCTCTCCACAATAATCAGCCTTTTTATTGTGTTGTTGTTTCTCCACCATTCTCTGATCAAGCCAAACACTCTTCTATTATTCATTCAGTTCAATAGTATGGCAAAACGCGGTGCAACAAAATCTGTGCATTGGAATGTAGTATATGGAATGTAGGCCATCAATAAATTATACAGTAGTGTTTAATGATACAGTGCAGGAGCAGAAGTAGATGAAACCCCACCACTAAGAACGGTGAATATGAACTCCATTAGTATGAGAACATGTTTTAACGAATAGGAAGACCTGGAACATTTTAAAGAGGTCAGACATCCTATACTCGAATGTCGGTTTTATCAGTAATATTAGTATTAACACTTGTGTGAGGGTGATGATTATATTAATGATTTTCCTTGCTCCACACGAGGGTACGGTGGTATCTAGTATGGGGGGAGGGGGACTGTATTTGAATATATTTTCAGTCTGTCTTTGTCTCCACTATTGTGGAATGAGAGACTGTAAATGTACATTTTTTTCTACTAGACATGTTTTACTAAATATCAGGAGCTGTCTCTTTGCCTCTTTGCCACATTCCAGCACTTGTATGAAAACCCTGACCCATCCCTCTTTTTTTAATACCAGTAGTAACAGTAGACATGTTGATAGTGCTTTTGTTACCATGAGTGAATATTGCAGAGAAAACAAATATGATGACAATACATATTTTGCAGATTATTTTAGTATGAGCATTTTGAAACTTTACAGATACGTTTGTTAATGATTATTATTATTATTATTATTATTATTATAAAATATACTCGGGCTTGCTTTCAAAACATATTTGCTGGTCGAAATTAGTATACAAGAGTAATTCTTAGGAGGAAAGTTTGGTGATGTGTGTAAAAGGTTTCAAGCTTCACTGTTGACACTGACATTAATCTGTAGGCTAAAATCCACTAAGGGTTCCCCTTTGACTGACATGGCAATTTTAGGACAGTATTCAAGATCCACTGTGTGTTTATGAAACCCTGATAAATACAGGCTTTGTGAGAAATGTGTTCACCTGTGCCATTATGTGTTATTCTGTAACATGTTCCATTCTTCATGTTTTCACCTTTCACACAAGGAGACTCTCAATAGGATCACTGTTTCTTTGGTCTGAGTTGAGTTCAACTTGGTCAGCCTCGTACTGACAGACAAGGCCATGGTTAATCCTCGGTTCTTTTATTACCTTCACCGTGTTTCACTCCCACGTGAAATTCCTGCAGGAGAAATCCTTCCCTCGTTTTCCAGTCGGGTATTGGCAGTGGTGCGTGGTAGCTGGCCTTACCCCAGCTCGTCGAAGCTGTAATATAATTTCATATTGATTTCTTGTTGACCTCCCATGAAGCAGTCATCATTCTGTAATGTGCTCCACACGTCTTCTTAATGAAATCAATAGCCCCCCTGCCAAACAGAAGTCCAATAGGACTCCCTTGGAACTCAGTGCTATTACAGAGTGAGTATCGGGAACATTTGTAGGTTAAAGATAGGATTTTCACGTCTTGGCTCATAATGAACCACACCTGAAGATATAGGTTACTATATTTTAGATTTTAAAAAAGAAACATACACAGTCTACTTGTCCTGCATTCAAGAAAATGATTTTTACACAATACAACAGCTACTGTTCACATTTCAAGTTAATTGTGTTTGTATTTTGTGTCACATGTTTTGGTGTTTGTGGTAGGGTGGTTTTTTTTTAGACGTTGGTCAAACTGGAATTGTTCTGGGGACAAATATGGCTCTTGCGGAAAGTGTACAGCTTCATAATCCAGACATGTTGTCAGCATATCCAGCCATTTTAGCATGATGGAGTCAACGAATGCAGTGTCTCCCACTCTTTGATCGTTTGATTTTGACAGCTCTTATACACAGATTATGATTTATGTAACAAAATTGCTTCTGAGGAATTGTAAACATTGAAATTTCAGATTGTGACTGGAGGATCATTCATCACAGATGCTGTCACAGTTTGTTATGTCTGTTCAATCCTACTTAATATGACAGGAAACTTTTACAAGGAAGAATAAAGTGCATATTATGATGAAAAACCCTGTTGGCGAGAGTCACTAAATCTGTCAGCTCGACATGTGCATTGCATTGTAGTAATGTAGGTAAATCACTAATCCCCTATTGTGAGGGGAAATGGTGCACATTAAGTCGGATGTTGGGGAGGTGACTTAAGAGGTTTGGGGAAAACCCAGTTTTGTTCAATTAATTCTTTTGGAGGTAGCCTACCTTTAAATACATGAGGGCCTTGATCAACTGAGGTAAAAAAAAAATAGCAACCAAACACATCAATGCATACATGCACACATACTACACACACAGTCACACAGTGCATAACTGTGGTGATATTGCCTGTGGCTTTTGCAACACTATGCTACCTCTGTTTGAACATTTGCAGTGTCTCCTCTGGACTGTGTGTGATGTCCTTTAACGCGCTTAACACCCACCATCTATTTGGATGACATCGCTGTCTACCAATGACAGCACTGTTGTGGAAACTGTCAAGGTGACTTTTGCACATCCGACCCGATTTGCCAGTGGCACTAGCTAAGCCAATGTTGACTGTGGGGCTTTTCCACAGTTTAATTTTGAAGAGCCGCTTTGGACCTCCACCAACACAGCAAAACACACCACGTCGCCCTCAAACCTGAAGTGGGGGCGCTGTAACAGTGTCAGAGGTGGGTTAGGTAGTGTTCTAGTATGTGCAACTTTAAAGTGTTTAATTTCAGGTACTTCAGGTGATGTAATCATTTGGCTGATGATGATAGCATCCACAGTATATTTATGAGGTCTAAAAGCAATCCAATGTTTAACATGGTGGTATATACAGAAGTCAAGAAAAGCAGAGTACACTAACACAACTAATTAACTGCATGGTTGATATTTTAAGGTTGGCAATTCGACTTAACAAATAAATTAATAAATTGTTTTGTATTTCTACACCAGAGATACCTTTCTAAAGACTGAATAGTCAAAAAAAAGTTGAAAAAATACAGTTTGTAGAAAATATAAATGACCTGGGATTTGGGTCTTTATCCTGTCAAATAAAGCATTACACACTATCTTAACAGAAGTCACATTTCACAATTTCCTTGCACTTGAGTTTTTCAGCCATCTGAGTACATATAAATTTGCTAAAGAATAGTGACACATTGAGACATTTACATTGTGCAGTTGAGATGTTAGCCCTTTCCAAGTGAGACACTGTCTCTAAGGATAGGGTTGGAAGATGGTACGATGTGGGTACAGGGCTCAGGGGCCTATGATTGGTTGTATACTCAAAGATTTTTTCAACTGCAGCACAGAAGGAAAGAGAGGACACGTCTGACGGGGCTCATTATCAGATAAAGACAGACTTCTACCCCCTATGGGTTTAGAAAACTGAATTTCTAGGCTCCCACTAACAATGAAAAGAACACTTTGTCTCATCAGTAGCGTCTCACTACACTTAATGCATATATACATACTCAATATAGTCTCTCGCTGCTGCTAGAACTATATTCTCAGAGAGAATTGTATGAAATCTAACATCCAAAACGTCACGGGATCAGTTCCTGCAACTGCCAAGAGAGTCTGAAGTTCGCTATGGCAAGACTCTGACAACCCCCCATGCTGCTCACTCTTTCTAAGTCACTCTGGATGAGAGCATCAGCTAAATACCTTGAATTTAAATGGAAAATGTGTTTAATATTCCTGTGCAGTAGTGTGTCAACACCTGCAAAATGAGAGTCATGGTACAGGAAAGAGCCACTGTAGGTCTCAAAAACACACGGGCCTGACACATTAAATAGCTTTCAAATGAACAACAGCAGAGAGCTGGCATGTCTGACAGAGTCTGATAACATTATATACATGTCCGTCACAGTCATGGGTGCTTGAAACATAAATGTATGTGTTACTTGGCTTCAAAAATATCAGCCCTTGCAGCAGAATGCTCTAGATTGCACTGGCCCAAGACGAGGGGATAGAGAACAAGAGGGGAAGGCGGGCAGAGTGGGGAAACAGCGAGATGCGGGCTGGGGTTGACGGGGGGTGGGGGTGATGCAGAGGGAGTGGAGTGAAAGAGCAGGCGTGAAAAATGAAATGCAGAAATGGTGTTGACGGTGTAAGCACCAAAGAGGATGGGGCAAACGTCTGCACACCTAATGAGTTCCCTCCAAAGACAAAGAGACTGTCCTTCACAGTAGATTCCTGCAGCCAATTGTCAGACATGCAAATGCAGAGATTTACCATCGAGGTGTGCGAACACTTGAGGCATAAAGAGACAACACTCTGTGGTTATATATTTAGGCTCTTCTACAAAAGCAATACAGTACAATGTAAGCAAACGCAATCAGACACAAATAAATCACAGGAACATGTGCCTGTCTATCTTCAACAGATTTACATCCTGTACACACATTCAGAAATGCAGTTATAAACAAATGCAATAGAATTCATTTATTTTTCAGTGAGGATTTTTTTTTTTACCATCAGCAAAAAGCAATTACAACACATGGCGTGTAAATTGGGTGTTGGCCAAGTATCACCTGTACACCAAAAAAGAGGGAGTGAAGGGGCAAAAAAAGAAAAGCAAGAAAGCTGATAGTACCCTTAGTAACGGAGGGCAAAAAGAAACAGATGGAAAAGAAGAAAAGAGAGGGAGGACATGTGAGAAAGCAGGAGGCAGAGAGAGCGAGGAAGATGGACATTGTGAAAATCCTTGAAGCATTTCAAGTAACAAGCTCTCAAGATTTGCTCCAGAGGGAAGCAGTTCCCTGAAATCTCACTGTAGATCATTTTGTAGATGTGAGACAACAGAGTCAATCTTCAGCACTGAGGCAAATACAATTACCCATTTAACTGCTCAACCCCTCTGCATAGAGTAAAGTGCTTTCACCAGTCTACCGGTGTGGTTAATATTCTAGTCAGGTGTTAAATTTGATGCCAGGTAGTGGGGAACCATTAAAATAATAGTCTGTCCATTACTATAAACTATATACCACCAACAGTAACATAAAGTATTCTTAATTTACTGTCAGTTTAATATTGCAGTAACAATTGGATTTCATGGATATGATCACATCCGTGTGTATTGCATGAATTCATTATTTACATGGAGAAAAGATGCAACACATTGTCTCATATTCATTAATTATCTGAGGCAACAACAAGGAAAGAAAAAGTCAGGCAATAAGTGAGAGAGAGAGAGACTTGGGTAGTTAGAAAGAGAGTGTAGTGAAGCCTAGTGAGAGATTACGTTCTTTGCTGCTAACAAGCGGTGTGTAGGAACCCATTTAAAAATAGGCTAGCATTTAAAATGGGCCAGATAGTAGATAAAGCAGCCTCTCTCTGCCAGAGTAATGAGCTAGGACCCACTCGCTCTATTAGCGGAGAGAGAGACACACACACATACCCAGCTGTGGCCAATTAGACGCTGGCAATCATCAGATTATTATTTTTTACACACAATAAGTTAGGACAAATCATCAATATTTGCCTGGTCAAAGGGATGCATACAAATGTGATATGCTAATAAGTGCACAAGCGTGTATGTGTTTGCACCTGCATGTGACTATGGTTACATGCATGTTATAGTGTGTGACGTTTGTGTTGGTGCATATTCAGACAATAATGAGTGTGTCTATGTGGATTTACAATTATTAGTGTGTGGACAATATGGGGCAAAGGAATATTAAACCCAGTGGTGGAAAAGATGTGAGCAGATGGGTCACAGAGTCCTCCCTTCCTTCGTTAAATAAATCAATTGGTAAAGTTATGGCTGGCAGGGCACAGCCACTCTCAGAATGCTTTGTAGCTTTACTTAGTGATTTTCTATAATTTTTTTGAACACCAAACGAAAGCAGATGAAGACTAAATAATAGGCCCTCAACTTGAAATTCTTCTTTATTCAAGTATTCAAGATGATTTTTACAAATTATTAATTAATTCAAACAATTATGTTATTAAGGTTAATTGTGTTGTGTGTCACACAAAGACCTTGTGGGCACACAGTGTAGGCATATATCATGGAGACTTCACTGCTGTCTGCCCAGCTAAGAGATAATTTCCCTGGGTAATGTGTTGTGAGATGTTAGGATTGCTGAGGACTGCTTTGTACAGCTGACCCCAGACCCATCATGTGAATCAAACGAAGCACAGCATCAAAGACATGCAGATGTATACCTCACCTCAGGCCAAACAGTTTCTCTTGCATGAAGGTCCACAAACAACAACCAACATCCTGCCAATAGCCTTATGTCACCCAGGCCATGAAGTACATCACTCCACGGGCATGTATAATCTCTGGGTCAGGAACAAACATCAAAATCCTTCCTTTTTTTTCTCTCCACATTTAATGCTTCTATGTTCAAGCCACACTTATCTCTGGAAAACAGAGATCCATTGAATAACCCCTTCTTTGTATTGTTTATTCAGAGCCCATGGCTGATGTGTTTACCCTGCAGCTCAAACAGGGTTAGAGGAATAGTGTATTCTCAATAGCATTCAGTCTTTTGCACTTACATGCACACTTAGACATTGTCTGTCTTCAGTGCTCAAGTGCTGAGCAAGGTTACAGACTGCAGTGCAAATAAATGATCTGTTGTCCACTAAGTGTTACCAGTATCACTTTTAAAATAAGTAATTTAACGAAGGGAATTTGAATTTCATAGGGATGATATATATTATGAGCTTCATATAAGGTGTGAACAACATTCATAAACACTCTCACGAAACAAAACCAATAGCCTTAAAGCAGCAAAGAAAAACCTTATTCTATTTATTTAATATGTTTCTTTTACAGAATTTTAACAGCTGAATTTATTAATCTAAATTCTGAACATTCTATAGAAATATATGTGCTCTCCAACCAAATTGGTTTAGGTTTGTTTTTTCAGCCACAATGGACTTCCAAGGCTTATAGTCACACACTTGAAAAATTGCTTCTGTCTGCTGTGTATCCAACAGCAGTGTGATGCCACAAATTTTAGTTTCCATAGAACAGCAGTCAGACTGACTGACAGTGATACCTACTACTCAGCCACTGAGGCCAATTGTGCAGGCAAAAGCACATAAATCAGGTATCATTACCTGCTGTATGTTTCTACCCGTCCGTCCTACCATGTCACTTCAAGATGCATTGCACTTGATCAAAGTATATTCCGTTTCTGATGTATTCACAGGGCTGGGGATTTAAGTCGTTTTAAGTACAACAATGTGAACAGAACGCCAGAGGAGCTGGAACAGAGTAGGACAGCAAGAACGTGAGGTCATGGCTCCCCCTATAGGGCAAGAGGTGCAAAGCAAACTGAACAGAAGGAGAGACTCTGTTCTTTCACTCTACTACCCTTTCATAGGAATGTCTGGTGAGCCCAGACAGCCATTGGCACTTAGTACAGTCAGAGCTTAACAAGTAGGAAATATACACAAGTAAGTAAAGAGAGCTTGTATTTCCCTGACATTTCGAGAATAGAGAGGAAGGATGCTCACGTTGGGAGTAAATGAGGAGAAACTCATTTTAGGGAAGCAAGGGTTTGTTTGATCCACCGTCAGTGGGAATCTGGCTGCTGAGGGAAAGTTCCAAGGCTGTAGAGCATGTGGGAAGGAGATCAGAGTGTTTTTATCCTGCTCCGGGCCTCAGATGTCAGCCTTACCAGAAGTAATGATCTCACCCCCCCACCTGCCCTGACTGCCTTAGATTACTAACTGTGTGCATCAAATTCATAAATGCTGACTACAGCTGCCAGACATTTAGGGAAAGGGCTAGCCACAGTATAAAAAGTGTTAGGATATTAGGATATTTTTTTTATAGAATTATTAGGATATTAACAATGTGGTTATTTCTGGACACTTAGCATTCTTGAAAGCTGTAAAAGTGGTAAATTGTAACCATAATTGCGAAATATGTTGATTGAGTAATTTCCCCCTGGGATTATTAAAGTATTTCTGATTCTGATTCTGATTAGGAGATTACAAATATTGCAAAACAAGTAGAAGAAATTCTTTGTAAACCTGTGACAAGGGCCTTCACCAAGACCTTGTAAAGATGCAAGGAATTTGAACCACATGTCGGATATCCAAGCCTTGTGCTTTTATTGTTCCTGAATGGAGCCTTAGTCAGGTACCCCTGGTTCCAACAAAGTAGGGTCAGGAGGTTAGGCAGGTTGCCATTAAGCCCCCCTTTATCCTTTTACCCAGCCCCCCATTCACAATGCAGGAGTAGGGAATCCGGGCTTTGTGGCTGCTTCATCACCTCCATGCCTTTAAGACTCTGGAGACTTTATCATGTCTCAAGTAACAGCCCAAGGGAGAAGCATTTTCAGCCCTAGTCAGGTGTGCACTGCCTCTGCAGAATCATAAAAGACTCTGGGAAGAGCTGAAGCGGTCTGTGTTTGCCACCAGCACCTGACTGAAACTTGGCAGGCATCAGATTCATCCATAGTCTAGTTATGATGACTCAGCAGGGAAAATATCTCAATGAGAGTCATCCTGACTACAAAATTAGGTCAGAATCCTATTTTAAACTAGTCAAATCCATATTTGTAGCAGTGCCAAGGTTCTCTTGCTTGTAAAAGATCAAATTTCTTTCTAATGTTGGCACTAAGAAGAGTAGAGACAGTCAAAAATGAATGAATAAAGCAGAAAAAGACTCCAAACCAAGAGCATTAAAAGTTATTAAGAGAACTTGAGAAGACACCGATAGGGATATGAATCTGAATATGAGAAGAACAACCCCTGCCATTTAAGCCGTGATGAGCATCAAATATCCACAGTGGTGAAAATTCAGTTACACAGGGAACCTTCTCACAGGGCTAGACGGAGTCTTGCTGAGCGCCTGACAGATCGGCACTGACATTAAGGGATGTAAATGAGAAATTGTGCAATTTCTGGGAAGTATTAGATGTACAGCAAATGTGTGAAAAAACAGTAATATGAACAGAAACACAGAGAGGCACAAGTCTTAGCTGATTAAGATCAGTCACTCGCTAGTTATTTCGATGAAACTAGAAAGGAAAGATTTCAAGGGTGTTACATCAATACATGAGAGAGATAGAGAGGAGAGTTTTCTATGAGGGGAGCAGAATTTACTGCTCTTATGCTTCATCAGTGTGCTGCAGTGGTGGCTGTAAATCTGTAGATTGATCAAACTGCAGAGCCAAAGGGATCCAAAGCCTTATCTCAGAGTAAGGGCTCAGCAAAGTCGAAGACTCACTGTTGGTGTGAGTGATGGCGGTGGCTATCTGGCTTCTACCTGCATCCTTCTGCTTACAAACACAAATACATACAGCATGCACATACCACAATAATCTCTTTCTGCCAAACACATATGTACACATACAACCTTATACCTAAGGAAAAAGATAGAATGTGAGACTGATAAGAGAGCTTTGAGGAAACTCTGAGTGGAGATTCACACACAGAGTTGTCTTCATCATACTCTTGCTCCACACAGAGTTCTTCCCTGCAGCACAACACTACTTCATTGCAACCTCTGCAGGTAAACAATGACCTCATCCTGGTCAAATCCATACCTTCCTGTCAGCCCACCATCCACGTCTGCCAAAAGACACTAAACTATCCACTCAACCGTGTGTGTTGTAGAGGGGGGGGATTAACTTTATTGGACTTCTAGCGCCTGAAGGCTGAAGAAACAGGCAGACCTGGTGTGCCTACTGGGCTCAGACAGGGCATCTCTCTTGTTAATAGCCATTTTTGCCTTCAGTAACACACAAGGTACTGATCCCACATGGTGGATGCTGGGGGAGGGATGAGGGGCACATGCTCGGAGAAAAGAAAGCTGCAGCCTGCTAACCCCATGGCTATGCTATTGCTGCTCCTATCTCCTCATTGCAAATCTGAAGGTGTTGCATTTAAAGTGTTAGCCTGCTTAGCTGGCAAAGACCCCAAAATAGCTCAAAAGGATAGCTGTGGAAGTTAGAACTGTTCATTTCTATTTTTAGAGTCGGGGTACAAGACTAAAATGCGTGTGGTGATAGGGTGTGAACATGCAAAGAAACAGAGTGTGACCAGTACGTAATTTACATACTTCCCTGCCAAGCCATCTTCAGGTTTTTATAATCTGACATCTTTGTGTAAAGTCTTCGAATAGTGACTTTTGTAGATGTGGTAATTGATTCAGTATTCTCACCCCCTGTCACCACTATCACACCAGCAGACGTTTTTTTAAATAAAAATTCCTTCCTGATATTATGTCCTTGAACACAAGAGGCTCAGATACTCCTAATCTTTGTAATATATGGTCTTCGTTAGAGTTTTCAATTAATGCTAGACTAATCCAGTAATCGTTTTGCTGGATCTTAATTAATTTTGTACTGTAATTTTGTTTCTCTTATCATGCGGTAGGGATCTCTCTAAAGGAAAAAAAATTGCCTCCCTGTGGAAAAGTGGAATTCCTGCAGTCTACCTTCATTTTACTACTTTATACACCATGCTGTCACATATTATATTCCAATGTATTGCAGGCACAGAAATAAATATTCAAAGCCCCAAATAATTATATTAATTATTATGGTTGACTGGGTTTTATAAGCCAGACAGTGATAGCTTTGTACTGAAGCAGCTGGTTGCAAAAATTGCATGTCATTATCTAATATCTGGGAAAAAGAATTGGCTATAAATAAAGAATTACAATTATCAAATAATTGAATCAAGATGACATGCAAATATACAAATAAAGACCTGACATGTTGATTAGAATATTCATTGTGATTATAATATCAGGCTACCATATTGTGTAATAATAGGTAATTTTTTGAAGCTGACAAATGATAAAGGAACACACTTTTCAACTTTACCTAATTCACAGACAATGCTGTCACAGCTAAATATTAAGCATTATTTAGTACTTTTAGTCCATGAACAGTATCTTATGGACACCCACTGTGGTCCACGTTCACGTCTTCTCCAAATCAGCATGGTCCTGTGGGGCAGACACTTGCCTTTCTTGTGGTTGAGTGGTGACTATAACTCTTTCCAGATGCTTTACTGTAAGAAATGGAGAGGCAGTTGTACAGGGCGAGAGAAAGTGAGCAAGGAGGGAGAAACCAAGAGGGAGAGGATGAGCTCACTTTTCATTTGAGTTGGCTATAAATAAAGAACACATGCAGGCTATCCATTTGATTCTCCTTCTATATCCACATAGCCATAAATCAGAACAAGCCAACGTCTGCACAGATACATGTACATCCTTAGCAGAGGGGGGAAATGGAGGGAGTGCGGGTGACTGGAAATCAAGAGGAGAAAGCCCAGACCTAAATTTTCTGACAGATAAGATATTGCTCCATCCATGCTGTTCTTCCATTCCATCTCTCTAAAAGGTGACCTGCTGGGAGCCTGTAGACTCCCACACTTCATATTTATTCCCACATATTTTTTGCTTACTCTTGAGCACATTTTCTGGACAGAAAAGGAGGAGACATGTCACGGCTGGACGTCTGTTTGGTTTAAATATTGGGCATGTGATGATCATTTAGATAAATGTGTGCATCATCTGCAAAAGATACAACTTTTTGTATAGTAATTTTCTCAAGACCACCTCCTCAGACTGTGATGCATGTCTACTTGTCTGAGAGCAAACTGAGATCGAGGTCTCCCAAAGACGTGTGGGCCATCTGTTAGAAAAAGAAGCCAGTCAAAATGAAGCATGAGGAAGACCAGGAAACGTCAAGCAAGGGGAAAAAAGACTTAAGCCTGGATTGGGTGAAGATCTGTAGGCAGATTTTCACTTGTGTTTGTTGGGGTTGACGTGTTCTCTATGATCTTTGGTGAGCAAGAACGCAACGCCTGATAAACTGAACATACATCACTGTTACTTTCCGTTCTTTTGTGTCTTCTCCCTGTCTGTGTCTTATATTCTTTTTTTCAAAGGAATATTTCAGTGAACCATTTGTCAAATTAGACACTGTGTTACCATTGACCATTTGTTGGCAAGACATGTGAGGGTGAAAATAAGGGATAGAATACAGAAAAAATAAACAGAGGACAAGTAGAGGGTAAATATTATGACTGATGGCTTTCTGGGGTGTGTGCCTGCGTCAATTGGCACCCCATATTACTGTTAGGGTTTCAGGTATCTTAAGACCTGTTATTTTGTCCCACCACACTGCTTATTCCTCCTATTTTAGTTTCTGACAGCATTTATGTCTTTTAGAAGGTTTGTGTGAAAAAGTGTGTGTTTGGTTGCTAGGCCTTTTCACTGTTCTTCCACAAGAAAAGAAGACGCGCCTAGCAGTTAGTTGCCATTTCTGAGACAGAAGGACAGAGACAGAAATGAGTAAGCATGAGAAAAAGACAGATTAAGGCAGTCAAAGGGGAAAAAATCTTACCGGCTGTAGCTTAATAATGAACACAGTCTTGCTGGTTCATACAGTTCAAGAGTTATTGTTCAAAACAAAAATTGCATTCTGTGAGGACAATGGAGGTGTGCAGGGAAGACTATCCCTCATTCAAAGATTGGAATTAGAGAGAAACTGGTGCTAAGACATTCAAGCACGCTATGTTGTTTTCATTGTTTTTTTCTGTGGGAAAGACTTCATCTGACAGCTCCTACAAGCAGGAGCTCTGTAAATGTCACAAAGTAGAATTACACACTTATTGGTGCTTTGTTGCAGGTTACAATGGAATTTTGGTCATTACATAGTACACGTTAGTGGAGAGACTCATATTCAGTAAAGAAAAAGGAATCACAGAATTTTCTGGCAATGCAGCTAAGCTAGTTTTATTCAGAAAAGTTGTATGATGTTTAAGAAAAGGTAAAGATTAAGGAAAATACATGCCCTTTTCTAAATATGGATAATGCACAAAGATAGTATATATAAAGATATAACTGTCTACATGCAAAATAAATCAGCCAGTTCCTTGAGGAAAGCATGGGAGATGCACAATTTATTTTTACACATAATACACGTGTATCAAGTGTTACTTGAAAGTATGCAGTAATATAATGTTATAATTAATGTTTACCTGAAGATGCATTGTTGTGTGGGAAAGACAGCAACAAAAACAATCTTCATTAAATGAAGATAACAGTACTAACATATAGGCTGTAAAAGTCAATAAAAAAGGTGAGTTCATGTTATAGTCAGAATTTGCAATGTGAGTATTTGCATGCTTCAAGTGTTTTCCATTTTTCAACAAGCATTAGATTAGTGTTGAGCTCAAGTGTGAAAAAGAAACAAAAAACTGTCATCCAAATCCGCTTTGAAACAAAAGCCACAAAGAAAAGATTCAAAAGGCCACACAAAATCCAAATTAGCTCCGTCATGTTTAGAGTTGTTGGATGTCAGTGTGAGCTTATTGGAATATGTCAGAAAAGGTTCGCAAGGTGAGTGACATGCTCATTGTGGTCGCAGCTTGAGCGGCACTGAGTAGCCTGAGGTGATGTTTGTGTCACTATGCAAGCCAAGGCACTGATGCATTGTAGCCCCCAGCTGATGCTCTTTCACCTAGCTACAGCAGATCACAATAGTGACCCAAATGTTTACCTCCCTCTTTAGTCTTGACGCACCCATTTCAGAGACAAAAACGAAGGGAAAGAGTCTTCAAGAGTGAAACAAAAAGTCTTGCTAGAGACCTTGATGGGTTTCGGTAGCGGTTCAGAATAGTACTGACCTCCTTTAGCAGAGAAGGAAGACAAAAATAGATGACATTTGTTTAATATTGGACTAATACATAACAGGTTTCACATTTTTCATCTGTCTGCGTTGAAGGTATTTCTGTGATTTCCTGAGAGAAAAATTCATTGAAATCTGTCTCCTCCAGCCAGATGGCTCTGTGGCTACCTCCCTGTTCTCTCACTCCCAGCACCTCCCTTCATTTGCCCACTCTCCTTCTCTGCTCTCTTTCAAATGTCACTTTGTTTGATACACACGGGTGAGGGCCAGGGAGGATCGCAGACACAGATTTGGCCTGGTGAGACGTTTGCTTTATCATATATTTGTTAAATCCAAAACCTCTCCTCAGATGAAAATGCGCCAGACTCCCCCAGATCGGCTCTTTCTGGAGGCATTTTGCCAGTTCATTCCAATAAGTAGTTCATCGGGGCCTGCAGCCAGTGGGACATACTGTATGAGAACATTTGAACACATTTGAGAACACCCATTTTACAAATAAAAGCTTAAACTATGAAGCAGTAGCAGAGTATGGAAACTACTTTCAATTTTGCAATAAAAACTGAAATGCCATGTGTGGTATTTTGCCAAAGTCTGCTTCATTTCAGTCCTGACTGCTAGCACAGATGAGGTGAACAGTGGTTTGCCGCTGTGTGTTGTTTGTAATTGAATCCTTCCACATCTCTCTGGAAATCCATTAATCATTCACCTAATTGAGTCACGGACCAGTAATTAGCGGTGATTGGGAGCACGATGGCTGGAGTGATTCCCTTTGATTCAACACTCTTTAACTGCGGCACGGCATCTATTGGGAGCACATCCACAGCGCCCCCTGTTGAAGCTGACAGGTCCCCTGGCACATTAATTCTCCACAGTGATCAAAGCCAAGAACCTGTGCCTTTGACACATCCGATCTCATTTGTTCTTCAGAGGAAAACTCTCACACATCTGCCTCTGTGATCCACACATGACCAAACGGGGGTCAGTGGACAAAAATACCTACAAAGGCTATTTTGAAAATTACAAAACAAGGAATCACACAATGCCTTGTGATTAGAGCTAAATTAAAAGATATTAGCCAATGTCGATGAAGGGGAGAGGATATTCTGGCAAAAGAAAACACTTGTCTATATTCTAATTAAAATGATAACAATTAATAAGATTAGGTTCCTCACTCAGTCAAGCTCAGTGGCCACACAATTAACTTTAGACTTTTTCTCCTTCTGCAGTTAATCAGAGTGTGCACAGAGAAAACCTCAGCATGGTCAATACAGTATGATGATGGAATTAAACTTGCTTGATGAACTTAGGTATTTCTTGCTATACAATCATTATACACTGACATTTTTACCAATCTCCTTCTGTGCAAGGTGTACAGTACTCTGCACCCCATGCGTGATGGCAACAAGTCATATGGCTAATGAAAAAAAGGTTTGCCATATCATCTCCAAATGATCCTTCTGACCACTTCAAAACTGACCCCTATGAGCATTTTATGATTAGCTGCCTGTATGATGACGTTATAGTTTAGGAAACTACAACTACTTGGTTGAGGTTAGATCCTAGTGACAGTTAAAGGAAAGATCGCCTTAATGGTTGTAAGAAACTAACATAAAACAGGAATCCTGGTCTGCAGTGTTGAGGTCTGAGACTTTGTTCATCCCAGCCTTTTCCCCCAAGACTTTTCTAGGGAGGATTATAATGTTGTGCTACTTTACAGCAATGGACATATAACATACATAAAGACATATGGTAAAACTTTTAACATGAACTCCATAAAACTGACAGCATAACAAAACAACATCATCTCAGGCTATGGTTAGAATAATCACTATCATCACTCATCAATATTATATGGAAAACACATACTCAGCTGATTCTTCCCTGAGCACAGTTTGATGACATGATAGATCTGTAATAGATAATATTTTTCACCTGGTTAGAACTGGCTGTAGTCTAAATCTTCATCCAGAGGATAGAAGCTCAAACTCTCCTTACAGAGGATGACAAGATAGCATGGACATCCAGAGAAAGATCAAGGAGGCCACTCGCATTTGATGCCACTGACCCTTCAAATATCTTTGAAAACAGACAAGGAATGCTACAAGGGATATTACCCCACCCACAAATGACCATCGTTTCACACTTGGGTCATGTTATGTCACCCAACCCAGTTGACGAGGGCCATGACATACAGTTGCAACTATGAAAGAGGTAGTAGTGCTTGAGTTGATGTTATTCTGTCACACAACCAAAACTATATGTCTTTTTTTCTGAAGAGAACAGTCATTCTTCCCATGACTACAAGAGGTCACTTGTCAGGAAGATATAAACATGGGTTGCTTTAAGCATTT
>NW_023339674.1:11177086-11177288 GCF_004916995.1 Morone saxatilis | reverse complement strand
TATATATAAGTTTTCATCTCAATGCAGATATGCAACACTGCATATAGTAAAGATCAGCAATGTTGGAAGCGGCAGTGCAGTGTTGGAAAACAAACATTCATGAGTAGATAAGTGGTAAACACACACACACACACACACACACACACACACACAGGCGCAGAAGGGTAATCTGGGAGTTGACCTGGTGAGCACTGCTCGGCTA
>NW_023339674.1:11084042-11176986 GCF_004916995.1 Morone saxatilis | reverse complement strand
TGTGTGTGTGTGTGTACACACTTGTTTTCTGTGTGAATGTACACATGCACTAACTGTGTGTTTACTGCTGATGTGTTTGTGTACCAGATGTGTTGGTGTTTGTGTACATTTTTGTGTACCGAGTTGTGTTACAGCACTGGCGAGCAACAGAGATGAAGGATTATCTGGATTTTCCAAGTGGAATTTTCAGCAGGGTAGCAGAGAAATACTACTAAGTCGCCTTCACCCCCTGACCTCTAGGGCCAAAGGCAGCCTCCCAGGCTCTTGACGCCTGGCTTACTGGTCCCACCACACAAAATCCAATACTGAGAACATAGAAATGTCTCATAAAGCATTTCATTTAACTATTCTTATCTTAATGATATTATTGGCTGACATCCATTAAAAAAGAAATAAGTACATCTATGAACAAAAAAAAGGCTGTTACTCATGTGTGCAAAGTAACCCACAACACAAAAGAACAACATCATCAATTAAGCACATCAATTAGAACATCCAGACTCCCTGGAAACCAGTAGTTGGCATAGCAACCAGTTAAGTAAAGCTAGCAATTAATTATGTAAGCAGCATGGCTAGAACAACTAATAGGATTACTTGGCCCAGGCTACCTATATATAAATGTAGCATTAGTCATTTTGTATGGATATGAATATGTTATTTTATGATGATTATATGTTATGTTTAGATAATAAAGGGGGTATGTTGCTGATGTCCAGGCCTAAATTGTCATCATTATTAATAAAATTACCTTTATAATTAATTAATGTTCAAGAAGAAACACAGCAGTCTTTAAAAAACAAATTAATAAAACTCTGTATTTCTGTATTTTATTTAAATCCCAAGTAACTCGAACAAGGAAACTTTTTCAAAACAAGCAGCAGCTTTGTCCCTCTCGAGATCTTCCAGATAGAGATTCACCAACGTGAGGAAGGGCGAGACAACCACAGGCTGAAGCATAATACGTGGAGCGTAGAGGGGTAACTGGAATGAGTCTAGGGCTTTATTAAGAAGACTCTTAGATTGATTTCCTGTCAGCGTGCATCCATGCTGATGAGATCGATGCAGACAGGAAGGGAGGTGAGATGGAGGAAGCAGGAGAACAGAGTGAGAGATCTTTCCGTCCTTGGAGTTGCCTCTCATTGCCCACGGGCCCAGACAGGAGACATCAGAAAACGGAGCAGAGCTGTCCTTTTCTTAAGTAATTAAGAAATTACTGGGAGGTCTCTCTATCCATATTTGATGAAGACCCAAACCACAATTAAGATGAGCCCTTCTGTGGGGGTTGTGGAAGTCTGATTGATAGTTCCCACACAGTGAGGCTGATGAGTGGTGGGTCAGTGAGCTCGAGGCTTCCTCTCCAGTATACCCTTTAACCCCTGCCTAGGTTGGTAAGTCCCCATCGGGAGCTGAATATGGATGGTCTACATCTGCTTGTTAATGAATTAAAAGAGCAATTTAGGTCTCTTCCGCTCCCAGAGGAGTTGATTTCATCTCCTTAACGATTGGCCCCCTTGAACCCGGCTCAGCATTGCTGCATTTTATCATAAGTTATACCATAAGGGAACCTTATTAACGATGACTTGAACTGAAAGGTGTTAGTAGGTGCGGAGAGGAAAATGCCCGAGGTTAGAATTAGCCTAATTGTTCATATGAAACGCCTACTAACAGTGTGAAAAGCAAATTGGTATGTTGTCATTGGCCTCTGCTCTCTGTGTTTTTCTTCTTTTTTAGTATTACTTGATACTAGAGAAATCCTTGACTATGCACATGGCTGTGCATAATTTGGAGTTATATAGTAGGAACATAAGAAGTGTGATGTTCTGTGAATTAACTATGTATCAGTGCAAATAATTTTGTCCAGGTGCAAATGTATGCCTGTGTTCATGTACATACGTCATATATCAGTACACACAATACAGCATTTAGTGAGATGAAAGTTAATGACTCTCCACTGGTTTTAAGTCTGAACTTTTTTAAGTCTGTTTGGTATTTCAATGATTAACGTTTGATCAACCCACCATCTTTCTAAGCAGAAAAGGCACTCCAAATGACATCGCAGGAACTTCAAAATTCATCTTTAATAGAGATGAAAACACAAAGCTTTGGAGCGGGTAATTAAAAACTTTGCTGCACGTAGAGCTTCTCAGGCCTCACTTCATTTTATGATAATGATAATTGAAAGATGGGGGAGGAAGGACTAAATTACAGAGCTGGATTAACAAAATGCCCACGCCGGGTGCTAAATTCACTCTCGTTACACTTGTGCAATAGCGGTTCGCAGCACCAAGCCTCTGGTTATAGCACACTGACTCGATTACCACCCTCTTAATCAAATTCTTCCTCCTCAATTGCATTTGCAGCGGTTTAAAATGTGTTTCTCTTCTCGCACTATTAAAACTCTCCCCTTAGGTCAGGATACGCTTCAGCTGTAGAACAAAGTACCTTTATTTTTTGAGGCCAAAGGAAATTCCTAAATATCCTCATGTTTATGAGCTCAAAAATGAGTCTTTTTCAATATGATCCTAATTTATGATGATTTTAATTAACTTGCATTTGTGGTATGCAGCTCTCCCTATGACTTAACTGTGAGGCTTGAATGTGGTAACTGGCACAAGCAAAGACATTACAGGGGTGGGCATGAACCTGGAAAGGTCTCCAATTTAGCTCACTTGAAAAATATTGTCTCTTATGTAAGAGCTACTATTAAGTTACACTGAAGTCAGACATTATTTTAACATTTTCTTCCAGTTCTTATACAGGAATATAGGCGATTTAATATATCATGTAGCAGCCATAGTGGAGCTCCTCCACTCCGGGGAAATACAATATTTGCTCTTAAACAACTGACTGCATAATTTGGCCACCTCAGTACTAATTTATTTGCAATTGATCATTTTGATACATTTAATGTTTAGATAATGTCATATTTTATCTTACTGAGCTGAGCTGAGCTGAGTGGAACCAGAGGCGCTAGAGCTAAAGTCAAGATAGTTTCCTGTGAACCAGTAACTTCAATTCTGAAACAAATCCATCTTACTAAACTATTTACCTATACTTATATTGTTATTGTGGTTGTACAGCCACAATGAATATTTTTTTTGTTGTCTAGTTGTTTATGCACAATGTATTTCAGATAAATAATCCATATGATCAGTTTTCAATTGATTTGGATACCTGATTGCAAGTATTGTGACAGTCCTAAATTACTTGTATATTCCATATTTAAACATTCAAAGTAAATAATATTAAAATACATTTTAATAAACAGGTAAGTTTAAATGTATTTAATACATATCAATACTAGACTTATCTGCAAACCATTGGTAAGCATAGCATATTAATCCTTTCATTTATTGTTTATTGTTTATTATATTTATATTTATCATTTAAAAACAGTACTATGAAAACTGAATATGGGATATTTAGCCTCTGTGTACCAGTGGAGATGCACATATGGCATCTCCAATGTGTAAACAAGGGCAGCTGTGGAGCTGAAAATAATGCTGTCAATGAATAAAGAATGCATTCAACAAACTGTCCATGAAGTAAGTCAATATATGTGCAAAAAGATGTCTACAACTACACAGACTGTGAGTTATGACTGCTGACAGTGACCATTGTTTCACTGTCAGCCATCGACAGGGCTGTCTGAATATCTGGTCTGAATGTCTGCCATGTCATGCATGCGACAACATTAAGGGGACCCCACAGAGAGTTGCTCTTGCTAAGTGTTACTGCTTTATTGTGGCGCTTATGCTCACTGACCTGAACCAAAAGGTCTCTCTCTGAAGAAAGCGAACCCAGCATCAACGCCCATATCGGACACTTAGGCTTCTGGGGTCACATAAAACACGCACAACACAAATATATCACATGGCCCTCATTACAACACTTACTTCATTCAAATATGGCAAGACGTTTTAAGAATTGGCATGGGTGAGAAGTGGTAGAGTAAATGTATAAACTCCACAGTAAAGAGCATTGTCATTTACAAATTGTCCGATTGCTGCTAATGTTTCTTTCCCATTGGACAGCATTGTTGCAATGTTGTTGTGTTCCAAGATCTAAGCAATTACATGGTGGGGAATAATTTAGAGTAAATTATCAAGTGAGTATAGTTTCATGAGTAAATGTCAATCTTGGCTCCAGGGTAAAATTGTAGGAAAGACATTTTGAGGTCAAACATTGTAGGTAGCTGTAACCACTATGTCACTGTTTTGCTCACATATATTTATCCATAACAGAATAGAATAGAGTTGCCAATTGAGCAAAGTGGCAAGCAGTAATTCCGTTGCGACACTCAAAATCAAAACTGTAAAAGCCGGAAATACATATTATTCCCTTGAAGTAAAATAATAATAATTGTTTTTTTCTTATTTTGTCTAATTCTTTACCTTTTTTATATAGCTACATGTTTATTTGTTTCTTGGCTGTCTTGTTTTCTAACTTCATCTTGACATTGATTGGGATATGGATATATTGAGGTCCTGTCCTACCTGCTCTTTTTTCAGGATTTAACTGGGACACATTTACACATGCTGACACACAGACACACACACCAGTAGACATGCACACGGTCTCTCACAGTCTTGAGGCTCTCGGCAGAGGCCCTCTGCAAAATTAATAACACAAGTCCCTGGTCAAGACAGTGTAGATAGTGTGTGTTTTGGTGCCATGAGAGAATAAGGCTTGATTTATCAACAGCTCGACCAGGAGTCCACAGAGAACAAGCTGACTGATTGAGCTCTTTCAATCTGACAAGGTCTCAAAGACAAGAGCGAGCCGGAGAAAGAGGAAGAAGTGGAGAAATAGGGGCAGACAGGAAGGATTGGGCAGCTATAAGGTTTGAGAGCCAGATGATTTAGAGGTCTAATATCAGCCATTATTGCTACTCCTATTCTTGAGTTTCCTAATTTCCCCCTAATGGAATCCTCACCCATCACTGAGCATACTGATCGCCTGTTAAACAGAGCTTCTCTCGACCAATCATTACGAGGCTCATAGCTGCCAAGCGCCTATCAGATATGAGGAAAATGGGAATTTCTGAGCATGACAAATCAGATAGGGATGTTTGAGAAAAGTTCATAAGTTGAAAAATGTCCTCAGAGGCACCAAGGATTTAGAATTGGGAGAAAAGCACACAAGTTGACTTGGTTTAAGCTGTTTTCAATCTTATATGTGGAAACAGGAAAAACTTAGACTGCTGTTGCTGTTTTTGCCTCAAACACTCAAAGGTATTTGTACTATTTACCTCTTATGAGCTTGGTATTCTGTGACAGATTGATGCAACTTTATTAGGTACATGCACAGTGCTACTCAACAGTAGAAAGCCCTGCAATGAGCATATCATATTCAGCTTTTTTTGATGTGTCAGAGATGTGCTGATTCAGCTTTTAGAGGCTGTATTTTATGGTGCAGTTGAATTGTATTGCGTCAAATTAAAAGGTGGCATAATCCAAAATGAGAAAATTCACACAAAAGTCATTACCTATTTACCTGAGTATTTTTGTTTATCTGTAATACTCCTGATAAAAGCATCACCAAAATGGCCCTCATATTCTACACTGGCACCACACAGTTACAAGCAGAGCTGCACCCACGCAATCATGTGTAAATACTGACATGGGATACATTATCACATCTTCATTATTCATTCATTAAACCAGAGCTATTTAATCAACTCCAGGGACGAGGTCCTTGCAATGAAAGATGAGCTAATGCAAGGTGCTTGTTTACACAAAGGCACCGCCTCCTTGTGTCGGATCATCCCAGCAAGCTCTTAACACGATTATGAATCCATACTTAATGAGCACATAAAACATGGCAGGGATTATCAACATGTAGCTAGGGCTTCCATTGTTGGCATCAGAGGAACACAGAGCCACTTGTTTCTGAGTGGGTTAAGAGTTTTGGGCCATGGCCACCTCACTTTCTTCATAATTCTTTGTCATTTTTCCTTTCCCCCTCAGAATAGAGGCAGCAGGCCAAGGCTCCTGTGGTGTAATGTAATGTTAAATGAATCTGCCATGCTGTAAACCTGTTAGGAAGTTTTAAAAGGCCCATACGGACCCAGTGGGGTGAGAGAGAGACAGAAGCAAGGCATTGAAAGAGAAGGAGCTGCCAATGATAGAGAATGAGACTCTTTTTCTTTTTCTCCTTGCAGATTCCAGATCCATACCATCCAGCTGAGGTTAAGAGTGGACTGTGGTTGTGTGTTTCATTGCTTCCAGCTTCACCTGTAGAGGGTCAGTGGCATTCGCTAGGTTTTGAAAAGAGGTACATGAAAAAAAGGCAGTGGTGGTAAAAGTGGAGGGTTGGTCACAGAAGTGGAACGAAGGAGGAAACATGGCCAGATGTTGCAAAGCAGAGCAGGACCCTCAAGCACTGTGCTAGTCCAGCTTGACCAAATGGCCTCATTGTAGCCTAGTCACGGTCTTTTTTCACAGGCTTTGTTCAGGTGTTTAGTTTCAGGTGAGGATGAAGAGAAAGCCTGGTAGTCATAGTTACTAAGTACAGAGGTTTTCAGAAAAGGGTCGGTTACACTTAAATACCCAAAGCATCTGCTGTTGCTCAAAACTGTGGTTAAAGCCCAAGTATTGTGGATTTGTATATCTTCCCTGGGTGGCAATAAACCAACCAGAGAAAGCAGTTAGAGAAGGCCTTTAATTACCCCTTTACAAATTGGCTGTAAGTGTGGCAACCTGTTTTGTTTATATTGTTTTCTGCAAGTATTTGGACCCCCACTGCAACTTTATCTTCACTTCTTAATTGAGCAGTTGTTTGCTAGAGACTAATCTCCAAGGCTTGTGTGCACAACAGTCCTGAAAGATGCTGCAAATTAAGGACTTATCTTAATCCTCTCCTTCCCAAAACATTAGCCTTTCAGATCAGGACAATTTGAGACGAATTGTTTTGTGTCTGTGTGGAGGACGAGCAAAAGGTACTTTAAAGCAAACCTGAATTAGTTTGTGTTAAAATATGCATGTAAGACAAAACCAGCCAACTTCATTGTAGGAGTACAGGTTGATACATGTGTAAAGATGCTTGAGCCATATAAGATTGCCTTTAAGTGCATCTGTGGACACTTAACACTAAACACAATAGTGCTTGATGTAGCAGTTTTATGCTACGCTGAAACACCCATCAATACCTGTGTCTCAGGTGTAACTTGTTCCCCCGACAAGCCATGAACACCTGTCTCTCTAATCCTACAAATTAACCTGGAGACTAGCTACTAGCTTGGGTTACATCCAACATGACTTGCCCATCCTTTATTCCGGCGCGTCAGCCTGTGCAATCTTCTAATCAGAGTAATCCAATCCCAGACTTCTATCCCCTGTCCAAGCTGGAAAAGGGACAGGCGCGATGGGGGGGCAGACAGATCCTGCCCTATGTCTGCCAACACTAACGTCTGGCCTCTCATCCAAAGTTACTGGCCCTCCACCCCCACCACCATCCCTCTTTTTCACTTTCTTTTCTTGAGATGCATTGCACATTCTGGTTTATCCCCCATTCAAGCCTGTATTCCAGTCACAGACGTAGTGGGGGAATTATATGGGACAGGTATTAAGCTGTGATTTATTTATCTGAGATTGAAACCAGACCAGCGCCTAGAGCCTGTCATGTGGTCCGACTGCCCATAGTTCATGCCATAGTCTTACGCAGCTGTGCACTTGTTGTTCAAAATAGGGCCATGTCCCCAATGACCACACTCATTCATATCGATCTCTAGAATACCATCTTTTAAAGACACCCCGAGGTTCATATCGAGCATGGAAAAGCTTCCTGGACACACGAGCAGAACAACAAGGGAACAATTTAAGTACATACAAAGCCAATGGCTACATGCCAGATAAAGTGTCAGCTTATTCCTATCTCTGTTCCTTCAGGCAGTAATGATTAGCCACAAAACCTCCCATGTCCTTTGCCTGATATACCATAGTAACACCAATGGGAGACAATGGAAACGATGGAAGGTAGCAGGTGAAAAGTTCTTGTGGGAATGGCTATTACAGGATGCTATAGAGGCCACTGCTGGTAAGGATTTATTGATCCATTTTTCTATTCTCTTACTTCCTTTAATTTAAAAGAGTAGATTGTTAGGGAAAGCACAAGAGGAAGTAAAACTCTTTATATTGTCTTGGCTTTGTTTCTCAATGCATTATACAAATTAAGAGGTTGAAGTAGCAGGGGAGAAACTATGGCAAAGTACAGGTTCACCCTGTGGCAAAATGGTAACCCCACACCCTTTTTTCAGCAGCCAGCTCCAGCACATAAAACCACCGCTCTGGGAGGAGCTTCCGGGGCCATGACGATATGGTCAATCAGTTTAAAAGCTTATAAAAGCCTCTCTGGATTAGGCTTTTCAACATATCAGGATGCTGGTAAAAGGTTTTGCTTCCTTGGTAATGTTGGCTGGCAAAGTGTAGCTCATAACAGTTGAATGATTCAAGGTTTTAAACATACACATAATGGCGAATGCAGCTTCTATTCTGACACAGCAGCTAAAGCAGTTGTTCTGAAAAGAGTCACTCAGAATCCAAGAGGGGAAGTTTCTGTTTTATGTGTGTAATATGCCATTTTTAATGCTGTAGCAGCCCCAACCCATATTGTTTAAAAAAGGATACTACATAATTCCAAAAAGTTGATGAAAAAACATGAGCAGTGTCCAGAGGGTTACAGTTCCCATGTGTATTGTGAAGGTCTGGACACAGTGGAGGCTGATGAGGGGTGCAGGATTTTGGAAGAGACGTAAGATGAGCTGGACAGTCGGAGGCCTATCCTGCAGAGATCATTTGATATATAAGGGGTTAGATGTCCCGTATAAATGTTTAATCACTGTCTGGGCTCCTGGTCGTTAACCTCCTTGACAGTGAACTAGAGATGGAGGACCAATGATACCTCTGTCTAAACATTGGGCAATTACCTTATCACATCTTAAATCCTCAGCCCAGAGGCCAACCCTCCTCCAAGAGGTTTCATGGGCATTGCACACAGCACTCTTCTGACAAATAGTGCAGCTGTTAGGGTCAATGACACACTTCAGTTCCTGTCACTTATCAGTAAACATAGATTGATTTCCTTGGTTTCATATTGTGTGTGCACCTTATGTGTTAGTGAGGCAATTTAGGAGATTACAGAAAGCCTTATAAGATAATATCAAGTTTGCAGAACTTTGTTTAGATCAAAAACAACACTGATCACTGACCTTTAACTTTTCCAACCAGCAAATGCAACAAAAGTGCCCATTTTGTGTCTGCTTGATGACATAGATAATGCTGACGCCAGAAGCCTTAAATGACATCTGAGAGCCAGGAATCAAGTTTCATCAAATCAAAGCCACTGCACCCATGGGAAGAAATAGTTTTTGAAAAGAATTCTCAGTATAAGATCATCTGTCTAATCTGGAGCTAATAATAGTTGCATAAGAATGAAAGTCACCCAGTGTTACCCCATGAGCACAAGCAGAGCCAGACTGACATATGGTACTTTCTGCAGGGTCATATCAATGTTCAGCAAGCATGCTACAGCTGCAGGAATTCTGTGTATCTTTTTAAACTTTTGTTGTGTTATTTTCTCTCCAACCTTTTGCAATGACTTGACTGTGTGATCACATGGTTTGGGCTGTTACTGTGGTGGCCTCAAGAGCACACATTTTGTGCCTCTAGGGTCACTATACACAAAGAGTGGACTACACTAGTATCTATCTCAGTGTGAGAATCAAATAATGCACATTGGTCTTTTTATTCAAGGGGTGTACTGTGGTCCCATAATGAGCCTCATATTTCATATTTTTACCAGGATGTGACTTGATAATAGAAATGGTTTCCTTAAGTAAAACGTTGTGACTATTGCTTAAGAAAGTGGTCAGCTCCATGGGCATAAAAGTGAAATGCACGCCCAAACCCAGCTTGCCCATCCAACCCCCCGCCACTACACTCATTTTCACACACACACACACACTACAGGCATGACTCACCCCCTTTCCCACCCTGTAACTATTCCATTACGGCAATGTGATCCTAAACCCACAAAAAGGTCCCAGTGCTCTGGTAGAATACACTGAAACACTACAGACAACACCCATACACCCACCTACAGACACAGTAGAGGCACAAGGCCAAAATACTACCTAACAATAAGGTAGCAGGGGTGTGTATATTGTCTCTCCACTAACCCACAGAGAAGGAGAGGGAGTGAGCGAGTCAAGACAGTCTTGATGCTCTTTTGATTATAAAAATGTTCAATCAGCAAGACATAAGATGTCTAAAATTAAAAAAATAAAAATAAACTGACCTGATTGACCTGATGTTTTGTATAAAAAACTTTGTCATTGCATTTGACTTAATAATGTTTTCATGACATTTGAATGAACAAGATAAATGTTGTGTATGTTGGTTGGGCGAGGAAGAATGCAAGAGTCCCAGGATGATGCAGTGAACTCTGACTGTTTACAACTCTCACGAAATGGATCTGGAATCTATACACTACAGTAGCTTTGGCGTGACGTTGGAAAGCATGCATGCTTTCACTTATGTGCGGTACATGTTCACACTCACACATACCCACATTAACGCATGTGCAAGCATCAGTGCCAGATTAGCCTCTTTCACTTCACTGTGCATGGCACCATATGTAAAGCCCCACTCTTTTCCCCTGCATAGCATGCATACAATTTCCATTTTATTTGATGACATCACTCCGCGTAGCCTTTAGTGGCTGGCTGGCTGGAACCAAAGTTTATTATTTGGAGAATGTGAGGTTTTTTAAAAACTCCCCCACCTCTCCCACGGGTGATGTTTTCCAAAGTGGACTCGCTAAGGCGTAGCAAACAAGAGCGAATGCCCAGGCTGGACTGTGAGGAAAGGCAGATCAATGAGACAGCTCACCAGTTCATGCGTAGCAGCTTTGGGGAGATAGTCCTCTGTGGACAGTTCTGCTTTGGAGACCTGAAATCAGTATTTCTGTGCTGTTGAGGGGGGTTTGCTTATCAGCTGTGGATCCCTTGGTGCATGAAGCATGTCACACAGGGAGATGGTGGTGCTCTGAGGTTTGTGTATGCCTGTGTGTTTGAGCGACAGAGAGAGAAAGACATGGAGGAATGAAAGTAAACCTCTACAGTCAAAAAGCATTTGGTAGAAGGAATAAATCAAACCTTGCCCATTAGATGCTAAAACTTATCTGGCAACAATCTAAATCCATGACATTCAGAAAGCCATTTACCGGTTTAGCATTTGCCCGATCAAAAGGAAACAGTACCTACATCGTCAGATCTTGTCTGTGTATTTTGTCCGTCACATTTACAGTCATGTCTCATGGTTAACAATTAATTTCACATTTGTTAACATCATATGTTTCACTGAACATTACTTACAAAAACCTGGATATTAGAGGATCCAGAATTCTGCCAAGGTTTAACAAATTGAGAGCAGATGGGGACACAGGTATTGCCAAAGAAACAGAAGATCCTTGGGAAACATTTAAACCAGGCTCCTTTTAATCTGGGGCTTTGCAGATGAAATAGACTACAAGAGTCGAACAAAATAGGAGAAAGGTTGTTACCATGGTAAATACATGTGCGACTATATCAAACACACTATAATAGTTTGCAAAGGTTCTTCACAGAAAAAAGAGTCTTGTTATTACTTCATTCAAATTGAAGGCACTTACAAACATACAGGTTAAAATGTCAGAAATGCATTTTTAACAGGTTATATGACCCTATTTCACCATGCATCCATGGCATTTAATTCAAATTATGCTGAATGAAAAAATCAGAATACCCTAAAAAGAGTAGTCAATGAGAAAAGTTTTACTCACAAAAGATAACAATTACCTGAGTCCATTTACATTTAGACTAGCATTTTGCAGCAATTTTCACGCATGTCCACAGGTACCAGACAGCTCGATGGAGTCTCACAGTTAGCGATAATGGTAATACACCATGAGTGGGGGCTTGAAAATTTAAAATTGAAGTGAAAAAAAGATTCTGCCAATGGCACCTAATCAGCCAAGGAGAAACGGTGAGCGGGCTGACACAAAGCATTTTCTAGCAGTCACTTCCAAAAGTCTCTCTCTTACTCTTGCCTTTGTCTTGTAGTAAGTTGTCAGTTCAGTTTTGTTCACCTTTAATTTGCTCCTAGTCGCTGGTGTCCTTTTATTACCTGCAAAATTAAAAAAATACTAACACCTTAGCTCTTCATCTTTATCTTAATCATTGTTTATTTTTTTGTAAAAGAGATGAAGGCTCTATTTTCTGCATTTGAGTTCTACTGAATTAGACATAAATTCTCTTAAGAATTGTGGAAAAGGGGCTTTTCAGGCCTTCCAGTCTCTGACATTATCTGTGTAAATATGGACTAACAGGAGAAATATGTTTCTGCACCACACAATAGTTATTGCACTACATCATTACAAAACCTAATTGGTTTAGTATTTAAGGTAAGTGTGTAAGGTTAGTGGGAATGAAAGGATATATTTACATCAAGACGGTCATCAAAATTCCATTCCCATCTCATGACAATTTGGTGAATGTTTATTTTCAGCCAAAGTTTTTTGTTATATTGAAGTCAGTTTATCTTAAATTAAATCTTTAGCTGACCTTTATATTTGATGATGACATTAGTCAGGTCATTATTCTTGAACTGTAACATTTGGAGAGGTTGTAATTATTTCCCACTGCATCGCTGCTATGCCTGAAAAACTGGTCACACAACAAAAACGCATTAGGAAAAGAAAATAGGAAAGCAGTTATCCACCTTCAGAAATGAATTGATGTTGCATATGCACAAGCAGTATATTCTTTACCTTCATGAATATTTCTCTGATGGAGATATTACATTTATGGGGACCTGCAGCTGCATGTTAAGGGGCCTATAAGTCATTACGGGGAGCTGGAGATTTACCTTGTAGCTGTAGAGCACCTGCATCTCTTCTCATTTGTCTCCTCTGACATATTTCTGGTCACGTAAGAGCAACCCCGCCATAACTAGCAGGACTATGTATATTTCCTTGGATGGGAAAGCTTTGTCTCCCTGATCAAACAAAGCCTCCCATTACTGTTTACAATGTCTTCCCTATAGAGGAAATGAGAGCCAGGTCCACATTTATTTATTTGACAGTGGGTATCACAGCCTCCTCTTCTGTTATGGAATGTTTTATGTTCACAAGTGAGATAGTCAGCAGTGGATTCTACACAAAAACACACACTCACTATCTCTCTCTGTGCCTTTATCTCTTCAGCCCTCTCATAATGAAACAAACAGGCCTGCTCTCAGTGAGATGCATTACTTATGTGCTTATCTCAGTGCATTACAGTGTATCATGTTTAACTTTTATTCAGAGCAGTGTTGAGACATGTGGCCATTGTGCAAATGAAACGGAGCCAGCTGTTTGTGTGCAGAATGCAGTAAGTGATGTTCTACAGTACAAGATAACTGAATGTGTTCTTTACTTTTTCGCAATAGACAGGCACACAGCATCTACTTTCTCGTGCGTGACACTAAACAGGAGGCCCAAAATGTTGTAAAAAAAAATACCATGACTCTACTCTGTTGGAGGCAAAAGCTACAAATTCACGATCTTGTCAAAATGTCAGTCAAACACAACTTTTGTGTGTGTGTGTGTGGTTTGTGACCCACAGGTGAGTGAAGTCCAATTTTTCAGCTCATCCTACATTATTGCTGTTTGGCCTTGTCATCGCCCTGCTGTTCACTGAGTCTAGATGTGATAAAATATTTAGAAGGAGCTGATTCTCCATTGGGAGATGTTAGCAAAGAACAAGAACTTTTCTACCCGTTCTGCCCGAGTGTCTCTGCTGCTGTTTACTGGCTTACAGATGGAGGGATGACCCCTCCACCACCATCTCCCTCATCCTCCCACGCTACAAACCTTTGTCTGACACCATTCCCAGTATCTCACATCCTTTTGTAGCACAAATGAATCCTTCTTCTCTCCTCTCATCCTCCTTGTACTGACCAGGGTGGGATTAAATGATAATTCGTCCTTTATTCTCTTTTGGAACACTTAAGGGCCCAATTCCAGTCTTGCATGTCTGATCCTCTTATATCAGCGCACTCACTGACATGTTTTGAAAATTCCTTCCCTTTTATTTTCTATGCCGCCACTACCAAAGCCAACATAGCTTTCAGGGTGCCAACAAGTTGTGAACATGGTAATAAGAGGAGCGGAAGCATAACCAAGAGAAGGAAGGAAAGAAAGGAAATCCTGAATCTTATTGGACTTAAATATCTAGTGGTGTACTGTGGAATTCAGACTTGGAAAAGAAAATACTCTCCATTCTCCCTCTCCCCTCCTTTCTCTTATCTGTTCATGTATAGCAGCCATTATGCTGAATGCACACACACATTTTTATCAGTGAATACCAAATCAAACTCTTCGGTCCCTGACACAAACCAAATTGTCACCACACACTGTGAGTTGGTCTCATGTCAGTGCACACATCTAAAAAATGTGACAAGGAGACTCAAGCACCCACTTGTACAAATGCTATATAGTCTAATCTCACTTACATTGATGATAACACGTTTTTGATCAGAATCTATGTGTTTTCCTCTATATTTGAGATATTTTGCTCATTTGAGAAACAGCAGTGTTAATCCTGAGAGAGGAATTTGTTCAGTAAACAATTTATCAGTGAACAGTAGAGCCACACTTTAAGGAGGTTCTCCATTAAAGACAGCAGCATTAAACTCAATGTTGTATTGGTTATTGAAGTTTTAAGTGATGTTCAGATGTTTTTTTGAGGGCCTTCTGAATGAATTTAAAGCCTTTTATCTGCTCAAATTTCTCTTCTATTTACCATTTACCAACAGTACATATCCCATGTAGATTGAATTATTTGTCTTGATAGAGACCAGGAAGATAAGACCGAACAACTAAAGAAATTGAGAACTGAAGTTGGCATTTTGAAGATTTTTGTTGATGTAGATGATACTGAGAATCTCACTGCTAGCTGGTAGTAACATACTGTTGTCTGATACGATCACCTTGAAATGAAAATCATAATGGAGGGTTTCTCTTCTGGGTTTTATATCTTTTACAAGCGTCTTTTCTGAGTACTCACTTCCCTCCACTTCTAAACCCCTATGGCCACGGCAGAACAAGACGCTTAATCTAGTAGAAATTGATTCCTGCCCCATCATAATTTGCCTTGTCTCTATGTGCCCTGGCCATCGGGCGCTGTTGTTGGAGGAAGTTAAGGGGGGGATATTACAAATCATGTGAGCACATTGGAGCAGCGATCAATAGGGAGAGCTGCAGTCAATCTTGTTTATTACTCTTTTTGCAATTTTAGAATTCAGATTTTGTGGCAGGGATGGGAGATGAATGAGTGGGCGCTGCAGAGCGAACGCCACAGATTACCCACACAGAGAGAGTAGCGAGGAGGGAAAGAGCAGAAGGTGGAGGAGGCAGTCGCCATGGAGATGATGATAATCCTGGACATGCTCAGATGGTGTTTTGTTCTCCCCAACGTACAGGCTACAGAGAGACATACACAAACACAAACAGAACAATGTGTGGTTAATCTGCACGTATGCCTGGCTGACTCCAGACAAACGTGTAGACACAAGGGTTTAAAGATCAAGAAAAGGGTGGGGGGGATGCTCATGTCAGACACCAAAGTGAGGTGCAAAACACTTCAAGACTTAGAAACAAAGTCAGCCCTGTCAGAAAAAAAGGAATGCAAGTGAACATGACTTGGTCTCCGTCACCATATATCATCAAGACAGTGCAATCAGCCTTTGCCAATTCTAAGCACTGGAAAAGGTTACTGAAGCTATAGGCAAAGGTGTACAGACACACTGAGCACAGAGGCAATCTTTTCCATTTAAACCTACTTCATTCTTTGGCCACAGGTTGGTGACTCCAGTGTTCAGTAAACCTTTAACTGAATTGTGCAATCAAAAGACAGGGCAGAGTGATATTAAGCTTTAAACCCAAGACAAGAAAACAGTCAGTCGGCCAATGATGAAATGGTCTGATAGAAAAAAGTCATGCTGTAAGGGATGGGGCTAGTCTGAGGGCTTCACATGTGACTGTGGTGCTACAAATGAATACAAGGAGCAGCTTCAATGTGTGTGTATGTGTGTGTTATTGATTAAATGTTTGCTCTTGGATGTGTACCTGCTGTCACAGTGTCTATAATTTTTGCTTCAATAACAATGTCTTATAATATCTAACAATATGATGACACTGGGGTTCAAGGTACCAGAAGAACAAGGAAAGACACATCAAGTAGAATAAGTAACCACAAATGAGAAATTTGAAATATGCAGTTTTTTTCTGAAGCAAGATAAAGTTTGCTTGCTTTAAACAGCTGCCTATTGTTTGATATAGGGGTTAGTGTGTCTATGGGATTAAACCATGTGGGCCTACAAACCAAAACAATGACTCCAAAGCCTATAAAAGCTGAGAGGATTTATAGAGTTTTGATTCTCAGTGAGATTGGCAGTATTACAACAACAAGGAATCAGTGTTAATATTAAAAATACCCTAAATAAGCAGAAGAACCTTACTTGCTTATTCTGTTTAAACCTGCCATCAATGTGGATAGCACCATTCAGATTACTTGTTGTCCATTCTGCTTGCTGCAGCCAAATTAGGGCTCAACATTTCCTGTCAGCTGATATTTTTGTCTGTATTTTAAACCTTTTGACTATTAGTATTTTCTTTTCTTTGTTTACTTTAAGCCTCTAGTTGCATTAGCTATTATCTGATGTTTTGGTGTTACAAATTGGACAGAGGGCCAGGATCTTTCAGTTGTTTCACATTACTGTGAGTTATCAAATCCAGGAATTAGGAGCCTACCTTAAGAAACAAGTTTGGAGTCTTGGAGTTGTTTTGTTTGTTTTGGCCAACAAAAACAAGTCATTTATTCCTTCTCTGATACATTTTGGTTGATGATTGACTGTAGGATATCCACAAATGTATTTTGTCAAGAATAACAGAAGGCAAAACACATCATATTAATATATCTGAATAAATACATTTTCCCTCTGTGTTATCATCTTCACTTGGACTAATTGGATTCACATCAGATGTGCAAACCAGAGGTTTCTACTGGTTTACTATATATGCTTTTCCTTCACCTGCAGCATGTGTGTGTAAGGACCTGGCTGTGGAGGTGCTGTTGTCATGTTGCTGTTCACGCAAGCTTGCAGCTATGCAGCTCTTGTCTTTTAAGACTTCCTCCCCATTCTCCTTCTCTTTCTCATTCTCTTTCTTCTTATTGGCTAAAGTCTAAAATCTGATTCTGAAATAACATTCCAAGTTGCACGTTTAATTTGGTAAGGCTATAATTGGACGTCTTAAATCAAATAGAAAAAAACTATTGGAGCAGCATTGAAATTCTGGGGTTGTTAACAGCTCCACTGAATGCACATTTGTGTATTTGTGTATGCATTGCACAGAATAAGTCATATGTACTCTGTGAGTGTGTGTGTGTGTTATGTTCCTGCATGTGCCCTGCCTTCATAAACGTTTTGGCCCCCTCTGTTTTTCATCAGAATGTCTGTTTCAGGCTGAGCAGAACGAGAGACACAGGAGAAAGCAAGAGGGAGAGAAAGGGAGAGACCCTGCTGCATCCCAATCAGCCTGGCTCACTGAGGCAGAACTGTGCCTAAAATACTGGGACTGAGGTGGTCTCCGCTTTGCCCTCGCATTTCCAATTCACAGTCACCACAGTCCAATGCAATTCAAATAATAACAACAAATAGGGTAAAACTGGATGGATATGTGCGGCATGCTGAGCTTTTTCAATACGCAGCACGACTCCAGCACATTAAAGTGGCAAAATCAGGGAAAGGAAAGGGGGTTGAGTGCAGGTTAAGCTGAGCGAGGCAAGATTTTTATGTAATAATACAGCTGTCTTATCAGTCTAATCATGAAGTGAGGCTGCAACTGAGATTAGAGTCTTATCTTCCCTAATTGATATGCTGTAGATCGGCCCTATCTGCCAAAATGAAATTCTGGTGTTACGGATAGTCAAAGCTTCTGTACCCGTGAAACATAAGCAGAAAATCTAAACTGTCTCTTAAACAAAATCCTTTAGGTCATAAAGCAAAACGCTCTCACCAGACAGAAAAGGTCATAATAAAGGATTCTATTAAACGTGGTCAATTACATTTTTGAACATTTAATTCCCATTTTCTTTAAATTACTTTCAAAATAATTTTAGGGCATATAGTATGGTTAAGGCGTGATTAAAGCTGCAGTCTGTACCAAAAAAGACGTTGTAGACTAACTGGGCTAAAAACAACAAATAGACTACATAGCAACAACACATTTCTTATTTATTGTCTTATTTTTCTACAAATAAAAACAGAATAATATGAAAAATTATATAAGCCCATAAAAATGCTTCACATTGTGGCTTTAAGATACATTTATTGACACATTGTTACATGATTTCTGGAATTAAAGTTTAGAATCTTCAAACTATTTCAAGTCATGTTAAGTCAATTGTTGTGTAAGACTAAATGTGACCAGCACCGTTTGATTTCTGTTGGGAATGTTATCACTCCATCTTCTTTTCTCTCTCCATGTTTTCTATCTTTTATCAAATAAATGATAATAAAAAAATAAAATTAAAATAATTAACACAAAATAGTTAAAAAGATTGTGTGCCCACATGTTGAAACATTTCCCCAAAAATGCTGCACGTGTGCTGAAATTGCATGTGAATTGGACCCTTATTTGTGCATATATGCTCTGGCAGTTGCAGGAGGAAGTGGCAGTAAATAAGAACTGCTGCAGTGACCTGTTCTCAGTCTGTGCACAATCGATTCAGGCTACACTCTGTACCTGAAAATGTTCAGTGTTACAGCTGGGTCTTATGGAACTCATTTAGAATTGTACACACTGATATCCAATACCTCTGTCCCCAGTTGGAGTGAGCTTGCGTGCATGCAGCTCTGCAAGTCTTAATGTTTCATGTCAGGCTTTCAAACGAATAAAGTTGATTTAATGTCACTAGTGACACAATTATCTCAGGGAAACTGGTTAATCCTGTGAAATTGTAGAGTGCAAAGCACAGTACATTTCTCCTCTCCACACCTCTCCTCTGTGTCACACAGACACACACAGAAACAGGCATGCCCAAATGCAATTCAAGCAGTAGGCAAATTGAAAACAAATTTCGGTCCAATTTTCAACACAATAAAACGGTGACTCTGGTAATCTGGCCAAACGACAGCACACAAAGCCAGGATCAATCTACTCTCTAATCCTATTGTGTTTCGTGTACCTGCTTACAGTGGCTCAGGCTTGTATCCCCATTTCCACTGCATTCCCCCTCTATTATTAAGCACCTGTTAGAACAAGCGCATTCACCTGAAAGGAAAGCACTCCAGGCTATTAAACCTTTGCCTACAGGAAAAGTCGGGTTCATGAATGTCTTTATTGAAGTGTAAAAGCCTGGCTTTGGTTTCCAAACCCTCTCAATACAGTACCAATTACTCTCTGCTGTGGGTATTTGCAGGATAGTGCTTACTTGCCCCTACTCTTTCTCTATATTTATTTCTATTTCAAAGTTTTATTGTACCGTTTTACTGTCACTAGAGGCAGATCTGTTTCATACAGTCTAAAAATAGATGCTTGAAATGGAAATCTGAGCTCACTGTGTATCCCAGCATCTTTCTTCTCTGGTGTTTTTCTATGTGTATCTAACCTTCAGGGAATTAATAGTGTAACCATGTGGAGAAAAATAATGAACAAATGGCTTAGAGAAGTAAAAGAAGCATATTAGCTGTGCTTTTACTCTCAAAACTATGCTTTTCAAAGAACTTCAGTTGTTTCCTTTCTTGCTTTCTAGTAGAAACCCACTTTGATAAGGATGGGGGGTAGATGAGGACCATTAGTTTTAGAAATGATGCTTGAAACCATTGTTTCAACACAGGGAATCTTTCTGTCATCTTTTGTTTTATAGCCTCTTTAAAGCTCTTTCATGAACCCAGAGGAGTTGTTTTGTATCACCTTCACAGTTTGTACTACTTTCCTTTTTTCCTTTTTGTACCTCTTGATACAGAAAATGACAGGAACCTAAACCAAAAACAAAAGAACAGCACCTATACTTCCAATTCATTTCAGCTCAGTAAGCAGATAATGTGATCACCTAATTGTCAGATTAACTGTAACCTTTATCTTAAATTACTTCTCTGTCTAATCCACGTTTACATTTCTTGTGTCACTCTGGGGACTCATTGGTGTAAGCATTTACTCACCAATAAGAAACAATCTATTCATTTATATAATGAAATTATTAAATAATAGTGTTCTGTTCCAGGAAGGAGTATTTGTGATTTGCTACATGTGCAATCGCATCTGAATCGAAGTGTTAACCTCACCCAGACAGAGAGGGTAGGCCTAAATTAAATCGGGGCATGTCTAGCATGGCTGCTGCAGCGGCACCTCCTCATCATTGATCCATCTGGTGGGCTTTTTGCCAATGACACGCACAGCGCTTTCACAGAAGTCATAAACAAACAAGTATTCACCACCCTACATAGCTAAAAGTAAGTAACACGCCCGCAGACTTCTATTTTCTCCCTGCTATCTGTCTCCTTTCCTTTCCAGTGGCATCAAACCTATTTCTCAGTGTGCGGCTCTGTCCTCTGAAGTGGTACGGGAGCTTCAGCAGGTGTGGGAGCCGCCTGGCAGAGGAGAGACCAGCGCTGGCACAGCTGGGAACAGCAGGTATAGTGCCCAACCAATGTGTCGGTCCTGATAATGCTGCGTCAGGCAGAGCTAAGCCATGCTCAGCGAGGTTGCCAATGCCCTAACTGGCTGGCTTGCTTCAGCTTGTTGTTGTGTCCTCAATATTTCTTCCTGCTGAGGTGGGAGGAGGGTTCAGATTCTGTTGATTACAAAGAAATGTATTTGTACCAAATCAGTTGCATCGCTTTTTGTGTTCTACATTACTAGTGCGAAACTGTTTATTCATTTATTTATTCATTGTACACAGAAATCCAACCTAAATATTTTTCCAGCACAATGCCAGTGGCTTTTATCAAATTTCTAATTTATATGGATGGCAAGCAAAGATCTTATCAGGCAAGGTGCAAATCAAGTCATTAGAGCATGAAGCTTCAGGATCTACTCCATTTTAAAAACGTTGCTTAAGTTTGAAAGGGCACACGGATCAAATGAGAATTTAAGAAGAAAACAACAGTTGATCTCAAAGAACTTTGGTGCCCAAATTACAGTGCAGAAAACACGAACAGACATGCTGTTTTAAAATTAATTCCCTCTGTTTCAGGGTTTTAAGACATGTGCTCCAATTCAGAACCTTCCCTCTTCGTCGCCCCAAGACTGAACATAATAGACTTGATGAGCTTGCAAGTACTACTCTAAATACACCTGAGAAATGCTTCTCTCCCTTCTTTTTGCCTGAAGTTGGAGGACACGACTAGTGTATTCCATTAAACTGTTAAAAACCTTAAAAACCCAGTCAATTTGTAAAAGTTTGGGAAATGATTCCATCCTCTTCACCATGTATATGTGTTCAGGTGATCATTATTCACATGAGCTTACATAAAAGAAAGGAAGCCAGACATCAATTTCAGAGTGAACTGTCCCCTACAAATTCAGGCTAAGATCTATTTGTGTATAAACATGCAAAGCAGACCAACGCTTATTCTACTCCTACTGATGGATTTATTTTAAAGAGCGCATATTTTAAAATCCGTGAGACAAATGAGCCAAAAAAAATGCTTTCACTGGATGGAAATTTAACATTTATTTTTACTTTAATGCAGAAAAGGGGAACAACATCAATACAGTGCATGTCATGCCTTCCAGCTGAAAAATAGTCTAGAGGCTTTCTAGAGTCTTTCTTTAAAAATACACTGAACAGAGGACACATTTTGGTGCTTTTATGATGTCTTATAAAATAAGTAATTGTCACCTTATTGACTTTATTTTTTTTCTGTTATATTTGCATATTTGGTATTGCGGTAATTCAAAGGTAACAGAAACCAAGCAAGTTGCATTACTTTAATGTTGTGAAGTTACTGACTACATTAACAGGGGTAATTGTATTGTATTATATTTTTAAAGGAATCCTGCAAATGAAGGATTTTATCAACATGTATTTTTTGTTTTTGTCATGTCACCTTTTACATTTTTGATAGTAAAACAATAAGATGCCCTTGCCATGCAGTAAGAGCCTGCATGACTTATATGGTAAGCATTTTTTTAAACCTAAATGCACAGATAGAAATAACAGTTTCTTCTCCTGGAAGTGCACATACATAATGTCCCTGAAGATAATGTTCATTCTTTAGATAAAGTATGTGTCTGTGGGGGCTGTTTCTAGGACTTTTCAAGCAAACCAACCAAAATTTACATTTTAGGTATTTATCAGAGACTCTTATCCTCTGAAACGTATTATGAGAGAGCAGAGAGGGGTTCAGAGAATTGCCAGGGGATACTTCATCAAGATACTTGACTGTTAAAGAGGAAATAAGTGAGACCTTTACTTCTCCCCGGCACCAAACAAACTTAGATAATCCTTAAGGGGGTAGGTGGTGTCAGAGATCATAAGATGATGAGTTCCAGCTATTATAATTTTGAAATGTTTCTTTTACAGGATACATTTTGTCACCTCACTCCCATACGCAAAGCCCATACTTTCATATACAGACGATTCCCTTGAAGCACGATGCCCCGCTGAGTAAGAAAGACAGGAGGAAGTCCTTCAGAAGGCTTGAGAGAATCAGAGGAGGCAGAGTTCAAGAAAACAGGAAGCCAAGGATAGTGCAAAGTTACTATGCACCAAAACATTAGAAAACCACCTACAGCCCCCACAGGACGAAGGGGATTTAAGTCTGGACCTGAATGTAAACAAGCTACCGTAACCTTTGACCTCTCCACACTCATCCTATTCATGACTATAAAAACATTCAGCAGTGGACTGAGAGGAGAGCACTTGAGGATGGGGTTAAAGCTTTATGTTTGTGTGCAGGATGCTGCAACGTGTGGTGACTGCACTCTACATTATTTCACTCTGAAAAGATAGAGGAACATTTAGAAGCCATGTTTTGCCAATTTTTTCCATGACTCCCACGAGGAAGGCACATGGAAGATGTTACTGCTGACTGATAAGTTGTGTGTATGCGTGGCCACGTGTTGAGTGAGTGAGGGTAGAATATTGTGTGTGTTAAGCTGTTAGTACAACATAACAGTGCAACGCTGTCATTGGCTTTGATATGCCTGTAATGGCAGACTGACATTAAGGTAACTGCGTGGTGATGGGAACTCTTTAGCTGTGGCTAATGGCCAGTTTAAGTGCTGTTTATCAAATAATAAGCATGTCTTCAGCTTATTTGTCCCAATTTACTTACTGCTGCACGCCTGCTGCATTTTGGAGCAACGCCTCAGTGGCTAGGCTCTGAAGTTTAGTCTGTGTCTCTCCAAGTCTAAGGGGGTTCCAACACAAGGAAAATAGTAATTAACAGTTAACAGTAAATAACTATAAAGAAAGGTAAGTTTGTTGCAGTAATTGTGTCAGCCTTTAGGTTATGAAGTGATCTCCCAACCTATCATTCTGTCTGTTTTTATCAGTTTCCAGTCCAGAGGTTTTCACCTTAAACAGAAATTTCATAGCTTACACAATAAAGGATGAATTATGGATAGTGGTTACAAAACTGAAACAAGTTTCTGTTTCATTAAATCCCCTATATTTTACGTCTTCCTTAGTTTTAAACTACTTATAAATCCCATGTATTTTCATAGTTTTTCACTTTTTCACACACATTTGGACCCCCATTCTCAGAAACTGTTGGTCCAAGTGTGTGGGGATGAGATTTTTCTGTCTTTTACTTTGTGATTAAGAATAATATTACCATTTTTATTTAGCTTGAAATTGATCATTAGAACATAATATATGCTGTAATAAAGGGGTGTGTTTAAAGGTTTCTGCTTCTCAGTGCATCTTTATAGCATTTGAAATGTTAGTAAAAGTAGGCAGGTATGTGATTTAGACCCTCTTTCAAAGAAATACTGTGGGACCCCTCAGTACAGTAAACATACTTATTTGAAAGAGGGTCTTATAGCTTATATGCTCACAAAATAATAAAAACAGATGGTCTAGCATATTAAAAAAATAAATGCTACTGTATTTTTTATTTTCTGTTTTATATCTAATGGATAACGTGTTTTTTAATTAATTTAAAAGTCTTGCACTCTCTGTGTATGGGAGATGGAGAATGCGTGTCCTTAGGTCAATGTCTTTCATGGTCTAATATAATTTTGTGGACATAATCTTTGAATATCTGATCTGAATATCCTTGTGCTGAAGCCGCATGCTTATGCAGCTGTGTGATCTGCCATACATACTTGACCAAGGCAGTGTTGAGAATGAATGGCTCCCTGAGTTGCAATGTGCCAATGTTTAAAAGACAGAGTGTGGCTTGGTTAGACGAAATACACCTGGGGTGCCTGTTCCCTGCTCCATCCTTTATTCTGTGATTGAATCGATAGAGGCCGGCTGATCTGAGCAGGCTCTGACACTGCCAAGCGCTGCCTACCATCATTTACTTCCAACACTTTGGCTAATGGAGTCACAGCAATGTCAGATGGAAGGAAGTCCGTTGTGGCGGCCTGCTTGGATAAACTGTCAGATATTAGCTGGCCCAAATGACCATTACAGGACCTGTACCAAGCCCTGATTTCTATTTAATACACCTGGCATAGTTTAAAGATGTGTTGCAGGGCCAGAGATTGTATTCGAGGCAGGGTTGGGAATGTGGGATAAAAAGCTTGTTATATAAGAAGCTGCTGAATGTTATTTCCGCTGGGTTTCATTGAATTCCACTTTGTCTCAGAGAATATGTAGTGGTGACTTTAATGTGACCTCATTTAGAGGTGCTGAAATGGACCAAGTGCTGAGGAAAATGGAGGAGGGAAGATGGTAATATGTGGAGTTGCATGTCAAATCATTACAGGATGGAGCTAAGATGAGGCCTCAGACAATTGCTGACCTTGGGGAAAGAGGGAGGGGGAGTCCAGATTTATCTAGGTTTGATTATTTCCAACTTTTCACTGATTTGATGTTAATCACATTTCAATTCAGCTCAGGGATATTCTCATTAGGTCAGTCGCCTATCAGGTCACTTCAGTTGGTGAAGACAGCAAATGGGCCATTTTTCATTTCACAATTCCAATACAAGTCTATTTTTGGACTAAGCTAGGGGTGTAAAAGGCCACTGAACGGGCTGTAATTATTTAAGCTTCATACCATAAGAGAACCCTTGAGACGTGGCCTCACCCATACTAAGAAAACTAAGTGCTGTATACGTCATTGCCCTTCGGGTCAGTCACACAACTCACCTCCTTTAAAACATTACTTAGGCTTAAAATGCTGACTATAATAATCAAATATTAAGCCTTATAGTCTTGTTTTTTTCTTTCTTTCTGAAATAATTGCATTTATTTTCAAAGCAAATCATCTCATTTTGAGCATTTCCTTAAGTCGGGTGGTTTGAAGGACATGAATAGAGGATTTTACTCCAGGAAGTGGTACCTCACCTCTCCTCTATCTACTGCCCCATCCTAAATGAAAGAAGGAGAATGACACTTCATGGGCATTACACATGCACTTACTTCTCAGCATCAAATCTGTGAATCAGCGCAAGCAAGGTCAAACAAGACATAGCATACCCTGCTCCCTGATTGGAGGAGACTAGGTGACATCATCACACTCCAGGTCCAACAAACCCATGAATTAGAAAGTTGGGGAAGGGTAGTTTATGGCCTGTGTTAGTGGGGTGACATTGGCCTTCTTTACTGCCTGGCCCTAAAAGGTGAGATTGAAGGGTGTAGTAAAAGTGACTGTTAAAAAAACCCCTCATGAGTGACATGTTTAGCATGAAAATAATGACATCACCTGGAGTCAGTTGTAGTTAACCTGATGCTTTAAAGTTGATTAGATGGGAATAGGCAATTAGAAAGCCTGATGCTTTTCATAAGGGAGAGGTATCAAGCCTTAGTATGGTAGTCAACGTAAGATTTTCAGTTTTCAGTAAAACACACAATTGTCTTGGCAGTGTACAGCAAATATTACTTCAAGTGTTTGTTTGCAGATGGAAGTGAACGCCTCTCTTCCCTCACATCGCTCAGCATGAACCCATCGACTCGTCACCCACTGAGGTTATGATTTACATTGTGCAGCTCCGTTTAAAAACTTGTCACCCTACTGCAGAGCTCAGTATAAATCAGAGGTTGTAGATTGAGATATACCCAGCTGATTATTAGCACAGGGTCTGGGACCAGTGATGAATGCTGCCATAATCTGCTGATGCATGAAGAGGGAAGTACATCATCACCTCCTCCATATCAAGCCATGACAATCTTTCTGCGTTTTAGTCACAGCTCCATTGGCACTCGGGGGTGCTGAAGGGGGAATTGGCTTTATCATTAAAGGTGATCCTCTCTGGCTTTTATCATTTACATGCCAGTAGAAATAGGCGGATGTGCGGTTGTACTAAACATGTTAAAGGGGTGTATGTGTGGTTGCACTAAACATGTTAAAGGGGTGTATGAATGTGAAAACAGCCTCTATCACATAGCTTTTAACAATAGTCTACTTACAATTAGATCAACATTCAAAAAGATAAAACACCTTTTGAAACTGTTAATATCAATCTTGCACTTTTTACTCCACTCAATGACACAATAGACAGAGAATTAGGGTACTTTGCCAACATCTGTTTTTACAAACAAGTGTGGATTTCTTCCTCTAAATGCAAGAGTTTGAAATATACATATGGAATTACTAAAGTTAGATGATTGTTCTTATGCAAAAGCTTGGCATGTATTTCTGTTTCAACCACTTCTTTGATTGTTTTTCTTGTCTTGGCTGTCTGTTGTTAATGGTACTTGAACATCCTGTTATATGATTTATTTATTTATTTTTTTACTGGCACAGATATTATTTCAGGGACTACACTCATAAGAAACTTATGTGATGCTGGATATTGAGCTTTCTCTATTTTTGCATTCATCGTAAGTCGTTTTTGATAACAGTGTCTGCTAAGTTTTTAAAAAGGAAAAATGCACAAGATAATTGCTTCAGCAGAAATGAAATGAGAAGCAGCCACCAGTGTGTTAAAGTAAAAGCTTGAAAATCCTAAACGAGTGGGCTGCCAAGACTTAGAGCTGGCCTCTCTTTGCTGATGTTTTCTCCCATCTGTGGAACACAAGTGAAAGAGAGATGGAGTGCTTGGCTCACGGGAGGAGAGCGAGAAAGGGGGAGGGAGCGGGGTCAATTACCTGAACACAATTACTGCATCTAACAACCGCCATCCATCACTTGCATCCTCCCTCAGCACCGCGGCAACCATCCCATCCCCACATTTGGGTTGGCTTTCCCGCCAGATCGCCCAGACACTCTGTCATCCCAAAGAGGCCCCTCCTTGCACCAATTGAAAACCTGAGCGGCATTCTTAAGCAACCTTCACTCTGCTCCTACTCGTCCTCCTTGTCCTCCTTTTTCCAGCATGTCTCTCACTTCAGCCACCTCTGGCTGGAGGTAAGCTGGCCTTGACAGTCAAACCTCAGGAGAGGTGAAAAGGCCAGACCTGCCAGGCAGACCACTATCTAAATAGCAGCGAATGGGAGCCCTTAGACCAACTCACTGCCAGCATATCAGGTTTGGAATCACACCAAGACATATATTGGCCAATGGGATGACAGACCTTATGTCTCACAATGATAAAATAACCAGTTGGAGATTGCAGTTGGACGCTTGCCCACTCCAAGATGTAATACTTGGATTGTTACACATTACCTGGTTTTGACAACTGTTGAGATTTCTGCACCTGGATGTTTCCTATAGTCTAGTATAGATGGTGCAAATAAACATTTAAGAAAACCATACAAACATTTTATTCTACCATATTAATGACCAATTAACATTCACCTTTCCCTCCAATTTGTGCTGCAATTGGGCCTTTGCGGCGTGTTTAAATGAATGGAGTAACCTGCCATAAAAAAACACCCAAGGACAGGCTATTACAAGAGCCAGATATGGAGGGCCAAGATTGCCTGATCTGTAATAAAACAATGAGAGTTCCCTTTGGGCCATATGGGCACTGCAGCTATGCAAGATTATGTAGGCGTGCGGCCACCCCAGCAATATTAGATGGAGATTAGATTGGAGGCGAAACTCCTTTTTAAATGAGCCCAGAGGAAGGCTGTAAACATGCTTAGTCTTTTTTTTTTTTCTTTGCCTATCCCTGCTGCACATATATATTCATACACATTCTCACAACTACACAACTACATGCACATACTACAGGAGGTTGTGAGGTGACTTGGGAGAGAAAGATGCATGATCAGAATAGTGATGAATGCCCAGAATGGCAGAACAGGTGCTGCTAGAAGACAGGTGAGTGGGTTTGAGGAAGAGGATGGCTGAAGTGCAAGGATATGTGGCTGCATACCTAATGTGGGGCTCTGTAACCGCAGCCTTGGGGTTACTAGGGTTAGACCTTGGGTGCTCCAATTAATCATTACACTCCTGTCTGTGTGGGCATGTGCGTGTGTCTGTGCGGTTCTAATATTTATTTTATCAGTCGGATTTCATCGTTATTGCCCTTGAGAATAGGCCTGACTGAAATATTGATGCCATACATCGAAAGTGCTATAGCAACCCTGTGCTTACTGGACACATTGGCTCATTTTTGCTCCAGCAACTACTTCTTCAAACTTTAAACTAAACCAAGTCTTCCTTTCCCATTCAAACGCACACACCTTAATGGACTCACTCTCTCTCTGTCACACACATGGAAGCACGCACAAGGTTTTACAACACACAACCCAGACATGCTTAAAGGCTGTTCCTCACCTGCCTCTCCCTGACACTTTCTCAAAGACCAAGATCAACCTATCACAAAATCATTCGTCTCTGTCCAGTGTTTCTTTCTTGTCTTCTGGCCTTCCACATCTTCTGACAACCTGCACCTTTTCTCCACTCTTTACGTCTGTCTGTAGCCTTGGAGCCCAATTACCCACCAAGAACACAGAGATCTTATCACAAAGACAGGTTCCGCTTCAATGTTCACCATGCTCACTATACACGGCTGCAAAATTCCCAACATACCTGCCGCTGCCTCGAGCGTGGAGTTGACGAAGCAGTGGCCAACCCACCTTTGATCTGGCGTCAAGTCCAAATTCACCCACCATTTGGATTTCAGAGCCATTTGCTTGAAGGGTATTTTGCTAATCGTGTCTCATATCTCCTGAAGCCTGGCAGCTTTGTCCTTGTTAGCTAAATCTCACTTACCACTGGAACAGATGGGAGTGTGTTATCTGTAAACTGTGTAGAACAGTGCTTTGCAAACATTTACACAGTTGCTTTTATTTCAATGGTTTCCGTTGTGGTAGCCTAAGGAGCAAGTTCTCTCATTCACTGACCTGAGGCAGGCAACAGAACAAGAAAGTTGTGCAAGGTAAGGTTAATGATCACTCAAGCGCCCAAAGCCCTCAACCACAAATGACTCAATTGTCTGTGAGCACTTGTTTTAGAAACAGCTGCCCTCCCGTGTTATTTCCTGGGACCTTAAAACGCCAAATTCATTAGGATTCTTACTGAGGCCAAATATCTTCATTGGGCTGATTTGGCTGTAAAGGTCAGCACTGAAGACCTAACGACAATAGGGCTTGGGGTGTCTGCCAGACGATGTCACAATCAACACACTCAGGAGTTTGCTGTACACTGACGCAGGACCACTAAAACGTAACCAGACTTGACAGTTCACTGCCTGCCAGAAAGGTCGAGCCCCAAGGCTATTTAGCATCAGCCCAGAAGACAGCCAGAAAGCCAATTCTAGGAGTTGAACCGCAGTTCAGTGTCCAAAGTGTGAAACGTGGTGAAAGCAACAGGAGCAGGTGGGAAGAGATAGCAGAGCTCAAAGGACCCAAAAGTATCAGATTGCTCTTGCAGATGGAGGCTGCTCACTCACAGCTTACTGTATATAGGTCGACTGCAACTCTTCCGGGTCAGTGCATTACAGTAGGGTTTAACAGAGCAAAAAGTCAGAGTGCAGCCAGCGGCAGGGGATGGTGCAGCATACATATGCCTACTTAACTTGTTGTTTAGAGGAGAAAAAAGGCTAAGAGAGGGAACTACATGGCACAATGGGAAGTTGAGAGACGGAGGCAAAAAAAGGGGATAAGAGTGCAAGAACCAAAGATGAAAGGGCGCAAAAACTAATGTTAGTATTGAAAGGATGGTATAAGGTCAAGAAAGAAGCAAGAGTGAAAACGACACTCTCAGCACAGCACACGCTGGTTCAGAAAGTGCCCCAAAACGACGTTCAAGTGACGAAGCCCTCGAGCAGCTGTAGTAATTACGACGAAACCAAAAAGGAAAGTCGGCTGATGTTATGGAGTTAAAAGATCAGCTTGGGGGAGGAGGTGGAGGGGTCAGCAAAACTTTATTTTTCCAACCAATGTTGTTGTTTTTCAAATCATGAGCATTCCATAACCTCAACCACATGTTTATTACTTTAACCTCGATGACTGGCCGAGTTGTTTTTGTGCCTAAACGTTAACCATGTTGTTGTCACATCATAAAATAGATTTATTTTTCAATAGTGATTTGAAAGGGGCAAAGACAGATGATGTCTACTGATAGGACAATAGGGCCACAATTTAAAATTCTGTAAATATTTATTTTGTTTTGACAGCTGATTCTACATTTAAATTTAACTCATGGCATGCTCTTTTTAGTCCAGAAATAGTCTTTGTTAGGCCAGGGGGAAGCATAATATTAGATTTCATATTTTGTCATTTACATTTAGAGTGCATAAGGTCCAAAAACCTTATGTACTGTCAAAAAAAGTCATAAATAAAGAAATATCCCCTCAACACTGAAAAGAATAAGCAGGCACAGAAAACAGATGGCTTTTTTTTTTTTTTTTTTACATTTTGGGTTAAACATATTAAATAATATCCATTGAGCAGAAGCTGTGAGGTAATGGAAGTTCAAAACACACTTGCCTTAATGTCCTAAACCACTTTGCTTTCACCTTTGCTGTCTTCCTTCTTTCTTAAACTTCCTCGCTGATGAAATCACACACACAATGCGACTCTGAAAGATCAATCGTTGGTTTTTCAAGACATAAACCACCAACTCCAGTGACACCTCACTGCAGCAGGGGAGGCATGAATTTACAGTTGAAGTCATGTGAAAAACTCACTTTGCACTTTGGTTGAGGATGGGACACAGCTGTGCAATTCATATAGATCTGAGATCAGACTATTAGTCTTTTTTTTCTCCCCAACACTTCCCCAAGGATGAAGAATTCCTCTGCTCTAAAAAAAAAGCCTAAATGAATTGTGATGTTGTCAAGAAGGAATAATTGCACTATCAAATACATTACCCAGAAGCTATTAAAATGGCAGAGGTGTAATTAAGTGTTGTGGTGTTGGGACAGGGAAAGGAGGAGGTGTGACTGGTACCACCCAAATACTGCAGCTATGATGACTTGAGGAAGTGTTTGAAATGGAGCATGTAGGAAGCGATTTATTTGTAACTGAATGTTTATCCTGTTTCAATGTGGTGCCCATGAGTTCCTAATAATATATCATGCTAAACCGTGACAGTATGTTTCCAGTGACATGTTTCCCTTTGAGTTATAACTCCACGCAGTTCCACTATACCCCAAGCCGCTTGCATCCATATTTTGGGGCCATCTCCCATCCTCTGCTGGGCAGACAGAGGAGATTCATCATTATTACTGCAGCGACAGGTCTATTACCTCCAGAGGCTAAGAAAACAAGAGAAGAAACTTTGCAAAGGAGCCATTGTGGGAAACTCATTTAAAGACTGTGCTAAACTTTTTACTTTCTTTGCCTTTGCTGTGATGTAATTATAGTAATGCCTTACTCAACACTGTGAGCTTTCTAAAGCTTCTTCTGAGCTTTTCTTCTCTGCTGGTGCACTCCATTCTAATTTGTAACTGTAATGGGCTTGTGAGAACAGTACCATTTATGATATTTTTTTAATCTATCCTGTATTTTATGTGCGATGCACGAAAAAATGATGGTAACCCAAAGGTTGGAGAAGAAGGGTTTTCAATTTGAAACTGCAAAACCACTGGGAAATTGTAAGCTGGAAAATTGTGCGCTGGGAGAGTGAATGACTGAGTGAGTCATGCTTTCTTTTCCCTGTACAAATAATTGGAGTGCCTTTGAGCAAGTCATTAACCCCTCAATTGGTCCAGTGGAAATGTTTAGCAGAGGACTGTGGTTTTTCTGGGAAGATCAGGGGTATGCATGAATGTATTACAAGAAAAAACGAACTAAGAAAACTGAGACTAAGGTACAGTAGTAACAGTGATAAAAAGGTACAACTATTAAAATAGCTGAGGACAAGAAACAGAATGGTTATCAAATCTGATGCCACTTTATTACAAGCTTACCTATCACATTCCAAGAAAACCATAGAGCAATATCTCAAGGAAGACCATCCAAGATATTTTGATCTTCTATGGCACGCTCCCCCTCCCTTTTCCAATTTCCTTTTCTCTATCCTTTGTTACCCCGTGAGTGTCATCACTTCCTTATCTTCCTGAATGGGTGTGGAGGAAGCAAGCGTTCGCATCATGTACCACCCTGATATATTCCTTTCCATCCTTGCAGGGCCACTATCAGATAGAGAATAGCTACTACTGCAAAGGATTGCTTTTCATTGTCTCGAAGATCACATTTAAGTGCATTCTTTTTATATTACTTGTCTTTAAAGTTAGAGCTTTGGCGGTTGGAGGTTTGCTTGTACTGTTTCTTTTTGTCTTAGGGCAAGTAATAAGGTGTTTCTTAAGTGAGTCAAGGCAAAATAATTACTTTTCTGGCGGATATATTTCCTAATAAGAGTATGTTACATTGATGAAGGTATTCAGTAAATATCCTTGGTTCAAAATGGGCAGCTGTTTGCTATCAAATAATATCAAGTAACGATTAATTCAAGATGCACCATCTTGTAAGCAAAGGTTTGTTTTGTTTTTTAAAGTTTTCATTAAAGTTTAATGGATTATTGGAGCCATCTCTTATGGTTTTTTGTGACCAGTATCGACACTAAAATCTATGGCTTTGTTGTTGTTGTCGACTCACTGGCGGCCTTGCTTGGAATGCTACTAAGACACCGTGCTGCCATATCAGCAGAAATGCCAACAGAGTGGTGATAGGTAGCACACGGCTGTACAAACCAACCTGGGTAAACGCACTGCTGGGATACGATCGAACGGCTTGTCCAGGACAGGGACCAAACACTTCTCCGCTAAGATGGCCGCCTGCAGGAATCAGCCGTGTTAGAGATCTTGAGTAAACGGGAGAATCTTGCCGTGTAATGTCCTATCTTTGACAGGGCTAGGGATGCATGACGCACACTGGCGAAGGAGATAAGTGCTCAAGATGGGAGAGAGGTGTGACTGTAGATAAGCCCGGGCAGAGGCTGAGGGAAGGGGGGGGAGGGGGTGCTAAAGTGATAGACCGGACTCCACCAGAAAGGGTGAGAGAGTTGCTGTGCCCTAAATTTTGCTGCACAGTTGCCTGTTGCCTGTTTCAGCTTCTTCTGATTTGAAGATGTTGAATATGTTATCTTTGTTTGGCTGTCATTCATCTTCAAGACTCCTGACTGACTATATCAGAGTTCTGTGTGGCTGTAATTCAGTCTGTGTTGTATGGGTCTTCACAGCCTTTCTACATGTGGTCTGAAAAAACCTTCTAGGACATTACATTTATATAACTGATACTTAAGTGTGGGATCATTCTTAAGATGAAGAACATCACAAAGATTAAGCAAAAGTCCTGCAGCATTGTAATTCAGCTATGAAGTCACTCTCCTCATTGAAGACTTTATCAGTTTCAGCCACATTGGAACAGGCTGGCGTTCTTGGATCCAGGACTCCGGTACCTTAAGGCCTTGATCTGAGAGCCATCTGTGCTTACTCCACTCATGAGGCAGTTGTGTGTTTCATAAGCTTTCCACAACCTAATAGCTTTATTTATGTGTCCCAGTGCATGCTGACAGAGGAGGCATGAAAACAGTACACACCAGCTGAACATAGTTACTGTGCTTTGCAGGCCAAAGTACAGACAAAAGGGAACATGGTGAAATAAATCACAGAGAATACTTTCCTTGGATCATTTAAGCCTCCTTCCATGAGTTTCACATCAGGAGTCTTGATGAGGTTTAAGGCCTAATAAGTATATCTACTATTAATATCTTCAGTCCAGTTGATGAAATATAGATTAAGACAGTCATTTTCCAAATGAATGCCTGCCATCTGATTTGAGCAAATTTACAGTAGCTATTAGGCTATGATAGGGCAGCTGATAAGTGTGCGCAAGAGAGGCCCTCTCAGGCAAATAGAATTTGACATGCAGCAATTTGATGAATTTACTCTTTGTGGTTCTTGTCAAAGCCTTGTCAACTTTGCGTTCAGGATGGCAAATAGGCAGTGACTTGATATCAGTCAGGGTTGCTTTCACCAGCTCACAAACTGGTTCAGTATACAGTACTGATGCTTTTAGTGCTCATTTGTATTGCCTGTAATGTGTTTATTTTTTTATTGCTGGTATTTGCACAGTTCTTTTCTCTGTGAAGCACTTTGCAACTCTGTTGAGAAAAGTACTCAGTGGAACAAATACTGAAGTAAATGTACAAAAAGCAGCAAAATGTACTTAACATATAAAAAGTGAAAGTAGCCGTTCTGCAGAAAAATGCTGCTAACAACTCAAAGACATCTGAAATGTGGGGAAACCCAACTAGACAATGTTTTTTTATAAGGGATCACAAGCAAAAAATGTTGGGAACCACTAGTTTAATATTTGACAGTGCATTGTATGTGCATGTATAAATATATCATATATTTCAAATATAAAATACCCATCTGAAAAGTATCTAGGAACTATAGCTGTTAAGTAAATATTTAAATAAAATGTGACGTGTGTAAATGAATATGTTATGTGTGACAGATTTAAACATCAATATCTGCAATACATTTAAGCTCTAAGTAGTCTCTTGTAAAACAACAGACAGTAAAACACATTAGTCGGTTTCTATCAGTGGAAAATTGTGTACAGTTGCCTTAGATGATGGTCTTATTGCAATTGCTATCTCCCCAAACCCTAGGACTTTAGTGGACTTGTGTGTGTACAGTCAGTACAGGCACATCCACTATTACATTATCTTAATCTGATAGACCCACATTGTCACAATGTGAAATGTCAACAGTGAGGGTTAAGAGTCTGAGTATTTTTATCTCCTCATCCTGCTCCTGCATGTGGGAGGTGACAGCCATAGTGGTGGCCCGTCATAGGCTTTCACCTAGCTGTAGCTTTAATCAATGCTGAGTGCAGCTCTCTACCGTGTCAATGAGGGAGAATTTCTGGAGGGTCAGTTTTAACCAACATTCAGACTGGAGCAACTGTGTTGAACAGAAAACATCCTTGCATGTGGGTGGAATCAAAGATCAGCCGAGCAGGACAACACAAGAGAATTTCCGACACTTAGAAAAAAAGTGAAAGAAGAAAAGTGCATGAGAATGAAAGCACACAGCGTTAAAGTCAATTTGATTAACCCAGAAAAAAGTTTTTTTCTCAAAAAACCTGAGAATATTTTTGTACAAAACTACTAACTGGTTGTGAATCTATATAAAATAAAAGTAATGTGAATTAAATATTGTGATTAATACAAATTGTGTCACTAAATACTATTGAGCTAATATGATTATTTTTGAATAAACGTTTACGTCATCCTACATAGAAAGCAGTTGATATGATCTTATGAAAAAAGAACTGGCATGAATATATATAAGAAAACTAAATATGTTTTTTTTTATTAAAAAAATATAGTCAAGAATTTCAGCCTCACTTTGCACACTCAGAATAGAAATAAGGGCACTGTGAGATATCCCAGTGACACAGGGAGGAAGCGAGTGGTGAAGTGATAAATTGGGGTACCTGAGTGTATCTGTTCCCTGTTTCTCCAACAACTGCCGCCAGTCATGAATGATACAAATTACTTTCTGCTACAAATTAGTTCTGTTTGCACGTCACACCCTGGAGTTATGTCCATGTCTTGTACTTTTTTTCTACTCGTCTCGCTCCATTTTTCTCTGTCACCTGTTGCAGCCAATTATCGATATTGGCTGTGTTGTTGTTTGTATCCCTGCCAGGGTTGTGACGTGTTATTGCAGTCATACAAGTAATTAATTAATTAATTAATTAACACCACACGGGACAGAGGTGTGAATGCTGATGAATCTGAGCAGGTCTCTGAAGAATGGTTACATTTTGCTGAATCATCCTGAGAAAGATTAACATTAAATTTCCCATCCATCACACATCTGTGAAAGAAGAAATGACCTCATCTTAGGCTGTAAAATGTACATTGAATATTTCCTGTGAAATGATAGCAGTTGCATATTCATGCCCCTCACAGCAGTAAAACTGCCAACAGCCTTAAATGATCCATTTATCTACTTAGTTAAAGACGGCTACTTGTTTAGTACAGGTTTATTGTTACCCGCATTTCATTCCTTAGTTGTGTTTATTTCAGTTTAAAAGATAATGACAGTCAAGGTGGTCCTGCTGGTGGTGATGATCAAGATGACAGCGATTAAACTCACAATTACTTGTGATATTTTCTCCTTTTCAAAGGAAATGACAGGCGGTATAGCACAAAAGTAGAAGAATAGCATTTAGTACAACAAATGGCAGTGGGAAGACAAGATCTACAGATCAGAATGAAAAATAACATCAGTGAAGAGAATGAAGAGACAAATTGGAGTAGAAAGAGGAAAAATGAAAAACATCCAGGGTCACAGAGAGGTGGTGGCAGGAAAGATGGAAAACAGAAGAAGAAAATTGCAATGCAGAATCGAAGGTAGAAAACACCAAACCAATGAAGGCAAAGCATATTGAATAAATAGACAGAACTAGATAGAACAGGATGGAACACAGTAAGTTGATGTAAAAGGAAAAGGAAAAGTAGCAAATAGAGTAAGAACAATACGGCGGAAAACAAAAGTAAAATACACTTTATAGACAGCAAGATGAAAATGTAGGAAGTGTATCTGTGACGGGTGGCAAAGACAAAGATAGAGAATGACACAGCACAAGAGGAGATGAAAAATAATATGGACAAAAACAAGTAGATAAAATGCGGGGAATAAGAGAGTGGTAGAGGTAGCATACATGGGATAAGTAGCAATGGATGGAAGATAGAAGGAACAAGAGATAGGCTGAGAGAAGTAGAAAGATGGAGGGGGTTTGTTCTGTTTGTCCTGACTCTGAGCCGCCTGCTAAGCAGATGATGATAAATGAGGCGGTGGGGAGGCCGGCTCCCCGCTCTGTTCGCCGGATGGAGAGCCGCACATGAGTCTTTTCTCTCTAATTACCTCTCACTTACCATTAGCACTGCCACAGCCACTCAGTTCCACCATCAGTTCCCAACCCCCACCGTCTCCCATTGGTCCCCAATAACCAAGCATCTTCAACTGACTTGGTTGTCTCCAACTGGTTCACGCTCGTAGACACTCTTGACTTGATGTGTGTGTAAACTTGCACACACAGAAGGATGCACGTTCATGAGGCTGCAGGTCGTCTTCTAATTATTAAACCTTCTGGGCCTATTTGGACTGGCTCTACGTTTGGCCATCACAGACTCTAGTAAACTTTATTTCACTTTCATATTACATACATAACACTGTGTCCTTGGTTGCTGGGTATCCAGTGAATCCAGTGTCAAATGTCATTCATCTATTCTGTTAGCAGAATTAGCTGAGATTGGCTGGAGTAGAAGGAATTTCGCATTAAAATACAAGTCAAAACGATTAAATTTTCACCCAGTGTATAATAAACTGAGACTTCCTAGACCGGTGGCTACAGATCGCTGTACCGCACAGTTAGAACCGGACTTCCATCCATCTACCTTTTCCTGTATAGTTTTTAATCATGCCTGCCACCTTTCATTCTCACTTTGCTAGGTCTTTTTTTGAATAATCATCCTGCCCACCAGCGGGTCCAGTAGAACTCTGGTGGAGTTTATTTGTGAGCAATTTTAGCAAAAAATATTGCAGTAAGTTCCTTCCTTTCTGTCCTGTTACTTATCTATCACTATTAATGAAAAATGAGAACCAGTTTAGACTCTGCAGACTATTAATTCTCATAATCAATTATTTCTTAGTGAGGTTCTTTGTGACCACTAGAGAATATAAATACACAGGAAACAGTGATGTGCTGCATGACTTAATATCAGTGGAATTAGATTTTTTCCTGCGGATCCAAGTTGATAATGCGGGATGACAATCACAAAAACAGTCTAATGAATGAGTTACCAGCCAGTCTGTATGACTTCATGTTTCCTCTACTTGGTTCATTTCTAATAAGATCTGTAGATAGAATATGAAACCCACTAGAAATAACAAGTCTAACAATGCATTAATATGTTGGTCCTAACCAACTGAACCGAACCTCAGAGGTGAAAGCAACTTTAAAATCTTTCGTCAAAGGAAGAGTAGAAACTAAGAGGTTTGATTATTTTACGTCCAACACACTTAGTATGTGATAAAAGTTTTTTAAAAGGTGAAATCATGAAAAAAGTTAGTCACCCATTAGTAGCTATTCATTCTGAAAATTCTAAACTTAAGCAGATTTGCATGTGGGATAAGTGAAATTATCTCACTCCACTTGCAGACTTTAAATAAATTAAAATAATACAGCAATGTTAAAGTTTATTAATCTCACAAAGTGAAATATTGAAGCACAGTGAGCTTTGCTAATGTGCGAGGCAGATCATACAGTACGTCAAACCATCCCCGATAACCAATTACCTACCTGCTATTTACTTCCATTAACTACCCTTGTACAATGACATAAAGACTCTTCTTTCCTCTTCCAGATCACGTGGCCCGTGGACATTTTTTTCCCCAAAGCTTCTCCCCATCTCGGTACGGTTATTGATTGAGCCAGAGGAGTCTGGACAGTCAGTAATTAAACGGAACGACTGGTGGGTGTAAAATTAGCCTTTGTGTCATTAGACTGGAACGACAGAGTGGGTAAAAGAACAAGTGCAGCCAAGATGACTGATGACTGAAGGCCAATTAAAAGGCAGCGCGAAGATGGGATGAGAACAACGGCTGAAGATGGCAGAGAAGCATATGGATTTGTCTTGGATAATGAACTCTTCAACCGCCATCGATCTGCTGAGAAAGAGACGGTGGATCAAGGATCCACTTTGAAGGAGCTCAGGGGAATCAGTGGATAGTTTGCTTTAGATCTACAGATGAATTTGTAAACATTAAATTGGTTTCCTTTTAACATTGGGAAATTGTTCTTTTTAAAATAATCTAAGCCACTCTGTAAAATGCATTAGACCTTTCTTGATGTCTCAGATGCTTAAATTAACAAACTCTGGAGTCAAGATCATTGACGTTCTTGAGGGTATTTATCTCCACTCTTTGATGAATGGTGTGACCACCAAAAGAGTGGATATTACACATATATAAGTTTCCTCTTCTAAAAGTGAATAACAGAAGTGAAGTTTTAGAGGACAGAATACGTGTTTACAGCAATTACAGTTTGACATTTGACTTGTTATCATTTCTTTTATTTTTTACAGGCTTTTAAACTTACTTACCATTTATCAAGTTTGAGCATCTGCTTTTTATCAACTAACTTTAGTAAATTAACGCTTCTCAGTTGTAGATTAATTGTTTTTATAATAGGTTGCATAGTTGACTTAAGTTCTTTGCATAGAGAGGTGGCCAAACATTCAAAAAATAATAATATTTGCACTAGGGCCAGTCACAATTATGTTATGTTGCAGGACTGTAGTAATACTTTTTGATGAGAAACACAATTTATGGATTTAGTTTTGATTCTGTGTGTATTGAAGTGTCGTAGCCATAAAATATAATATCATAACTCAATTGTGATGATTGCTGTCATTAGGCCAGAGTAAATATATGGGGGAAAAAAACATTTGTTGTCATCAGATAATAGTATAATGACAATTTGTTTGTTGTCTTTTCAAGAGTTTGCATATCTTTGCATAACTGCCACATCCAATAGGTAATAAATATAAAATCCAGCATATAATGGAGGAACAAATTCTAGCCGTGCATTTCTTTTCCTTTGTAAACCAGTAACACATGGGGCCCATTTCTGTAATACCCATGGTTAAGTGTTTGTAACATTTTTGGTAAAGTCCCTTGTAAGCCTCTGTCCAACAAAGGGAGCTCTCTGAATGAAAAGGCCATGACATCAGCCCTGTTTGCAAGCTAATCTCTGGAACCAATACTTCTCCCTGGCATGGTTGCTTACCTTGGCTAGTTTGAATTAAATCAAGATTGGAGGTAAGGGAAAAGAAGAAAAATAGCTCAGACTGGAAATGAATTCTGTTCAATACATGCTCTCTCTGATTAGTAGTAGTAAAGTAATGGATATGATAGTTTGTTGCATTTATTGGATTTGACATACCAACTTGAGATTTGCCAGCTGTGATTCATTTGTAAAGTAAAGAAAAATGCTGATTTGAGTTTTATGCATGTTACATAGCAAATGGCTGTTAATGGAATCTGGGAATCCGTGTGAGGACATGACCTTGGCATTAGTAATACTGATCACTCACACTAAATAATTACATTTGGCCAAATGCATTGTGCCAATATGAGTCTGTATGTAAGGTAAACTGCCTGTTTGAATATGTGAAAGATCTGAAGTTCTCCATCAAGTGAGTCAAAAAATCCAGTTTCTGCCTTCCTTCTTGGATTCAAACAGACTGAATTATTGAAGTCCTGTGTAGAGGTCACCATCAAAGGCAGCATGTCCTATGTTGTGATTGTACACAGAAATATACAGAATATGGTTAAGTTTCAGAGAAAGTGCTGCTGGATCAAGAAGCACAGGCATCCATGGGGTTACTCAGTTCACAGAATTCTCAAAATATATTTATGACCAGTATCTCAGTCTGTAGGAGATGTTGTAAGAGAGTATAGCAGACACAATAAGCAACTAAAGCCACAGGGTAGTTTAAATTTAAAATGTGTGAACTAAAAAAAAAAGGTTTCCTTTCTAAACCGACATTCTAGTGTCTGGCTGGCCATCTCCTTAATCAAGGAGAATCCAAAATCTGAACTCTAAGGGTATTTCTATGGAATCTCAAAATCTAGCCATCCAGCATTTCACATCCTGGAGGCAATTTAGGATGGATGACATGGAGTTGTGATGCCCTGGATCCAAAGGAAGGAAGAGTATCCTTAGCATAGCAGTGAAAGGAGACATTTTGATTGTGAAATATGAAGCCTAAAGGGAGCACACATATAAAGCAAATAATGTCAGCCCTAAATGGAACCTTGAGGTACTCCACAAGTGATAAGGGGAAGTAGAGGAGTGGCTGCCAATATTTACTGGGTCCTTCATATATTATAACGAAGGCACTTGTGGGACAATTACCTCTTTTAAAAAGTATGTAGAATGTTTGTTGGGCAGGTGGTGGACTTTGTGTGCAAAGTCCACCACATTGTGTCATTGTGTCATTGTCATTGTGGTGAGGGGATGGGATACATCGTGGGAGACTTGTCATGTGCTGGCTCCGGGGCGAGTAAGACCACCCATCCATCTGATCACCGCCTCCCTCAAAATCCTGTGACAGGAGGAGGGGGAGTTACCCTGTCGTTTCTTCTGTCTGATATGGGCCTGCCAGCTGGCCAAAGTGACTCTTTTACTGCCACAAAACCACCTCAGATGAGGAGGGCTGAGATCAGCAGTAGGTCAGACTGGATGTGGAGCTCAGAAGAGGGACCTTGGTTCTGGCTCACATCCGTAGCTAGGTCGCAACTGGCTGGACTGGGGTCTGATTTTTAATTGCGAGGGTGTTTAGCTAGTGTAAGGGAGGCCTCTTGCAATCCTGATCACCAGCAGATCCATTTTAACTATGCTCATCAAACATATTTAACCTTGCGTGAACCCCACTGTATAAAAATAATTAATTATCCCTTGTGTGGGTTATGTACCATGAAGGCCCCTGGTACTTTTTGCACATTATGTGGAACTGGTTATGTACCATGAAGGCCCCTGGTACCTTTGCACATTATGTGGGACTGTCCACCAGTCTCACGGTTCTGGACCAAAGTTTGTCTGACTTATGATAGTTAGTGTGTCAGTACGTGTGCCATGTCTGTCTTATTGTTGAATGATCTATCAAAGCTGCCTGAATTAATAGGGCTAGTGAGACTAGTTTGAACAATTGATGTTTTGAAGCTGATTGACTAAATTAGCTTTTAAAATGACCCCTTCTTGTCAGCTATCGTCTTTCAATGCGATAACCCTAACCCTAACCCTATGAAACCCCTCCATGTATGTATGTATGTGTGAGTGTGTTAGGGATGCATATTTTTTCTGATTGCATTGATGGAGTGCTGGTAACCAACAGTGAATGTCCCAAATATCAGGGTGTGTTAATGGACTTTGGAGGGAGGGGTGGTGCTTTTGTTTTTGTTATTATTTTGGGGTGCTTTTTGTTTGTTTTTATTATTATTATTTGGCATTTTGTGTATTTTGTCTATTGTTATTGTCAATTTCAACAAAAATTGGGTTGTAAGCTTTGTATTCATGGCAAGCCTCTTCTTTACTATTTGTGTGCTTTTTGTGGACCATTATTTGTTATTCACTAGTTTTTCTACGCTGCGCCTCTTTCCTGCATAATTTTTTGTTAAGAGTCCTCTGAAAAAAAGTTGCACTTTAATTCCAATAACACTGGGTCATAGGGCTGCCTCACTTCCACACATCAGTTGCATCAACTTCAATTTAATGCACTTTTTCACACTCTAAACTGTCTTGGTGCTCTCAGAGCGCCTTATCTAATACGATTTATCAGCAAGGCACCACATGTGGCTGGGAAATTACAAGCTGAGAAGCCAGAAAATATTTCTGATCAGTCTTTTCAAGTCATAAGTTGACTGACAGTCTAGAGAATAACCAATGGACTAGTGTCCCACTCCAACTTTGCCCTCACTCAATCACAAAACAGCTCAGACAGCAGCAGGGAGTAGCATTTGGGGGGGGTAATGTGTAAATTGTGCCCCTACATGATGTGAAATTCCGTTTGTTCGGTCTGGGAGTATTGATGGAAGGCACTTTAAATGTTACCATGGAAACAAGAAAAGTAGTGTTTATAGCATCATATGACGTTTTCACTGGCTGTGTCCATTTTTTTTTTCTCATTATTTTTTTTTTCTTTCAATGTTTCTCCATCCAGGTGTTATGTTTCTCAAGATTTATGAATCGGCAATGAGTGAATGAACACATAGGTGTCTGATCTCTTTCCCAAGGCCAATCAGCAGGGCCTTGGCGGTCAGGGGATCAAATCTATGACATTTAGCTTTAACTACAAAAATAAATGTGAATGAAAACACAAGGACATCCATATATGCACACAAACACACTCAGATCCTGTCACCTCCATTGTCCTCATAATCTGAATCCTTAAATAAACCCAGCGCCCAAGGCTCTGAGGCTTATTAATATTGCAGCTCCGTCGGTATTCATTATGAATGAGAACAAGTGTGAAGACTCAGAACTGGCTGCAAAACAGCACAAGGCTATGCCTGTAACAATGCAGGTCACACAGATAATCAGCATGCCCCGCCAACCTCAGCTTAACTGACAGGCTCACACTTGCCACTGCTAGAATCAGGGAGAGTGTTGTTATCACATATTCTTATGCCACCCGCTGCATTATTGTGATTTTTTTATAAATGTTAATGGAGGCCAGTGACGTTTGCCATAGACAGACATTATGTAGGTGTGGACAGTACAAAGAATGATAGATTTTTCTGCTTCATTGTTAAATGAGAAATATTAGTCACTCGACTAGGAGCTTGCTAAATGGGATTAAATGTCAAGGTGTCTGTTTCTGTCTACTCTCTATTTAACTCTGCCACTGTTTTGTACTGTCACCATGGGCATTCACATTTGCAGAGGCGGACAGGGAGACCTCTCAGAGCTCCTGGAATGTCTCTTTATAAATGATTTACCTCTTTCCATTAAAATGTCCTGTGACATCTGCGACGCCTGACCTGGTCCTGGAGCTGGTGGCAGTGGAGTGCCACAAGGTGCTGAAGTAGGTCCTCTTGCACTTGCCCTACGTTGATGTCAACTGTGAGTCCAACAACTATGGTTAAGTGCTTCCTGATTTAGATCCACCAGAAGAGGGGGGAGGAGAAAAAAACACAAAACTGCTGTAGTTTGTGAAATCTGCATCTCTGCTTTCTTGTTGATGGTTCAAGTTACTTGATTTCTAAAAGTCCTTGATGCCAATTCTTTGCATTGAAGCTTTGTTTAATCCATATAACTACATATAGCTATTCAGCACACTGTGTTTTGCACAAAGGATTATTACTGTCACACAATACCCTTTGAAAGAGAGACAAAATAGCGAGGGCCAGAGAGAAGAAGCAGGTCATAGAAAACAACAGAAAGTGTCCAGAATTTGGGATTATTGCAAGCTGCAACCAAACTAAAACTATGTACAGTGTGTGCTACAACCCTGGCTCAAGGGAAGCAACATAAGAAGTCACAAAACACCTATGATTTGCCAAAAAAGGCTTATTGCAAACAAAAGTCAACAAAAGACAAAGGAAATGGAGGCTGGGTGATTCATGGCTGCAGTGTGTGAGAGAGAGTGGGTGGAGCTAGACAGAGGTTTTTAAAGGCCTGCCAGCAGGTGCCAGAAATTGGGGAAATGATGGGAAGGACACCACAGTAATGTCAACGTTACATAAACAGGGACTTTTTGTTTCTTTTCTGTGGTAGCAAACACAACACGCCCTTCAGTCACTATTATACTGCAATCTTCTTCACACTTTATATATTATTACACTTTATTTAAAGTAACCTAACTACCCTTCCACACAGACTTCCCACAATAAACCTGCTAGACCTATTGTATTTACTTTTGCTCTATTGCTTTGATAAAGCAAAATTATTTCTTATCGGATTACTCGATTAATTGGTGGAATAATTGGTAGAATACTCGATTACTTAATTAATTGATAACTACAGCCCTAGATCAAAACCCACTCTCATTTCATCTAGCTCTTGGAAAAAAAGCCAATATGCGTATTTCACAAAATGTCAACACTCATAAAAGGATTATTATAGTTTCAGCAAAATGTTAAAACTGATCGTTCACACTATCTCAGCATCCTGTCTCAACCGCAAATATCCAATTAAAAGTCCAAGATTTTCTCAAAATGCACACATCAGCAGTGATCTAGTTAAAGCAAAGTGACATGTCACCTCTTCCACTATTTCTCCTTTACTGTCATCCTGACTTTTACTTTCATGACAAGCCATTTCTGAGCCTCAGCTTGTCTTACATTTGAATATTCAACAAACAGAGACACATACACGCACGCACACTCACAATCTCCTCCAGTCTTTTGCCTTTTCTCTCACCTTCTTCCAACACTAACACACGAGTAACGTCCTCTGTTTATCTGTCACTATCTCTCCCTCAGCACACACACAACACACACGCACACACTCCATTCTCTGGTGGAGAAATGACTGTATCTGCGCTGCCAGGTGTTCTCTCAGCGGTGGCTGTGACCCCAGACAGAGATCTGCTCTCTGCTGCGCCACGGGGGATACAACGACAAAGCTGCTCCAAACATTTATTTTCTCATCTGTCCTCTCCACTGCAACTGTTATCACCTTTGTCAAATTTCATGGATAGGAACAATGTACTGTTGACAGGCATTTTCCTGTTTTAACACTTACAGAGTTATTTAAGTTTGCAGGTTTCTTGCAAACTTATGACAATAACATGGAAAATTACTTACAGGGGCTATAATTTGTATTTTTATAGTACTAACGTATAAAAATGTTAAAACAATGTGATAATATGGAAGTGGTCCCTCATTGTGACGAACATATCAGAGTTTATTAGTTTTAGCTCATTGTTTCACTGTCCATCCCACAACTTTACTGTTTTGTCACTCGCCCCCTCTCATAGTATCATTTTTGCAGCATGTGGCTGTTTTCAGAGATAAAGCTCTAAAAGCTCTTTGTACAGTACCTGCTTAGCATCAGACACAGTGAGTAGCTGGTGAACAGAAATTTCCCTCAGGAGCTGGCACAAAAAAAGGCAAAAAGAGAGTGAATATTGGCAATCATCAGGTGGCAGAAACAGGACTTCAAATGAATAATAATGTTGCTCTGTAACTGCTAGATGTATAAATAAGTAATTGTTTGCTAACAAAGTCGCCATACCCACTTAAAAGGTGATGATATATCAGTTTTGTTTTCACAACTTGCTTCCACAGCTCCCAAGTAGCCAAAAAATCTGTTATTGCAGGTTTAAACATCCCCCTCACTCAAAAATATTTTTTTCTTGTGTCCCCTAAAATGTCAGACTTTGAATTTAGTGATTCACTTATCTGTGCAAAGTTTGTCATTAGAGAGGTGTTTTCACATTCCTCTACTGAAAGGGGAGATATCTGTACACTTCCCTAAAATCAGAGATACAAACATACTACGGACAAGCTACATTTTGGTACGCAACAAATGCAAAAGCCTATTGCTGTCTAGCACAAAGCGGACTTGTCAGTGCAGAGAAGAGAGAGAGTTTGCATAGTAAGCACAGCAAACATGGTAGAGGGTGCAATTCTTGAATGTAAACCGGGCCCTGGCGCTCCCCTCCACTATAGGTAAAAACAATATGACAATGTGAACACCCCGTAACATCATAGCAGATGTTATATGTTGCACATGAACCTGTGTCATTCAATGTCAGTTACAAGCTAACAAACAACACAAACAGATAAAATAAGGTAGCTTCACTTACCATTCTGATACATCGGCTAGTCGTTGATTTTGGTGCACAACAGACTCCTCGGACTCCTGATGAGTCTGTGTCTGACTTGGCTAAAAGACTTAGCCTATAGATTAGAGCAACCCATCCAGGTACTTTTGCCTTGCGTCAAGCCCCTGCCACCCTTTTGGGTGAACAGTCCCTCTAGATTTCTGACATCTGTCACTGTTTCTGTTGTTCAGACTCTTTATTTTCCTGTTTTGGTCGTCCATCCAATGTGACATTACTGTAAACTGTCACTGTGGTCAAGCGGAACTGCCGTTTGTGTTTTTATTTTTATTAATTGTCCTTTTACCATGAGCCGAGAGAAGTAGAAAACAGGTCGGTTACTTTATGCTGTTTATAAGGTTTATTATGAGAAGAAATTATTTAGGTCAAAATACTCTTTGCTCCACACTGTCAAACCAAACTTTCAAAAGCAGGTGTTTTATGGTAGAGGCAGTTTTTTCACAGTTAAAACTTTAGTTACACCATCACTAAAACTCTTCTGATTCTCTTCAATTTACAAACACAATTGGCACACATGTCATTTATAACATCATTGACTAACCTGTGTAGTGTTTTCCACAGATTGACTGTCCCACAGTTTACCAATTGCATCCTTTTTGTGGATTGCCTAAAGCCACAGATGTTTTCTTTCACTGTCCTTTATTGATTAGGAAAAGTAAAGACAATTAAACTGGCTTTTTTTAATTTGATGTGCAAAATGTGACACAGCAGCTTCTCAGCATAGTACCACTAGGCACCTTTACAGCGCTTGTTTCATCCAAAAGGGGGTGTGGTCGTTCTGAAGACAAGAAAGTGATGTATGGCTGCTCTCAACTATGGCTGGAACTCTGCAGTGGTGGGCGGGGCATTCATAGTTTCAGAATTTTGCAATGAGGGAGAAAGAGTAGATGTGCTTCTAACCCTTTCAGAGATTACCATGTTAAACAAAATATGAATCATGATAGAGTATGTTTACATACATACATATAACATGTGTAGGCAGGACAGAGTTAATGTTTGATGTTTTCATAAAACATGTTTTACAGACGGAAATTGTAAGGCATAGTTTTGCTTATGACCTGTGCATTAGACTGGCTCTCCTTTAAATACCCTGGTGATTTATCTGATTTTGGTTTTGACAAATATGGTCTTTTTTGAAGAAGCTGAAGAAAAAAGTGTACTTGACGGCAACACTGACAGACATTTGCATGATTTGAAGTCAGTGCTTTCCAGCTTCTAACAGGAGTCTGTAGCAAATGTATATTGCAGATATATTGCATGGTGAACTTTGCCAACTTGAGGAGCTGAGCTGAGGACCTGTGGAAGAAATTCAATTACACCAGTTGAAGTAAAACCCCTACAACAGAAAGCTATGTAATTTTGTTGTAGTAGCATTGTGGACAATAGCAACTACAATTAGCTGTAAAGACTAACTGTATCAGACCACATCTTAAACTGAACTGATCCATGAACAAAATTTGGAGTTATTTATTTAGCAGGTTTGACAAAGATGGGAATCCAAACAACATCAAATTACATGTGAAAAACACTTCATAAAGTCATTTCAAGGTGGTTTATCTTGTTTTGGTTGTCACACAAGAGTTTTAAATTTTTAATATCAGTCATGAACCCCAAACAAACTATTTCATAACCTTATGAGATTATGTGCATACAGTGTATTAAATAATTAAATAATAATGTTTTTCTTATGAGAATAAGCTTGAATTTGTATAAAAGACGATGCAATGCTTGTATCATAGATAGTGCATGTGTCTGCAGCAGATATAAATTAGATCCCGCTATATTTTCACCTTTCAAACATCAAGAGCTTTATTTTCTCCAAGCAGAAAAAGTGAAAGGAAAGTCCCCACTGTAGTGTACATGCAGGGAGCTGGGCCATCAATAAATAGCAGTGCTACAGTAAGAGATCTCTTTCTATGCAACAGGTGTCTTTTACTACAGATTTGCCCACTGAATAATTCATAGGGCTCTTCCACCTTTAAAAGACGCCCTATCTTATTCATTATTTAGGTGCCTTTTCACTGGGAGGCACCTTCAATTATTCAACAACAATATAGAGCCTAGCAAGGGGTTAATAGGGCTTTTGCTGGTAGTGAGCAGAAGGGGAAGTGAAATGGGCGACAGAGGTGGTGATGTGGGGGGGTGGGAAAGATTTATGATACAAATCTAGTGGTGAGGTGAGAGATTGTGGCACCAGGGGAACAGAGCTGTGTGAGAGAGATTGAGCCGGAAAACGGTTTGTGATGATGGGGGAGCTTCAGGAGAACCACATCACACCAGAGACATACGTTAGGTGGGGTCATGTGTGTGTTTGTACTGAAAGAAAAAAAACTGTCAATCTTAGGAAGTCATTATATACGGGTCTGTGACTTCATGTTTAATGTTGCGGAATATATTGCAGGCTGAGCTGTTCTAGTGGGGTATCCCTCTGCAGACAGATCCACCGTGAGGTTTCTATTATTTTAAGTTTAGTTTGTCCTAATCGTTTTTCCTAATGCTATGAGATTGTTTGTGAGTAACTTCAAAATCCATCCTACCCTGTGATTTTTGCTTTTGTTTGTTTCCATGTGTTTTTCTGTTTAAGATCTAAAACTATATGAGGTTTGACTTTTTCTCCTTTAAACAGTTGTTGTTTGTTAGGTCACTGTTTGGCTGATTTCTGAGTTACCCTGAGTTACCACTTCACAACCACTCTTCCATCAACTCAAGTGATTTTCATCTTTTCAAGTAGTCTCTCTCAAAATTCTCGAGAATAGTTGAACAACATTGTCAAGATAGCTCTAGGAGCAAATTATATTGCATGAGACTTAAAAAGAGTAAATTACCTCTCAAGACATAATTGTAGAGTAGCTGAATAATGAGTGTAATTTAATGCACTTGCATTATGATAATCCAAAAATGGGGAGATACAGAAAAGAAACATACCATGATGTGTTATTACTCTAAGATGTAAAAGAGTAAAAGATCAGAACAATGGAAAATTACATGACTCTTGCTTTGTGTTGAATAATGCTAAGATAATCTCCCATTACAGCACTCAGGGTCTTCAGCAACAAGTAATGCAATATTCAAAAGACAGTTATTCCCAAAATAAGGAAACAGTAAAAATAAGTGATTTTACAGTTTATTTCAATTTTGCAAAGCATCCCACCAAATTTGATAATTTAGTGAAATTGCAAAACTCAAAGGCGACATGTAAGGTTGGTCAGGAACCTTACCATAAAAACCTTCTAGTTTGAGAAGTTCTCTCAAGATACCCCCTTTAGGTTTAAAATAACTTGGCTTCCGATAACAAAATGTTCTGGTTTCAAACAAATCCCTGTCCTTGTGCCCCTCAGCTCTGGTTTACTCTGTTGTCTCTGTTATCTCCTCCTCCGTGGCACTCATCACCTACTTCTTTCCTGCACAGCCAGGAGGTGAGAAAGGTGCTCTTGCCCAAGGCTCAGGCACTACATTTACCTGACAATATCGACTGATGTAGGTTATTCAGTACACATTCAGAAGAAGACATAAAAAGTGGATTCTAAGGGTATTAGTCCAGTGTCTTTTTTAAACTTTTTTAAATACTGACCAAAGTTTCTAATTCAAACTAAATATTTAATTCATTGTTGTATTCTTTTTTTTAAATGCAGAGATATATTTATACAGAGTTATACAGTATATTCATCATTTTAAGTGAGTATTTTCAAGGAACAACACAACACAATTACACTAAAAGACTACAAAACTACAAACAAACTTAATTTGGATGGCACCTTACAACAGGTTTGTGCAATTCACAGTGATTTACAAATAACTGACAATAATAAGACTGGTGGAATAATTGGACACTAATGCACACAAAGAAAATATATAATTATATATCTAGAGAGAGATATAAAACTGAAATATTAAAAGCAAAACAATAGACGTTACAAAACAATTAAAAAACATTTTTAAATGCAACAAAAACAAGGATTCTTTAATTTTGCTGAACCCAAAGTTTGACTTCTTAGGAACAAATAAGCTTTTGAAGAAATACCTCAAAGTTAGACAACTATGTTAAACAACTAAATTAAGTGCCTGGCTCACGCTCAGTGTACCACTTGTTACCATTTAAATAATAGTATTATATAACTTACTTACAGTGAGTACACCGAGGGATACAGTGTCTCATTCTAGGACAAGTTAACAGATCACATGGCTGATTACAGGCACATGTTCGGTATTTCTAGTATTAATTAAACTTGTGACCTTTTCTATCCACTTTCTTTCTATCCACTGCATCATCCTAAACATGTGTTACAGCATTCAATCTTGTCCCACTCAGTTACCTTTCTACAGGATTCAAGTGGTTTGAAACAGCCATCACATCCAGTTCCTCTGACCATTAACATTAATCTGCACAGGCTACCCTGTAATTGATCAAAAGCTATCATTTTGCAATGTTATCGTTATCATCACTAATTGATTTGATGATCCATGTGTGCCATAAATAATGTAATAGATGGGAGATTAAGAATTTAACTGTCCATTGCCATTAATGTGATCAAGATGTAATAAATGAATGAGCTACATTTCATTTAATTTAATCAAACTCAATTTTATGCAGTCCGGTTTCAGCCCATATATCCTGCCAGCGCACAGATATTAAATGCTTGGGGTTGAGTGATGTGGAAAGTTTTTAAATATCTTTTTGATAGACTTATAAATATGGCCTCTCCATGCAAAATATGAATTAATCTAAGTGGCTTTCAGACATATTAATACCTTGTGAAACACAGAGGTTGAGCACCATTATCCCTTGGTCAGACAAATACTTAGAATATGATGCTTAGACCTTATTTTGGAAAAAAAAGAAAGAAAGAAAAAGGTTAGAATTAAATAATTACATATTGCCTTTTTACTTACAAGTGATTTGTAAATAAAGGCACATTTTTAAGTATACAGATACAGAAACCTAATGAAACCCAATTTCATTTTCTCCATCTCATTCGCTCTTTGTAAGGCAATTAGAAATGCTGCAGCTCCCCCTGTTGGCATGGCTCAGATGGGAGCTTTTTTGGAGATCAAAGTTTTGCAGCTTTATCAAACACAGCTCTGTAATGTAATGCACACCGCAGCCAGGAAACCAGTCCTGACCAACATTTGACACGTATGAAGTGGTAATCTTCATCCATGATCTGTGCACTGCGGTTTGCCTAAATGGTACAGTCAACAGAGCAGTGCCGGACATGTCATTAAGGCATTCATGAGTGTAATTAAGCATGCCTAATCTCAAATGTCATCAATAACTGCCTCATTCTACAGTGCATCTGAGCTTTTTCACTTTTTTTAAATACAGGAAAATTATATCAAATTACTGAGATCAAACAGCAGCGGAAATCCTTCAGTCTCAAGTGTAATTACTGGTTTATTGAGACAAAAGCACCCTTTCTGCTTTAACTGTTGAATCTCAAGTGCTCCGCTCTTGAGCTCCTTTTGTCCGACGGTGCCTGTGACGCACATTCAAGATGTTCAGCGTGTTTCTTCCCGCAGGAAAATTGAGAGGTTGATGCCTCTCGCTTGACAGCTGGAGAGCAATAGACACAGTGTGAGTGGCTCTCTGTCTTTTGGGCCTTTCCTCCCGATTTTGGAAAACCCAGATGAGTACCACTCTTCATCTCAGGCTACATTCACAGAGGAGCTCCAACTGTCCCAATTTATCACTCACATGTGATCAGGGTCTGATGTTTCCTAATTAGTATGAGCAGAATAAAAGTGCATGTAGTCACATTTTTTCAATTCCCTCGTGAACCGCGTTGTAAGTGATGAAATTGAAATTGAAATTCAATTGATTGAAATGAGATTTGTATCTGGGCAGATGCTTCAGTTTAGTCGAAATTTAACGACACGTAACCAAAACTTAGAGAATCGAAATCAAAATGTAATCAGAAAGAAAAATAAAAGACAGCAGCAGTTTGGAGTTGAGCATGACAGCCTGCAGTGTGTGAATGCAGCCTAAAACAATCAAAACTCTGAATTGAATCCCTCCTCTTGCCCCTGGCTTCGCTTCTCCTCATTTCTGAAAAAGCAGATTGAAACCCTTGATACTGCCATACATCTGTCTGTCTGAACGTATATCTGTCAGCGTGGAGAAAGAAGTAGACATGGAAATATGTCTGTGGAGGAGGAGGGTTTGGAGAGGGAGGATTGCCAGTAAGTAAAGTTTGCCCCAGGTGACAGTTTGCACAAACTCCCATCAAGCACTCTGCCGAGAGAGTTGCATGCTGGGCCGCGCAGAAACAATGGACTAATTAAGGCGAGGCTCTCGACGCAGGGTTCATTGCAAGTCCTTGGATCTCGGCTGGACGGTGGAACGAGTGGGGAGGGAGGGTGTTTTTTCTCCTGATTAAATTCAGATCAAGGGAGCTGACACAATCTGGCTTTGGTTCTGGCTTAATGAATGGCTCCAATTATTTTAGCTGCAGGTTCTATCTGCTTTGACTGCAGTATACACACACACACACCTACACACACACGTACACACACACTTCTGTGGTATCTGTGTAACTCAATGAATATAGCATGGCACTTACATAGCCAAATCTCACTATATAGAACCTCAGCTATAAATTGTCCAACAAAAGGCATGTGTTATTGTCTTTTTCCACGTTATCCTAGCTCTGCTATGCTATACTGAAACAAAGTGCCTGTGTGCAAAAATGTCAAATGCCAATTGCTAAATTGAGCAAATAAAGTCCTAGACCCAATCTATGCCAACCATATCAAGAGGAAAGATGGATTTGGAAAGTAAACAGGGGCATATGGTAGGACTTTAGGGAGATTAAGCTTTTTTATGTGGTGTAGGTGTAGGAAAGGAGAGAGACAGAGTGTCGGAAAATCAAATTAACCAGGATCTAAATTCAAAGAGGGGGGAAACATTAATACACATTTACCAATGAAATCTTCCAGCCTAATTTCTGAGCCTGTTTTATTATCAAATTATTTCTGACAGTCACAAAAATGAATGTACCGTAACTCTGCATGATATTCTTCAAACTGAGTGAAACAGTAGGCAGAGCTCACATAACTCAAACAGGCTTTGAGTTTGGCACCGGACAATGAAGTGGTCTGGTAGGAAGCAGCAGACATACTTTGAATTTACCAAAAGCTCCCCACATGCAAAAAACTAAGCTCAGAACAAAAAAACAGAATATATGCAGGGAATTCACCTATAAATGTCCTATTCCTTTTATTTATACACACACACACACACACACGGAGAAATGCAACATTATGCACTGTGATACTGCAAACAGGGAGAGAAGAGTGGATGATGGTGCACTTAAGCAGCGCCAGTGATGGGGCTGCCGCGTTACCAGCACCTCATGAGCAGGTTTCGGGGTTAGGTTGCCTTGCTCAAGGGCACTTCAGCTACCAGTCCACACTCCATATTGTGGTCTGTGGGACTTCAACCGGCAACCCTTTGGTCCCCAAGCCAAGTCCCCACACACTGAGCTACTACCGCCTAAATTTATTTTACTTACTTATACTTTATATTTACTATTGATATACAAGTTTTCTACTGTCAAACTCAACAGTAAAAAGTTCTTATGGGCCATTCAGCTGAGTACACTAATGTAAAAATCACAAAAGGAAGTTTGCTTTCAAAGAGCTCATCTTTGCTTTTGGATTTCTTTCAATATCATGACCTTAATAGATGAGTGCAGTGTGAATCATACTTCTTCAGTTCCAAGCTATGAAACAAGTTTGGTCTGCATTTAGTCAAGTGGAAGCATGTGTAGCCATCACGGTTGAGGTCAGTCAATTTTAAATGAACGGAGTTGCTCCCATGTTCAGTATTTTCATTCAGCAGAAAAGGACACAAAAAAAGAAGCAGTTCCTCATTCAGGACCTTCAAAACTAAAAATGTAAGGGTGTCAGGATTTTAATGGTCTACTGTTTAACTTTCTGATATAAAAATTTACACACATACACACAAAGCTGGTTTCAACTGTTTTGAAGAAATTTTGTATTTTCCAGCGAAAACAATTCTGCCAGTCATAGACATGATTTTACCACAGCGAAGCTCAGAACAGAGTGAGAGGACAATATAATACAAAACACAATATGTACAAGCAATCACAAAACACTAACAATGCAGCAAAACACCAATTTTATTTAACCGGAATTGGTTGGTTAAAAGTGAATGGAAAGTGATTGAAATGTTTTATTGAATGAATTATGTATTTATTTATACTTTATAGAAGACACAGGCTTATTTACTTTTTTGTTTGTTTGTTTTGAATTAAATAACTTTATGACTCATCCCATAACTTGTTGTTCAGGTGCAAAGCTTAAAACCCTCGGGGGGTTTTAAATGACCACAATTTCTGCAAAGAAATGTAACATTCATTTTAATACATATACACACATTATAATTCTAATTGTAGTTGAGTATCCTTAAAACATGACTAACACTCCTTTATCTGCCACAGAGAACTGCTGATTGCCTTCATTGGGTTGAACCTGCCAAGTGTGCATCACTTGATAATTACATATTTACGGCATATAAAAAAATATTGTGTTTACAAATGTGTAAGTTTATTATTGATTGCAGCTTTAACCTCCAATTGGAGCTCCTGAAGTATACTATGTGTGCTGTGAAACTGAAAACTAGCATAAAGAGTGTGAACTTCACAGTTCAACAACATCACCTTTTCAACTTCACTAAAATTAGAACTGCCAAGATTTCTGTGTAAAACTACACTTGTCTTATCAGCTTAGATCACAAAGTCAGGCTGAGGAGAGATGAGCCTCTCTTGCCTCCTTAATTGAAACCTGTTTGATTAGCTCCTCTTGTCTCAAATGAAATTGTTAAGCATGATCACAGGTGTGAAATCTTCTATACAAAACCCAACTTATCTTCTAAAGTGGAAATTGGGCTTTCCCACACACACAAACATAACATTCTGTTGTATTTTGGTCTTCTTTGATATAAAGCATCACAGACTGGTTGCTAACAAGGTTTCAGACTGAAGTAAGTGAAGGTTACACGTTAATGCAATTTGGAGCCAACAACAAAATTAACCTGGCCTTATACTCACTCAAGGTCTTTATTAAACTCTTTTTCCCCCTTTTCACAAATAACCAGCAGCACTGGTACTAATCAAATGTCTCCAATCAAGTATGTGAGGAAGCTTACAGCGAGTGTCATATGGCCACTGAAGGACTTAGTGTGGCTGTTGATTGAGAAGCTATTATGATTAACAGCGTTTTATTTGTTTGTCTTTTCTGCACCATCTCCAACTCCGAGCAGACACACATCCAATCCATCTTCTGAAACGCCATCCATCACCGTTGTTTACTGACAGTTCATTTTTGGGCTTTAAAATCGTTTGTTCCAACTTGGCAGTGACAGCTGTACGGCTTGTCGAAGACTGGGAAACAAACACATGCTGTCATCTGTCCGCCTGTCTCTCTGTCGGACTGTCTGTCTACCTGCCTTCCTGCCTGGATTGTGAGGTTCCTCAGAAGTGACAGCTTTCCGTTCAGCAATCTGCCTCGTCTGCTGATTTGAATCGGGCTGTTGTTTGTGTGTGTGTGTGCAAGACCAAATGTGCAAGCACAGCAAGTCTGTGTGTGCATATGGCAAATTGTGTGTATGTTTATGTGGAATGTGTGCGTGTGTGCATATGTCCAGCAGATTGAGTTTTAGTTAAACATTTTCAGATGCAGGTCTCTAGCTGGCAACAGAAATATGAACGTGGCTTGTAAGCTAACTAAAAAAAAAAGCTTGAGCAGTAGAGAAGAAACTATATTTCATGAACAGAAAGGGAGACGTCACCCCCAATAATTTCATTTGTTCCCCTCAGTTAAGTCTATCAAACGTCCATGACAAACTCATCTCTCCTAAACTACACAAATGATAAATAGATCTGAACAGAACAGGTTTTTATTACAATGGAAACATGAATTGAAAAACGTCCCTTTTCAGGATGTCATATTAATGCTGGGTTCATACACTGGCTGTTTTTTATTATTAGGCAATTATACTCAAGTCTTTTTGTTTTGATTCTTGCCACGAGTTAGCCGAAATATATGACAGACTGCACGTTGGTCCCTGACATGTCATCGCTTGCCATCTTTCACACTCGCATGATATCATTGGGAATGAGGTGCTAGGGACCAACTGTGTAAATAAACAATGACGTCTAATGCAGTGTTAGGATTGATTGTGTTAGGAAAAGCCTTAAAAAGAAAGAAAAACTGACAGAAGACAGAAGAGTGCTTTGTGCTCCTACTGGTCAACGCCACAGAACATGTGTTTGTTGTAGAAGGCAAAACAATTCTAAAATGTTAATTTTGTGTCAGGACTTTGTGAGGCGTTCCAGATGCGGCATTGTTGTCCACTATGTTACACTACACCTAATAAAACTATCAGTTGTCAATATGTCTGTTTGGTGAGGCGATTATTGGGCTGATATTGTGTAGTCCGAGCCTGACATAATAACTAAAGGGCTGTGTACTGCGCATGTGGTTTACTGCAATGGTAGTAGTAGTAGTAGTAATACTATTAAGAACCCTAGAAGATAAAGATTTAGTGTGGAAAGTTGTGATGGCTTGAGAAGTTATCAGTCAAAGATGCAGACAAGCACATCCTTGGCACAGACATTGGCAAAAAGTAAAGTTTAAATCTTACTGTGGGCAATTTGGGGTGGTTGCCCAGAAATGAATGCAGTTGCCTACATGATAAAGAAAATCTCTTCCAATCTAATATCTGATGCATCTATTTCACTCCCTGCAGTTGTTCTTTGTTGCATTAACTTAACTGATTTCTTCAGTGCATACCAGTGGTAAACAATAGTAACAGGTACAGACACCAGGTAAGCGGGAGGAGGTTCAGGGAGAAGAACTTTGTGAATGATTTTATTGAAAGTCACAGTCAGTCAGCATCCATTTTAACATATGAATCAACATAATAACATTTACAATGCAAATAGTACAATATGGCATCAATTTTTTTTTCAGTATTAACTTGACAAAGCAAAAGAGAGAGAGAGGGAGATGGTCTGTCTTGCCCTGCTAGGGAGTTTATATTTCCTTCTCCCTACATTGACTTCATCTGTCTGTCATGGCCGCAGGAGAGCTGCCACTGAATGATCCACAATTTTCTCTACTTCACATCCTGCTGCTATTACTATACCACACTACTATTTTGTTGGCCTATCTATCTTTAATCAAATTTTTTAAGTAAAAAAAATGTTCTACCTTCATCTGCAGTACAATCATTTGCTGCCAAACATAACAAACACATATCATACTGTATGTTTTCCTAAAACCTTGTTTGCCTTAAATTAAGTTTCTCAATACAAGGTATGTGGGCATAATGTAGTGTCATAGTGGTCATAGAGCAGGGAAATCACTGCAAGAGAACAGCTGAAGAAAAAATTTTAATTATACAGTCCAGCGAGTGGTCCATTGTAGAAGTCCGTCTATGTGATGAAACAAATCACTTGTTAAAACAGGCCAAGTTATACTGAGAGAGGATATATTCGTAATGTCTTTTCACTCACCTATAAAGCCTTAATAAATTATGAATTAACAATCAATTAAGCCATTATTTACAATTTTAATATAACTGAACGTTACTGTCCAGTGAGCAACTTAACAACGATTCCACTACACTATACAGTGGAAACATTCACAAGCTGTTGATACAACAGTTAAAAGAGCTTTGATATAGACATCTGCTAAAGTAGTCGGGTAGCCAGAAAATCCTGGTCTCTGCGTTTCTGTCCACTGAGGTTTGACTCACCATGTGAGATTAGTTTTTGCCTTCAGAGCAGAGTGTGTTTCTGAGGATGTGTATGAGTCCATCGCTGTTAAGAGAAAGTCATCCGTAAGAAGTGAAGATGCTGAATAATGATCACAACTCATAGATGACTACCAGTGAGGAATCTGTGACCTTTCTGATTTTTCTATATCAAAAATGTTTAGTGGGAGAACAGCTGTCTCCTCTGATCTGATTCTCCAACATGAATAACAAACATTATGTTTCCCCAGTGTCATCAGATAGCTTTGTTGGGAGTGGTGTGTAGCTAGGCGGTAGCGGCTCGGTGGTGTGTTCCTTCATCATTTCGAGTTTTCTTGTTTTCCTTCTTCCCCAGACAAAACAATTGAAGGGCTGTTTTCATCGCCACATATTCTTTGCATTATGGGTAAGACGATACACTCTGCAAACTTTTCAAAACCAGGAGGTGCTGCATGGGCGCTGTCAACTAAAACTAAATGAAACATTTAGCCAAGGGACATGGATTCCTATAAGGCAGCGAAAGCAGACAGCGTATGAAATGCTGCTGAGGGAATGGAGGGAGGGGAAAAAAGCACTCAAACATTTTATATAGTAAGTGGTGCCATCTTCTATGGCCAAACAACTCAATCAGCAATCTGCCGGGACATTTAGAAAATGGGATTCTCCTTCAGTGATGACTGCAGACATTCACTTCCTTTGTGATGGAGTGATATCAGCCAATCCTCTGCTTTTATTTACCTTCGGCACTCCATCCAAATTTAATATTACAGCATGTATTTCCACATCTGCCCTGGATAGTTTTTATCAGAGGTCAGAGTGCTGTCGTTAGAAGTCTATCATGGAAGAAACATTAAATAAAAACTTTTCGGCTCTTCTGTGTTTTGGTGTGTTGTAGCCTCTGCTATCGAGGAGCCTATGGACTGTAAATGGGGTGCAGGGCTCTTTGGGAGCTGCTGCCATACAGATAGATTACGCTTGTCAGTGCTGATCTACATGGAATTGGCCATTACTGGAATGATCTCAGACCGCATACAAATGCACATTATATAAGCAGAGCACAGGTGGACAATCGAATGAAATAGACATTTGATGGGGAAAAGAGAGTGTATTGTAGGCGACATGGTGAAAGACAGATGGCAACTGTAGTGCAGTGCTTGGGAATATACATGCACACACACTTGGAAACTGAGACACGTGCAAGACACACCCATGTGCATCCACTCACACACACACAGTATACACATGGAGTCCCAAAGCAGATAAAGCCATCAGTAGAATTAATATCTGTGTGCTGGAGTGCATTGGGCCAAAGCCCTAACCGTAAACACATCACTCACAGTGTAGCCAACCAGCCATGGGATCAACCCAAGGGTTGGGATGGAGAGGAAGCAATTTTAGTATAGCTGAGAGGACCTAAATCAGTACAGTAAGCTTAGAGATACAGATCTATTTATTTTTATTGTCAACAAATGTGTTAGTCTGCGTAACCAAAGCCAGAAATAGCGCACTCTTCTTCCACAGACCACCATTTTCATCCAAAAACAGTTAAAAGCACATTATGAGCCATACTGTTTCACTTAGGGAAATGTATCTTAACAGTGAGCATGGACACTGCTCCCTAGTGTATTAATTTGTATTAATCTGCAGAAAAGAAATTAGCACCCCTCAAAGATGCACAGTTTACTGGAGACAAGCTGGAGAAGGCGCAAAGTATTGCTGGTTTTGTTCCTTTCATATGATTTGCTGACAGTAACAAAAAATATAGAATATCATCAGCCTTATCCTTGAACACTATAATAGGTAATATTCTTGCACTGAGCTCTTCAGTTCTACTACAAAAATTTGTCTGACTTGAGATCATTTTAATCCATACAATTCAACTTCTTCTAAGTCTTGGTGGAAGATTAATTAATTATCAATGGAAGATTGCTTGATTACAACACATATGAAATATCTGTATGCAGAAAGAGAAGAGGTTATCATGCTGAGTGATAAGGAATCAGAAATGTTGTCATTTCAATGAGACCAGTAGATTTTTTCCCCTTCTGGTTAAAGAACTGAGCCCATAACTACAATTGCAACTTTTTTCTTTTTTTTAAAAATTGCGATTTTAGAGAAATTAAATTAATACGATTTTATTGAGTGGCTATTAATTATTCTTATCAACCTCATGCAGATGATGGTCAACTGTTTAAGAATGGAAAGAGGCCATAGATGGGAAAGGTGGCGGCAGTGGATTGTAGGACGGGAAGGAGGCACAGAGGATGCAGGCAGGACCAGAGAAGAGGGGTTGTGGACTGTATGGGAAGTTAGAGTGGACCGTGTCAATCACACAGGCCTCGGCCGTGGCTGAGTGGGAGGTGGTGATGGACCAGAGCAGGCTCCTGTTATCAAGAAAAAGGGCACAGAAGGGACAAGCTTAGACGGACGGGCGATGAGTGAATCTCGGCTAGACTGAAATAGATAAATAATTTGGGTGAATTTTTAAGGGGAATAAAGAGAGCGAAAGAAAGGGAGAGGGGGCTTCACTGTTCGGGGTCCTACATCAAACAGGACCCGGGCTGAGGGGACCTATTGTGTGTAAGAGAGAGAAAGAGCAAGAATAAAAGAGAGGCTGTGAACGTGAGAGAGATTGTGGGTTTGGTGCAGAGAGCAAGGGAGATGGAGGATATCACAACCGTTTTAAGGGATACAGTGAGACAAGACGGGGGTGAAAGATAATTGAATAGAACAGGGACAGCCTTTGTTGTCTCATTCTTCTCAGCTGCTTTGTAAGCTTGATTACTCAATCTCTGCAACCAATGGGAATGAGTTTACCAGGACTTCTGTAGAGCTAAGTACACACAGGTCTGCCATATGTCTTAAAGTAATATAGAAAGCCAGGATCAAGGTACAATATACTGAGATAGAAGACACATTTTTACAGCTAATACGTGGATCGAATCTAAGTCTAAGTGAAAAAAGAGATCAATGAAGTGATTTGGGGCTGAACTGTAGCTCAATCCCATTCAACTTTTATTAGAAACGCGCAAAGGAAATCAGGAAAGGCATTTTATCCCTTTGAGCGTTTAGAGCTTTAAGCCACACTTTGAGTCAGTAGTGAGGTGTCCCACCTGCAGTCTCCTCTGGCAATCATTTTGCAACAACAGAAGGGAAAGGTGGAAAACTTACTGTCAGAGCAAAAAAGCTGTGGTGATGGGGGGCGGAGCCAGGAGGTTGGGGGCTGCCTGCACTCCCAACAGCATCAACACAGTCAGCTAAAAAAAGAGCTAAGTAAGTGGACCTTGAGTTGAGGAGTTAAGTAGGTTGTTTTGTTCTTGTTGATTTGGTAAAATAATTCTGACACTGTAGTGTGAGTAATTTTGCCACTAGCAGTTGGTTTCAGTTGGATGTTCTGTTGCTAGTAGAAACCATTTCTGGTTCAGTTACGTAGCAGTTGCGGCTTAACTGAGATTGTTACATGCGCCATTTTGTCATCTTGTCCTGTGACCAAGCAAATACTGGCAAACATTGCTAGTTGAGCTAGATGTTTGACGTTATGTATTTTACTCTCTAATCTACACTATCAAATACTATGTACAACTATGTTGATCTTTCACTGGTGATAGTTTGTTTCTTCCTGTTGTTGATCAATGTCACTAATTTGACAGCTAGTTTTATACTTTTGTGAATCCAGTTTTTTTCCAAATTTCTCAAATGCACATTAAAACAGGTGGATGGAAACGCACTTACCACACTTTAACAACTACTACTACTGCCTCCAGTAAAAAAAACTTTGAAGTGTGTTTAGCTCGCTGCACCTACAGACATAGTAAGGGATGAAGACTGAGTAAAGTTACAATTTCTCTAAATACAAGTAGCCATATAGTGGTATACAGGGACTTTACCTAAATAAAATACAATCTAAAGTTTTGATTTAAGTTTTCAATACTAAAATACTTATATGGACGCCATAAATATGCAGCAGGGGAAAAATTGCAGTGATTGCTGTTCTGCAATGATGACATATCCATGTTTCCTGTTGGATAAGGCTGACAAACCACCTTTGTAGACATAAATGTGTACTGTACTAGAAGTGTTTTTCCCTGTTAGTACCACTTTGGAGTGTAACTGTTAAAAATCAACAAAGCCAGCACAGACAAAATTAAAGCATCTGTACAAGCACCAACATATGGGGAAGTGTCAAGTGTGGACGGACGTCTGTCTCAGAAATACACAGCAGTCCTTGAAAAAACAAAAACTGTTGAGAGAGAGAGACAGAGAGAGAAGGAGAGGGAAGCATACAAAGTTAATTATACAAAGTTGAAAAAGAAAAAGAGTTGTGTTTGATGGAGAATTGCCTTTGAATCAGCTCATAGTGAAACCAAAAAACACAAACAAAAAGTACAGCATTTTCTTGTCAAACAATAAAACAGTCTTCAACGTGCGCAAGCGTGACAAGTTTCTGGCGCTGGCCACCCGCTAACTGGCCTATGTGAGAAATGTGTGAGAAAATGTATGTGAAAGCCTAAATCACAACCCATGCACGCACACAACCTGCCGCTGCAGCCAAAACAGTGTTGCACAGCACATACACACACGTCCAAAAGCATTAAAAGTGACACATTTTAACGTCTTTCATATCTAATCTGGGAAATGTTCTTCAGAGACTGGTTATCGCATAAACTTTTCTGGCAGCATTTGGGTAAAAACTTGAGGATAGCAGGTCTGCATAGTGTTCCGACTGCTGCCTCCTGACACTCATCTGTAAACACACACTAAAGATTGCCTCACACACACTCATACTTAAAAAAAAAAAAGTCCCCATACATGTGCGCACTTCAGCAACGAAAATCCCCCTCATTGAAATGCATACACATTTGAAAAACCCAACACTTAACACTCTCTCCATCCCTCCCTCTCTCTCTCTCTCTCCTTGTCTCTCCCTCTTCCTGTCTCTCTATCTCTCTCTCTCTCTTCCTGTCTCTCCCTCTTTCTCATGCTTCACCCAGGACGTCCGGATGAGCCTCTCTAACTCCTCAATGCAGAAATGTCCCCCTCTCCCTTCACTTCTTTTCATGTCTCTGTTTGCCTGCTGCTGTGGGGTGGGAGCTGACAGCCACTAAAAGAGCAGCCTGTTTCTAGTTCCACAAAATAAAAGAAAGGGACCGATCCATTCTGTGTTGAGTGGTTTGTTTTTCCTTCCTTTCTGTGTACTTTGCTCCAGATTCTGGCCTCTTTTAATGTGGTCTTAATAAGAGAGAGGCAATGATTTAATAGAATTCATTACCCCAAGCTGCCAGTCGCTGCTTGGCTGTCCGGCCAAAATGTTTTCTGCGCACACAGCAGCGGGATGTTGAAGTCTATAAAAGTCTATAAAAGCCTAAACAGAGATATAGTGTTGGGAGTTTTAATGACTGTAGTCAAGTCAACATGTTCATTCAATTAGAAAGATTAATTTTCTCCAGCACACAGCTGATGGCCTTGATTTGCAGTGTTGATTTGAACAAGCACTGACCAGAGATAACAGAGAGAGAGAGATGGGAAAGAATGTACCAAAATCTCCACTGCTGCAAAATGCTGATACTCCCTTGACATTTTTATTGGAAAAAAAATGTTTTAGATGTTTTCATTTTTTTTAAGTACATCGAAGATTATTTTTTGGCACCTGTGAATACAAAATACAAAACACACCAAAGTATTTAAATTCATACATAGGAAAACAGGCCATATGTGCATCTGTTCTTGGAATCAAAACACTATAACAGACACTATGGGATAACTTTAACTCCAAATCTGCATGTTGTTATACTCAAGGCCCTCTCTCCACCAAACACTGAACACCTAAAAGTTCTGTGAATATTTGATAGGCACAGGAGGCTTTTTTTGAACCACCAACCAGCACATCATTTCATTGTTAAATCTTTCAATATAGCCTATATAAATATTTATTTTTACTATATTGGGTTCATGAATAATTCAGTTAGGATAGAGGAAGGCTCTCAGGGGCTGTGGTTGTTGTTATTGTTACTCTTTTGTTTGCCGTTATGGCACTCTTCTTGGCCCCAAGCTATACCCTCTCTTCTTACAGCAGTCCACTTCTTAACTGACTTGTTTTGTTCAGAGGAAATCACTGTAGGCCCTTTTGTTTTTTCGTGATGAGTTTGTGTTCATTTTGCGTGTATGTATGTGTGTGTGTGTGTGTGTGTGTGTGTGCAGAGACCAATGGAGACTGCACAGAAATAGGTTTCCTGATGTGTGTGATGGTGGTCGGTTCAAACTGCTTTTTTTTAATTGTGTTTATATTGTGTTGCCTTTTTTTTTAATTCAAGCTGTTGTTGTATTGTTTCTGGTAAAGAAGACTAAGCTACGGTGGCCAGGCACCCCACTTTGTCTGGAAATGTCCTGGTTTCAGGGTGTCCTGAGTCCCATTAAATAGCTGTAAAACACAAAAATGTCAATTCTCACAACCAAATTTTGCCAGTTTTCACCACCGTTCAAAAATACTATTATACTTCTTTTCAGAGCTTACATTGATGTTTATCATGTTGTGTCCCATTCATTAATACCTAACCCAATATAAAAAAAGCGTAAATGCAACTCATGTCTGAATTCAACACTAATGTGTCTGTTGTATTTTGTCTAACATTTGCTAATTAGCACTAAACACAAGCTGAGGATGATCATTAGTATTGCAGGAATTTGACACACATTTGACACCAAGTATTGGACAAATTAAATGTTTGACTGGACAATAGCAACGAAAAGTTAAGGGATCACTAAATAGATTATGCTGAGGGGACTGTCAGTATACCATGTCTCATGGAAATCTATCCAATTGTTGTTGAGGCACAAAGCTGAGCTCATGGTGGTGGTAGGGGATCACCAAAGTCGGTAGGATACATCAACTGGGATGTCTATATGAAATTGTGTGCCTATACATCCAGTAGATGCTGTTCTGGTGGCATCAGGTGAAAAATCAGAGGATCACCAAAGTCATTAGGATTCATCATTTGGACACTATGGATATTTGTATCTGATTTTAAGGCAAATCAGTGCAATAGTTGTTGAGATATTTCTCAACAACAAACCCGCCCACAACCTTCCCATGCCGCTAGTAAAGCAAAAATGTAATGACATGGAATAAGTGCTTTTTTTTTTTACTGTACTAGTTTTCATTTAGTGCTTTACCAGTATTTACTAAATCAAAAGGATATATAAAGCTAAAGCAAAACATCCTGGCACTGCAACACCATAAAATGCCTGCTTACCCAAGAATGAAAAAGTTCAAAATAAGCCATTTTAAATTCATTACTCTTTGCTGATCACAGGTTTCTATTTGCAATTCAGACAGGGCTTATGAGTTTGACCCATCAGCCTTCCATCACACTACGAGGGCTCGAACAATTGGCTGGATAAGCAATGCAACAAATTCACAATAGCAGTAAAAAGCTGTCTAAGGAAAACCTCCATCAGATTAAGGTTAAGACGTCAGACTTTCCCCTGCCTCCCGTCCTTGGCCTCTCACAGCTCAAATGCAGGTGGTGGGGAGACAACAAGGCTGCTGGGTCAGCAATCAGCGCTCGCTGGTAAACAAACTCAGGAGGGGAAGAGGGGAAAAGACAGAGTGCTGATGGTGAGAAGAGAGAGGGGAGGCAAGCAAAGGAAAATTTTGAGAATTCAAGAGTGAGTGGTAAGGAGGAGAGGAAGGGCAAACGAGGTGGAAAACGCAGTGGGAGAGGAAAGAGCGAGACAGTGAACTCAAGGAGAAAGAAGAGGAAGGAGAAAGTAAAGAGGAGAATCTGCAGGAGCAAAAGTGAGTGGAGCAACTAATGAGTCAGTGTTTATTTATTGGAGGAATTTGGGAGGAAAGTGTGAGTGTAAGTGTGTGGTCAGACAGAATGCAGAGCAAATTTTAGAGAATGCGCAACTGCATGCAATTTGGGAAAAATGCAACTAGATGCAGGTTCATTTTAGGTGGTGCAAAGTGAGGCAAAGATACAATTTTAAAACTGTGCTGATGTCACACACGGGGGACAGATGGGACACTAACAACTGGGAGATGCCAGGAGATCAACAATGATGTTGAGTTTTACTAAGATGCGTTTGATTTGCTGATTTGTTTGGCAACTTTTCCATCCATCCTTCTATCCTTAAAAAGTCAAGCATCTACATAAGACAAGAGCGGGCTGCCCATAGTGAGTCCAGTTCTGCAGCCACATTTGAGTCAAATGCATGCATACCATGGCCTTCAGGGAAGCTCACTTTTTTGGGGGGTGGAGGGGGACTTTCTCATGCGTAACGCAGAGGGCTGACTATGACTAACTGTGCTGACTACAAAATAGAGAGTAAATAATGGCAATTTGGCACGCAGACTGAGTGGGACTGAGAAAGTTTGTATTTTCTGACTGTTGAGTTAAAGTGAATTAAATCATTCATCAATAATAGCCTAATTTACGCATGATCTACGATGATGAAGATGCAGAAATTCTTGTAAACGAGATCTCAGATACACCTTGGTGGAATTTCTTTAAATTGGGCAAAAGCATCCACTTGATTTTGGAGCTAAAAAGTCAAGGTCACTGTGACAAAACACACTTTTGGCCACAATTCAAAAATTGATGACCATATTTCACAACTGGTGGGACCATGAATTGGTCACACTTTTGACTCAAAGGTCACTGGGACCTTAAAATGACCTAGGCAAACACGTCAGCCATTATTCAACAACATGGGATCAAAAGGGGAGACTGTGACCATATTTCTCAGTTGCTTAGACACTGAATTGTTGACACATTTGACTCAAAGGTCAAAGGTTATTGTGGACTCATTCCATAATTTAAGAATGAGAATTGAGTGATTCTAGATTTCACTCACATGTTGACTGGGACGAAACAATGAATAAACTAAATCTAGCACAGCACGGCTTCCATCTCATCCATTCTCCAGTCTGATAAGCCATAACATAATTTGTCTTAGTCTGAGATGCTGGTGCTCTAGTGCGACATTTAGTAACAGTGAATTTCATACATATAAATTTTAAGTTTTGCTGCATAACAATTTTTTTTAAAGCAGAGATATTGCACTTACCTCAAGCTTTACAAGTCTAATTTATTAGAGCAGACAAGAAGAAAAATGAGGGGGATTTGAAGGAGAAAAACAGAAAGAACTCGAGGTCCTTGTAAATTCAGAACTCAGTCCAGGTTTAAAATGTCAGACACATGTTGGTGTATGTTTGTTAGCAACAGCTAATGTCTAATCAAGATGGTGCATTGACTGATCATGGCAAATAAAATGACTGCAAAATGACTCCAGTATTATAGATATATAATAAAATATCCTTAGTTAAATGAAACCTGAAAGGATCACAGTTTTTCCAAATAGGTTTTGATGAAATCAGTCTGTTTCCATTGGCCTGCCCTGTATTGGCCTTTCTGTCTGCACTATAAAGACCAGAGCCTCAAGGGTAGGAAGGTGTGGTGTTCACCTGACAGTCAACATCAAAAGTATAGATCCTCATGTCTTAAATTTTCCCACAGGCACTGGCAGTGGTAAACATTCCAGCCCGGTCAGTCATTGCTTAAATGTCTGTGCCGTGTCAGTGAATCCGTACAACTCAGTTTCAACCCTCATTGCTTACTGGCTCTATTGTTTTACTTCACCACCAACTAAATATGAAGAGTCTACCTTTAGTCCAAAATTGATTCATCAAGACAGGTCCCAGTATAGTGGATACCTCACCTTGAAAAAGTGATACACATAGATACACATGGATCAAGGTGATACAGTATGCTTGGCCAGATAAATCACAGTAGAAAACAGTAAACGTCAGTTATCCTTTACCTTTGTTGGTAAAAGGTTAATCTCAATCAGTAGACAAGAGATTTGATTTTAGACATATTAACCGTTGTCAGACAGTTTATCTGAAACATGGACCTCCAGAGTCTCTGTGTCAATTCATTTTGTACTGTCAAAAACCCACACTGCTGTGGAATAATCAATAATATGAACAAATCTCCTCCCGTGAGGGCTTTTTTCTACGAGGAAGAAGAGTCAAGGTTCCTCAATGTCTGTGTGGTCTGTGAAGCCAGACCACCTAGAGTTGACCCACAGTGAATGCAAACAACTTTAATCTTTTACTACCACCGACACATAAAGATAAAAAATCCTTCTGCAGTCTAAAATAAAGTGTTCAGGATGGAAGATTTAAGGTGTTTTACCCTCCCTGCTGAGCCTTTGAGTCAAATGTCTGCTTCCTTGATCTCCTTCAACTGGTTTATAGGCCTTTTTTTATTGCTTCCGCAAATTGTTTCTCATAGGTTATCTGGTCAAAGATGTTCATGCATTAAACCATCCGCTCCTCATCTTTATTCATTGGCTGTTTCACTATTTGGTTGCCTTGTGAAAGCAGTAAATGCCTCTTGAAAGAAGTCATATTTTCTTTAAAGAAGATTCAGCTAGTCGATGGATTGGGAAGCTGTGGCAATTTAGGCTTCAAAGAGACAAGCTTTTTACTAAACAAGATGTCAGATCATATCCCAGAGAAAATGGGAAAAATTTGGAGTGGAAAAACAAACCTCTTTGACCTAAGGAATTACCACTGCAGCCTGTTTTTGCAAAAAACCTTACACATGGGTTTTTTCTATTGCAAAGATTGCCTGTGATGTTAGCCCCCGCAAATATGCCACGACTTTGTTAAGTTGATCTTCCCTGGATGAATAAAAGTTAAAGCAAATTATCCTTCTCACAACCCTTTTATTCTGCCATGTACCTTGCTGGCTGGACCCCTCTGCTCCAGCGGTGACGACCAAAGAGAAAATATTTAATAAATCCACCAGAATATTGTTGAAACACAAAGAAGACAAAGCACAGACACACACACTCATACACACATGCACAATCTCTTAGCCTGCATCAATCAAGTCCTGAATCCCAGCCTGCACTAGAGGTCACCCTCTAAACAGGCCATGTTGAGGAATTAAAGGTTGGGGGCCTGAGCCACTTCCAAGTTGGCCTATAAAAGCTGTGGTCACTTCCTCAGAGGAAAGCTTTAAGACCCACAGTGTGTGTGTGTGTGTGTGCGTGTGTGTGGTTTTTTTTACCTCACAGGAATACACTCCACATAAATCTCATAGATCTCGTTCAGCCGTCAAACTACTGTCTCCTGGCTGTATTTACGCTTGTGTAATTACCACAGCCAGATGACAAGTCGCTGACAGATGGCAGATAGATGGGCTGTGCCCTTGAGTTTGGACTGCGCCCGCATGGTCTGTTCATCAAAAACATAATAATACTTTCAGTGGATGGTGCAGAGTCACACAGATTCCAAACCCAAGGACACAAGAGTGCTGGAGGTCTCCTCAGAAACTGGATGTCTATTATACACAGTGCACCAAAGAAAAATGCAAGTTTGAGTGTTCACACTATTTCCTTCCCCAGGAGAAATATACTGCCATAAGTGCCATAAATATATTGGCACATAAGTATCTTTGACAGCAAGTTCCCTCTTCTGGGAGCAGTTCAGTTAATGCTTGTTGGGTGAGAAAATGGAGGATTTTTCAGATGTTGCTGCCATCAATCCCCAGCATAGTTTTCATCTGAGAGAAGAGATGGGGGTAGCCATAGCGTTATGTCATCTGTCAGTAAAATACTTTCTTGCTCCCACAGCAACCATGCAGCGCCATCCGGTTTTGAGCAGATTGAAATGTGTATCATCTTACCCATAATGTAACGAGTATGTGGTGATAAATATGCCCCTTCAGCTGTTTTGAGCAAAACAAAGGATAAGAACCAATATCACATGCACACGTAGCAATTTTTGCCAATTACATGAGCAAATAGTTAATTTTTAGACAAACATTGCAATCATGTAATCAGATTTGACTCCCATAGCCTTCAGTAACCCACCCCATTTCACTGCAGGAACTAGGTCATAAACTTTTCATAATTCCGTCACTGCAGTGTTATTACAGCTGCTACGGCCACTCGCAGCAGAGCCAGGGAGACATTTGACGTCGGCATTCAAGAACAACAAAAGACAGCATCAAAAATTGTGAAGCACCGTGCCAAAAAGCTTCACCATCTCATCACCATCTGTTTCTGCATAACTTTCATTCTCAAGCCTGGAGACTCCAGCTTTCACTCGAGGTTGCCTAGCTGATGCTGCCGCTTTGTGATGAGACGAGCAAAAACGAAATATCCTCTAAAATATGCCTGCAACTCATCTTCAGCTGCCAACACTTTGTCAACAACCAGTGGAGGAACACTGCAGAAATCACAACACAAACAACCCGGCAATTAAGTATTCCGCTACCCAAATCACCTGAAAATACAGCTGCCACATTGGCCCTTAGTTTTCAAATTGCTTTTACCACATATAGGTACAATGCAATTTAAGAGGGTGAAAGAAATATACAGAAATTGCTTTAGCTATATTGTGAGTATATCATTAACTGGGGAATTGAAGGGGTCCGTCAAGCATAGCAACACACAACACTGAGCAACTAATTTGTGATTTGTTATATTACACAGATTAAGACTAAATCAGCCATTTGGTTATATTACCTCTGGAGGCCAAGGCAATGAAATGTTTATGAGCACACATCATTTTGTGTCTCATTATTTGCAGGCAATCACAACTAAATATTTACTGGTGGGCTTTTAATTTCCTGCCTGGTTTCAGTAACAGTCAACTAAAAGTTTAAACTGTCTTTTTCTTTTTCTTTTTTCATTTGTTTGAGCCTTGTTACTTTTTGTTAATCAGGCTTTGGGGCTTTTAAAATGTTTCTGTTCACAAGACGCCAAAATGTTTTATATTATGAGCGGCAATAATGGAATGACAGGCAATTCTTCTATGAGAAAAAGTTGTGTCTTCTAGCAAATCTGTCATGAGATCTCAGCTAAGAACACCGAATTTCATCATGTAGAGATAGTTAGCATAGGACATGCCGTCATTCATTCTGTGTGTGTGTGTGTCTGTGTGTGTGTGTGTTCAGCGCAGGCCTCTGTACCCGTCATCCTGTCTCCAGAAGGATTTAATCTAGTCCCTCAGGCCTTGTGCTCAAAGGCAGTTACTGACAACTGGCAGGGGGTGTGAGAGATATGCATGATACGGTGTACTGTAAGTGTGTGTGTGTGTGTGTCTGTAGAATAAGATTCATTTAGAAAGGTTTAAAAGAAAAGTGGTTACCTCAAGTTTATAATATAGTATCTCTATCTCAACTTTTTGTGTTGTATTTTGTTGGATGATGTGACTTACAATCCTTGAAGAAGTGATTGGATTTTGGAAAAAATTCATATATTTATATATATATATATATATATATTTATATAACATATTTTTATATTATGAATTTGATGTTAATGTATGCTGAGCATAAAAGTGAGCATGAGAGTTCATTCTTGAGCTTGGAAAATTGGTCAAATCAGTGTATGCTATTTCAAATTAGCTGTATCTTATTTTCCTGTAACTTGCATTAACTTAATTTGCTGTCTTAAATCGAAACCTCACAAATTCTTTACATGAAAATGCTTTTGCAAATATGGCAAGTTAAGAATGACTGCTGCTACATGGCCACTACAAACTGTACTCAAACAGGTTCTTTGTATCAAACTATTCCCGTCGTACGCAACGTCACAGTTTACATTAGCTGGATATGGTTGTCGCTAAAAGCCTGAATAAAGACTGACATTTCATGTAAAGGCCTCACTGTTAATTATAACAGTGCACAGCTGCAGGTTAATGTTGGCTAAAAGTGAGTTATCAAGCTCTGAGGCTGTGAATGGTTGCACTGTGTGAACAGCAGTCTCGTATGTCAATCTACAGGGGAGCTACTGTTGCACCATTAAGCCTTGTCATTGTTACAGTTGCTACTGTTGGATATGGGACACACTTACACTGCTGGGAGCTGGTGTGTGTATGAGAGACTGTGTATGTACAATGTGGCATGTTCTTAATGTGTATAGGTTGTACAATTTCTTTATGTATGTGTGTATGTGCTGACATAAGTGCACCACACAGTATGCATGTGTCGGCACAGACACATGGACACAAGCGTGTCTGTCTTTACCTTGTGCATGTGTTCGTATCAGTGTCCTCAGTCATCTGTGTGCTTTCTATTGTACTGTAAGAGTGTGTCTATTAGTGTGTTTTGGCAGAATTTCAGATCCTGCGCCGACAACAACAGGACCCCCAGTTTGGGTGCCAAGTCACACAGTGCCCCCTAATTCCCCATAATCCACCCTGTCTCCAGGCAGGTGATCCTTGTGTGCCTTTGTGTGCAAGCGTGTGTATGTGTATTTCTTTGTGCCAAGCCCTGCTCTGGTGATATAAGCAAACTGTGGCTACTCTCACAATGCTTTGGAAACTCATTTTCCCATCAGTCTGTCACTCCTCACAGTAACCAGTAGGATAAGCCTGTCATAGCCCCGGTTAAGCCTTATCATGTGCTATGTCTCTCACTGGGGGGTACTAGGGCTATTGAATATCAAAACAAGGCCACTTTGGTAGTGTCATCAGTCATTGTGTCAGCTAGTGAACTATCGTTATACAGAGGTTTTTTGGTGCCCTTAGAATCTACTACCTAAGTTCTAAGTTCATAGTATGTTTGATAGAGGTAGCTTTTAGCATTACAGATACTGTCTATGCAAACTGTAAGATTAGCAATTTTACAACATAGTACTGCAGAATTTCAGAAATGTGTAATGCCATATTCAGACCACTGTGTCCAAAAACATAGCCTCTTTTCATTTGTCAATTGTATTGGCACAACTGGAGTCCTGATGCAGAGGCCTCTCATAAACAAATCAATCAGTCATCCAGCATATAAATTGAACCGAAATTGAAATTCAACTTAACGGTCCAGCCATTCAAATATGTGGGCGTATTTCTGGTCTATTTCTGCAGAATTATAGACCTCCGTGCAGTGTTTTGGCTTCTGATAAGCTTTCAAACATATGAATATTTTTCTCAAACAGGACTTAGATCACTTTCCCACACCAACTTTTTTGTCTGAATGCTGACTTAGGCAGTGGGCTAATAATCAGTTACTCAGGCTATCTTACTAACAAGCTAACATGTGAACACACAGTGATCAATTGGAATAAACAACTGGAATATAATATGTTAGTGAGGTGTAAAAGGTGCAGAATTGTTGGCAGAATTCTTTTAATGTTTAAAGAGTGCTATTGATATTCTCATCTAACTAATGTTGCACTATTCCTCGAAGAAATCCACAGAAAACTCGACTCCATTCTGTTAAAATGGACAGTCACAATTTAATACCGATATTTCATCAAGTAGAACTCCAGTATGGCTTCCAGAGGATGTGTTACATTACCTGAACCCTCTTTCTTGCAAAAATAATTCCAGATGTGTACGAGAGAAGCTGAACCTCATGGAGGCACACATCCATGATGCACCCAGACAAAAACATGCACTCAAACATATGTTCATACCCCAGAAAGCCCACATAGACATCTGTCCAAGGAACAGACTGTTGTACTTACACAAACATGCTGTACACCATCAGCACCACCATCATTCCACCCACAGACTTTAACATGCCCACAGCATTTGTCAATCATGCAGTCAGTTATACCAGGTGTCAATCATCTTCCTCACTGACCAGCCATCATGGCGTGCAGCCAGAATGAACACCGGCCTCCCTGCTGCTCTCTAGCGTGAACTCTTCACCCCAACCATAATGCACTTGGCCTCCCTCCAACCTTCCTTCAGCCTCCCAGCTTTTACCTTTCTCTCTCTATTCACAACACCCGCATTTATGGACTCAAACAGATCCATCACTCAGAGTACTCCATGTACCTTCTCCCCCATTTTCTACCCCACCCCCCCACCATCCTTATTTAGGCTCTTATCCAACTATTCCTGGTATTTAGCCTGAGTGACAGTGTTTAATAATGTGTTCAAGAATAAAAGGGCATTATTAAAAGGGTGAAGGGGAGGGAGGCTGCTAAAAGGCCAGCTTTTAGGGCGGCCAGGTGAGGAAGCGCATTTATATGATGGGCACTTGTGGGCGCGAATGGATCGTGCTGGTGGTAACGTATGCTGGCATGGATGTGTGTGGATGTATAATTAAAAAGAAGGCACACAGGAAGGTGTAATAGCTTGTCCAATCATTAGACAACAATTATCTCAACAAATGCCCCCCAGCATGCTCTTGCTGTCTGACAAGTTCGACACTGATAATGCACAGAGTAATGAGCAGCGCTCTGACCGTAATTTGGTGTGTAATTCTACGTGAAGTTAGCATTAACTGAACATCACAAAAGGCATTACCGGCATGTCTAGGAATGTGTGCTGCACGGCCGATCCTGGCCAATGATAAGGCACCATCTGTTACCCATGAGTAGAACTGGTGGGCTGTCCACGCACACAGATGCATACACACACCAGTCATGTCACTTGTTCCAAAGGCCTCCCTCCATAGCCTAGATTATGGAAGGGTTTTGGTGTTATAGGCTGGTTGGTTTTCTTTCTGTTATTGTAACGTCTTTGGGCGACAGACGCTGCCCTTTCTTCCTCTCTTCGGTTTCTACCGGGGATTACGAGAAGTAAAGGGGGTGAAGGGGTGGCTATAAACTCCCGTCTCCGGTCTCTTTCTTCTGTGGGAGGGCGGGGGGCACACAGGGCCCAATCACTGCAATTGCCTCCCCTTCCATCCAGATTTAATTTGATTGGATGTGCCAGCAGGGGAGAAGGAGAGACTTACAATGGTATAGAAGAGGGGACAAGTGAAAAAAGAGAGATCACGTATCAGTTTTTCCTCGTGCTGTGTACAGTCCCCTGGTTGTTGTGTTTGGAAAAGGTTCAGAGTGTGAGAGGGCTGCCATGGGGCACAGAGCAAGGATAAGGTGACTCCAGCTTAGCAAAATGGTTACAGGATTGTATTTCCACAAAAAGCTTTTAAAAAGTGGCATAACAATCTTTCTGACCTCACTATGGTTTAATTAAAGAGCAAGCGAGATGAACGTCAGTCAAAACAAATGGAAACGATACGTTTTGAAAGTCATTTTTTCCCCTCTTTACTGCCTTGTATTATCACACGAAAGTGCAGCATGGAAATTGTCCCTTTCAATCAAAGTTTCTGATTTGTATTGTTCTGTTATCTGATGGTGGGTCGGAATGAAAGGCTGTCTACAAATAGCCGGCCAATACCGGCTTGGGGAGAGTCGCTGTTGGAAGTAACCATATGCCTCATATCTGTACTCGATGGTGCTATTTTGGGCTGTTTGCTTGCCAAATATGATAATGGAAATGAAATACGAAAACAAATTAGGTTTCTTTTCTTCAGCAAGCATGTTTCTCTATGCAATCTCCAGTAGGTAGTGACAATATGAGATGCTGCACAGACATTATGGTCTCTGCATTAGATATTAGGTTAAGTATGTATACCAACAGTTCAGTTGTTTTTTTCTGTTTTTTCCGCAGTGACAAAAGAATATTTCTGAAGGCAGAACAAAAATATTAAACAAAGATTCAAGATTGACTGATGGATCCCCATAAATTGATAGAGCAGCATTTGGATCTAGCAGAAACATTTGTGGCTTTGGCTTGACTTGACATAAGCAGTATAATGTGCACATCTTTGATCCAAAGGTTTTGAATGTGGGCACTCACTGCTCTGTTTGTCCAAAAGGTTTTCTGCTCACAAGATTTTACATCCCTTAGTAAGCGTACAACAATCCATCTCAGCCCCAGCTCACCTAAAATGCACTTCCTGGTTGTCTCCTATCTCCAACTTCTGCTCCTCAGGGTGGTTGCTGCCATCAACTAGTGACAGAGGAACAATACATCGGTGGTGGAGGAGCAACAGGAAGCTGGCTGAAAACGTGTCAGGAGGTTGGTAGAGAGGCAGCAGGGGGGGTGACACAGACAGTTCTATTGGGAAACAGTGGTGAAGAGCCAGAAAGGCAGGAAGAAGTCTTAAGATTGGTGGGAAGCCACCAGGAGAGCACTAGCAGGGGGTATAATGAGAGAAGTCTGAGATGAGTTAGAGACAGTGGGTTTGTAACTGGAAAGTTGACAGTTCTACTCATCCAACCAACTTAAAAGATCTGCAGAATGAATAAGCAATGCAATCCACTCTTATGAATTAATATTATGACTATTATCAAGCAGAGTGAACCACAGCTGTACTTTTCATGACCTGTATATGTCTCTGACACAACTTAACCCCACCTTTCATCGTAAAACTATAACTATAGACTATTATTTTGCCAATTATGCCAACAACACATACATTTACAGTTTAACAATACACAAGGATGTACAAGTTCCTAAAACCATATTTCCATTAGATGGTACAGCTCAGCACAACTCTACACTACTTGCTTTTTGTACCTCTACTTCTGTAGATAGTATTTTGGATAGTACCCCCTCAACAGAGCTGAGAATCACAACAGCGCTATTCCAGCAGATGAGAAACAACCAGGAAACAACACACGAGAGCTGTACTTTGGTCTTGAGAAGCTGCAGCCTTTATTCACTGACAAGGTGTAACCTATACTGTACATTTACTGCCAGACTGACAACTTTACTGCTCACCTTATCCTCTGCACCACTCGCATTCACCGCTCTCTCTCTCTCTCTCTTTTGCTCATCCACACACTATAACATAGGATATACAGTAGAGGGATGGTGTTCTTGAAACTTTTCAATTCCATTTTTGAGGGGAATAATATAAGTTGTTGGTCGCTATTGATGGTAGCTTGGCTCTTTAAAAATGCAGAGTTTGTGCAGGATGTCAGCTCAGCTCGTTTAGAACCTTGACTAAGGTGGGACCAAAAACATTATGAGGTATTATCCATAAAGGAAAACCAAAAAAGAGCGAGTAGAGTCGTGTCGAATTGGAACATACGGTGAAATTAATTTCTTATTCATTTTTTATTCATTTTTTTTTTTCATTGGTGTGATTAGCTTGAGAAGTCTTTTGACCATTGTACCTGAAATTGTTACGTTCTTGAAGTCACAAATTTTAGCATCTGCCCAGTAATTCTGATTAGTATGGATAATTTATTAACCCTAAAATGCAATGGATCTGCTGTTGCTCAGTGGCTGGATTTCTTAAAAGATTTGGTGGTACTGTGAGCCTAATTCGTATGAGGTACTGTAGGGTCAGGGCCCCCAAGGCCTGTGTCATAAACAAACATGTTCTTACTGATCTTGTCAGGTTAAATAAGAGGTTAAGCAAAAGAGGGGCGGTGCTAAAGCTGCCAAGTGTATGACGTTGGAAAACTGTCGGACTATTGGCAGGAAATCCCTTGTGGTTGGTGTCTCATGTCCAATGGCAGCCTCCCAAGTGTTTGCTCCTGGCGAAGTCTGTGTACTGTGGTGGGCATGCTCTATCGCTCCACTAGCCTAATGGCCACAAACCATCCTTTAGCCACTGACAACCTGCTAGGTTTTCTGGGTCATAGAGGTCCCTCGGGGAAGGAGGATGTCTTACAGTATGTGAGCATGCAGGTGTCCCCGCATTCTTCTTGTTCTGTTTTCCTTTCCTTTTTACCGCCATCATCTGTACACAACATAGCAGTCCACCCAACCCCCATCCGCTGCACCCCACATTCTGCCAACTCATGTCACTGCGATAAAGTCGAAACAAACTGCGGTGCCTTGCCAAGACAAATTCAGTGGCGTAGCCAATCATAAAATTCATTCAATTCATTTAAGAAAGACCCACAGAAAACACACTGCTCACTGACAGAGTGTATTAGCAGTTACAAGTGCAAGTGTGTGTCTGCATTTTCTGTTTTTTTTTGTTTCTGTTTTTTCACATGAGTCTATGCATGTGAGTTTCTGTGTTTGCGGGCCACAAATGCAGAAAATATGGCAGACAGACCCCATTCCCTAATCCCCATGTCTGCCCTGCCTCCCTTAACCTCAGCCTTCTCTCCACTCCGGTCGGTTCTTTCCGCCATACTGCAGACATCTCAGCTGTCCTGCTTCTTCACTGTCAAGGTGCTAACAAACCATGAAAGGTGTCAATATGGAGGTCCTCTGATCAGAGTTTGGCTTGCACATGAAAGCTGTCATACATGTGTGTGCTTGGAGCTCGTCTAGCCCCCGGAGCACTTTGCGTGATGGCAGGCCTACGACTTTGTGAGGAGAAACTGATGGTGGGCCAAGCAGCTCGACACACTCGGGTTCTCAGCGACCCACTCTCTATGCAGATGTGAGCAATGCTTTGGCTCCAGCCAACACGGTGCTGATCCAAACCTGTGAATCTGATACCAATTAGTGGCAGCCTAATCATGTGCCTCCCGGTCCTGGCTTTTGTTAGGAAACGAAATAAAGACATGGAGAAAAGTAAGGGAGAGTGCCAAAAAGGGGGGGGTAAAAAAGTGGAGCAAGAAAAGAGGGGCCAAGGGATTGTTTAGAGAAGTGATCTGGCAGCAAAAGGCTTAAATAGTCTCCAGTGAAGAAATTGTGAAGAAAATGTTCGCTGGGCCTCATCTACAGGAATGAGTGGGCATGTGACACAGTAGACAAACCTGAAACATGGGATGTAGACTTTGCTGCACTGCTGGCCACATGTTAGCAGGATTAACCACGCCTAAAAACTCACCAAATGCTCGCCTACAAATGAATGCAAATAGAAACACACGGACAAAGACAAAGTCGCTCACAGGCATACAGATGCATTACTGTCACTGCTCTCCTCTCCAGGTGGAGTTGGCATTTAACCAGTCAGCAATGCACCGCTGAGCTCCCAGCAGATTTGCAGTTCATCAGAGGGTCATATCTCTCTCACTCTTTCTCCCGTATTCATTCATTACTCTGCCCTTAACAGCAGAATCTCCCAAAAACAAGGTAATATACTGCCCCCTAGTGGGGCATATCTGTCACATAACAAATAGCCCCAGTCGGCCCTGCAGATCTTTCAGCTAATTTGAACCAATAACCCCTGTCTGAACCCTGTGTCATTCAGAGTTCATGGTGTCTGAGTAAACAGCTAAGCTTCTTTTTATTCTCTAATAATAAAGCTTAGACACATGTCTGATACAGTACATTAGTTGAGATCATTTGTTTGTTAGTTTAAAGCATCCTCTCCATTGTTGATGGTGTCAGTGGACAGCGATCTCAGGCTCAGCTGTTACAGGGTCCGTCCACTGTATGGAATACATGCACAACTCTTACAAATAATGGACTATTTCATATATTTTAAATATCTGTATTTCTCTAAAGGCATTATTCTCAAATATAATCTCTCTAGTCATTCCATGTTATTTATAAGTTTCCCCAAGAGCACATGGATTTTCTGATTTATTTGTGACCCCAGATATTATGATAATAATATAATAATATGTTTTTGGTTGAAAAGTAAAACAAAATGGGGTCAGTAGTGCTTTAAAGAAATTATAATATTACATTACAAGGAAGCCTTTAAAATGTAAGATTTGTATGTGGTCTTGTGTAGTTTAATTTCTAGTTATCAATGGTGCTAAACACTAATTGCAATATTAATAATAATACAAATAAATACATATACATATGTGGGTATTTGTAGTATATGTGTGTTATGAAGAAACTGGATGAGTATATCCACATGCCCTTGTTTTATATGGATGCGTACAGTATACGTGTCTGTTTTGTACATGCATAAGGCAGTGTGGCAAAAACATTATAGGCCTTTACACTATTAGGAAGAGTAATTTATAATATTAATTATTTTCTTTATTTTAATTATATTAATTTCCATCTATAGTTTACGTGGGGTTTTCTTTTTCAGCATGATATTTAATATTGTCAAATTGTAGCGGTCAGCTTGTATGATGAAAGAAATGTATGAAAGAATTTACCTCAACCCATATTTATACAATTTCAGACAACACATATACTGAAAGTCACGCATTATTTAAGAGTAATTTCAGAGTCATTTTAATTCTTATTGCGCTCAAACTACATATGATTTAATCTTAGATTTTAATGATTTTATGTCATGCATTTGTGTGGGATGTCAATTTCTTTTGGGAGTTTAGTTGTCATTGAGGCATTATGCCTTTGCACTTTGTCATGCAAAATGTTGTAATAAAATTGTGTTCAATATGATATAATTTTAGGGGGGAAACTGTACAGATGCTAAAAATAAAACAGGAAAAGAAAACTTCTTCAACATTTCTTCCACCATTTTTCATGAAATCTTATTGTGCCAGATTAATTTATGGGATGGAAACAGTTTTTCTTTTTGTAATCTTTATATATACCTGATGATAACTGATATTTTGGTGGATTTATATATTTATAAATGTTTTATTTGTAAAAACAATATTTCATGCTTTTAATTTGTAACAGAAGAAACTACTGGACACAAATAAGTGTGTTACGAAATCTGAATAATACTGAAAATAGTAAAATAACAAGCATAAAAGAAAGGTCATGTTTACAAATAAATCAAATTGTGATCTGGAACATTTTGTCTAATACTATTGTCATGAGTGAGCTGAACCAAAAAAACTACGATATTTTTGAATTTGCAAGAATAAATGTGTTGTTGTTTTTTGGTTTTTTTTGGAGTACCCAGTTTCTCTGTATTACTTCTGCTCTGTGGCACATCAGGAACACAGCCGGGCCAATTTGTTAATGTTTATCATTGTTTTCCCACTCCTGACATATACCCATGACCGCCAGCAACATGGATGTGATGAAGGGGAATGTAGGGAAGACGCTGGGGAGCATGCTCAGTACTAGCTAAAACATATGATGCACTGGAAAGACACACAGCTATTTAGAGAGAGAAAAAGAAATTGGGCCATTGCCTCTCGGCGGCCTCCCTGACAGCATTTTCACATAACAACTGGTCTGCTCTCGTGGACACTCTTATCTTAATGAGGCCCAATCCTTTGTTTAGCCCACAGTGAATCCACAGATAGGATTGTTTTTAAATAGCCCCCCCATCCCCCCACCCCCGCTCCTCATGAACCTCTGCTGGCTCACTGCCTTCTCTGCATCAAGCCTAGGCAGACCGCCGTCCATGTCTGAACTACTGAGACATGATACATCAGTGTCAAAGTTGTCATCTATTCTGGGACCAAGAGCCTGTTAGAAAATATCTCTCTACTTTTCTTGAGGGATTGACAAAGAGATTTGACATAACTGTCCCCCTTAGCCATCCTGATACATATTCAGGAAAAGAAGGCTAGACAGCACTCTGAATATGCTGTGAATCGAGTCAACTTGCTGGGTCGCTTGTGATGTTATACTTAAAGAGGAGTTAGTAAAGTATTATGTTTGTCTGTTTTTCTGGGTTGCAAAAAGTCAGAGACATCATGGCTGAGGATCAAGAACTCAGTGAACAGAGTCCAGAATGGCAGAGGTCAAGAAAAGGTTACAGCGGCTCTTCTGGCTTATATTGTGATTCTGAAGGCCTAGAGGACTTCCTTGGTGGCCAAGCAAAGATGCACATCAAATGTAACTAGGGCATCAAGTCATCTAATAAAGGCACGTGGAGCTCAGTCTCCGTTCCTTTTGCATATTGTAAGTCACCACTTCCACCTTCAGCCTGCTGCCCACTGCTCCCGGACCTCCGCAGACCGCCTTTCTCTGTCCTGCTAGCTGGCGGCCATTTACAGAGGGCAGCCTAACCACTGTCAGCGAAATGCAGGGTGAAGAGTTCATTCAGTGTGTGGCACTTGAGGCCTTTTCTCCCTGTGTTTATACTAACACTTACTGAAGGCAGGCAGCATTGGTGTCGTAAACCCACTACTCAGTCTTGACTAAGTGAAATGTTAACTCCAAGGCACATTGTATGCAAAAAAAAACACCATGTAAACGCCAAAGAACACCTTTTCTCATAGTGCTGTTAGTGAATACAGAAATATCTTGATGTGAGTGCATACAAAGAGCCAGAAATGTGTGAAGACCCTCTCAATCACTTTTCCAGCCACCCAGTGAGATGATAGTGGAGGCAGACTGTCCTGTTCGGGGCTCAGGGTGGGAACACTTGACTTGCTGTCTGCAGGACTTAGTTTGCAAAACTTCACAGTTAAACGGTCAGGTGCTACATAATGTCTCAGAAACAGCACAGCACTACAGTCTGAACTGTTCTGGGGAAATTGAGTTTCTTTGTAAAATGTTTGAGCCACTATTCGAGTGAAAAATACAGTTACAATAATGACATAGAGCAAGACATTAGCAGAAACGCACGGCGGGTAATTTCATCTATCACTGCTACTATAGAGAATTATGGCTGAGCTGGTAAGTCATTGACTCAACATTAGGATGCGGTACAGTATTGGAAACTATGTGTCCCAGGTATGTGCATGAAATACACCTCAACAATAAAGATGTTAGCATATGGCAATAAAACTAGAAAAGCATTAAAGATATAAATATGACTATTTACTACTACTATTTATTAGAATATAATGTAATGCAGTATAAAACACACACACACACATATTATGTATTTAACTGCTCCTAGCATATAGCCATATTGTTTTAATACAATTTAACATATTTCGCATTAAATTGTGATCTATTTATTTATTTGAAGTTTAATTGTACTCTTCCAAAGTTATGAGCAAAGTTAATGTTAAAATATTCCAAATGTCATGTGTATAATAATATAATCATGTGTATAATTCAATATAACTCAGTTTATCTGCAATTGTGCGGTATATATCTGTAGTAAGCATTAACTGTACTCATGAATGTAACCAGTTATAAAGACAGATGTTTAAATATTTTTTAGCTATTGTAATTACAATGACATGCCAAAATATTAAGACATTAATTAATTATTATTTCAATGTGATTATGTATAATGGTTTATATTATATGTACTATGTTACATTTACAGTATTATTTTGAATTATGTGAGAGGGGAGGCTGCTGCTTTCCTTTGCTCACAAGATATTAAAGAAATAGAAATAATAATAAAGATAATGTTAAAAGTATGCATTATATTACAATATATAACAATATATATCAGGAAAAAATAGGAAAATATAATTACAGTGAAATATGTACATTATAATACAATGTATAACAACATATAGAAGATAGAAAAAACACATGGAAACAGGTATACTACAGTAGATGGAAGACAGAAATGTAATGAATAAATAGTAAGAATGAGCACTGATAATATTACTGTTGAATACCTGAATTCCTAAACAAATTGCAGTATTAGTGTTAGTGAATAAATCAGAGTATTGGACATTAATCAGAAAACAAACTTTTACAATATGTAAATTTGGCAAAACATGCAAAGCAAATATGATAAAGCGCATGAAATAATAGATATTTGAAAAAAAAAAGTACAGTCGAGCAAATGAAAGAATGGTTCTCTACAGGTGCCTCAGTTAGAAAAAAATATTCCAATAAAGATAGCCGGCTCATGGGCCAAATATAGTTAAATCAAATAAATTGAATTAGACATTAGATCTTTTATTGTCAGTTTAAATCCATCAAGAGACAGAACTTTGAGTTTTAAATAATTTTGCTGTGGCTCCTATAAGAGGAAAGGGAAGCTAGAAACATTTCTGCCCACAATAATTCAGTCTGACCTAAGGGACAGAAAACCAAAGCAGCTCCGGAGGCCATAAAAAGTAATTTCAGCCAATGATTTTAAAGATATAAAAGCCCCTATAATCTGCATACAGATCCAGAAGGAACCAGTAAATGTCTACTCGTAGAAAGGACAAGAAGACACATGAGAGAGAAGACACATAAGAGAGCCGGTAGCGAATGTTTTACAGTCTGTGATAAACATACTCTGCAGTATGAGTAAAACTAAGACATTATAAAAAAACACAAAGATCAGAATGCAGATTTAACAACAGTACATTTAAATAGGAAAGCAAACCAAGGCAAATGTACAGACTCAAGATAGTCTGCAAGTTTACATAATGTACATTTGAAACTAATGAAATTTAACTAAATATGACTTATTACATTTGATGCTATATTTGAGTGAGAGAAAATATTGTTCATAAATACAGTAAACATTATATAATGTAAATATTTTAAAGAATAAATACCTACTGCATTTTAAAAGCCAAAAATATTTTGGTAAAGGAAAAATAATTTATGGTGATTTATGATAAAGCTACAGCTTATATCTTACTTTTCTCAAAATATAACTTAGTTGCTTTGGTTGTGAACACAGAAACTCCTTGACAGTTAATTAGTCGTGTCACCTCACTGGAGTTCACTCAAAATTAAATATTTACAGAAGTGCTCAAGAAGAAGAGTTACATGTGTATGTTCTCACATAGGATTTTCTCCAGGAGCCTGAGCGTGTCAGGAATATTAAAATGGCTCTTCAGAGAAGAAGGTACCACACACACAATAGAGTCAGAGGTGTTCCTCAAGGCTACACCCCTGGCCCTTTGCAATTAGTATTTAGTAAAAATTTATTTTTGCAAAGATGGAAACCCTCTTATTAGTTGACACATTTTATGGTGGTTAATTGTATAACAGGAAAACATGAACACAGTGTGAACCTTGCCATCATTAAGTAGCCTATAATTGTGATAATTTTACGAGGAGACAACTATGTTGTGTATCCACGTCAATTTTGCCAATTCCCTAATGTAGAGAGAGAAATATGTCTGACAAACAGCCAGACGAGTACATTAATCAAACAAAGGGCACTGTGACTTTACTGTAATCTGGCAGTCATATGGCAAACATCAATTTCAGAGTACAGGTGGGAACTGCTTGGTCTCTGTAAATAATTTTATAAGGAGTACGGACTACACCTGCTCTATTTGAAAGGTGTCCTGAGATAACTTCTGTTATGAATTGGCGCTATACAATTAAAATACATATTTATCTACTCCATAGACATAATTATTTATAGATTTGATTTTACTACACCAGTGCTGCACCCATACTACTGAAAACATGTCCTTAGTATTTTTTTCTTTATGTGGGGGCCTGAAACGCAATTTACATTTTGTAATTCAACATAGTAGGACATATTAAGAAATACATAAAGGAATAAATACCTAAATTTAACAAATTTCCCCCCCCCTTTTTATTAGGGATAGTAAATAAACCTTTTTTACCATATGGCAGAGATACAAGAGGATCACTGCTCCACCCAGAGAAAATGTGGGACACACAACAGCTTTTAAATGAATAAAAAAGTATATACAAATAATTTATAATTGAGCAGTTGAATTACTTAAAATTGGAATCATGTTCGGATTACTAAAAACTTTTACATAATTTGTATGGCTCTTAAAGGATAAACATCTAAAAATATCTGCAAGACTCACAAGGCTCTCAGTATTTTTTAAAATCCTGATTAAGCCGTGGTAAAAAAGGAGATTTATAGATATTTATATAGATTTTATATGTGGATTATAGTTATCTGCCTAAATGAATTGTCCAGTCCATTGTCATGTACCAATAACAAGATTGTTCCATTTGATTAAAACCAGAGGATAAACTTTCTAAGACTTGGCAGGTGTCACTTTGGTGTCATAGGCCTTTTACTCACCAGCCTACATCTTTTTCCACAACAATTCATATATACAAGCAAGTCCACTCAGAAAGAAAGCATTTTTCAAGTTGAAGGAATAGACTAAAATACCTTTGACAAAAGGGCAGAGAATTTGGATGAGAAGGACAGGAAACACAGAGACATGACGCATGAATCACAGATAAGGGACAAACAGTGGAACAACAGTTGGGGAAACAATGTGCATTAGAGCAGCATTGTTGTGACAGTCAGGGACATAAACTTTAAAGTATTAAAGTATTAAAGTATTTCTGAAACAAGAATGAACTCACAGATCACCGAACCAAATGAGACTTCAAGAGAAGAATGACTCAAGTTGTCAAAGTCTCACGTAATCCGTCCGTATTTGTTTGTGCCTCAAACCATTGCACTCCATTTCTGAGACAAAAACATCATAAACCATGAAAACTGGAGAAAAAGATTAAGTTGGGAAGAAAGTGAAGTGGAGAATAGGGGTGGGAGGGGGGACTACTGTGGATGGATTATTAAATACAGGAGGGTTAGGGCATTTTGTCCATGGTAAATTTTGTTTGTGAAAGTTTAGAGAGAGGTTATTGAGAGGCCACAGCAGGGTGGTGTTATGCTGTGTAATTGTGTGGCATTTGTCTTGGCACTGCTCTGGTGTGACTGCAGTGTTTCGGCACAACATGAGAGCAACACTCAGGCTGTAGTTTACTTTAATTTGATGAGACATTAATTGGCTTGACAGTGTATTTTGCATGTAAGGCCGCTCGGACTGATTGCATTGCTCTTTGACACGTCAGCTGTGTTGCAGGATGTCCAGCACCCTCACACCTCACTGTAAGCCGCACAAAGACGGAGAGGTCGCAGGTGAAAGCTGTGAGTGGGCAGCTGAGAAAGAACACGGGGAGGAGAAGGGTGAAAAGCAGCGAAGAAGTGGGGAGTCCCATGGCTAGGTCAGGAGTTCAGAGTTGGAGTTTTGTCACCTGCTCGGCTTGGCACGCAATCTTCCTCAGGGGCAGCAAGACTATACAACTCTACCGCCCCCTACTCACTCTCCATTCTGTCTCCCTCTACCTCCCCCTAATTGGATTTAATGAGCGATTTAACAGCACAGCACTGCCCGTTCAAATCAAACTGCTACTGTCCGCCACACTTAATCCTGGGTCACTGCTTTGTAATGCTAGCATGTCCGGGGAATCTCCTTTATTGCAAGATCCCCCAGCCTCCTTTTGCCGGCTACTGCCTCACACATTCTCTCCCTCCTCCTCTAACCCTCCTGTCTGTTTCTCGTAATGTCCACCCTGTCTAACCCAGAACAGGAGGAGGCACCCTGTCCAAAAACGGCACCAACAAAGTGCTCACAGGACTGGTCACATTTGGAGAAGGATGTTTCTAAGTTGTTTGTTGTTGAGCTCTAGTGTGATCACACCTACGGGTCAAAAGAAATCTGATCTCTGCCGTGCAACTTCAGCTAGAGAAATATTCAAGACTTTGAATTTCATTGGTTAATTGCGCTATTCCAGACTATAAAAAGGTCTAAAAGAGGTCAACTACTGTCTTCAAATATCCTGGTTTTAGTTGTTTCTTGTCGTTGGTTCAGGTTCATTTCTTACTTCTAATGAACTGCAGTTTTATAGAGGACTGAAACTTTTTAGTGCTTGTTATTTTATCTATTTTAAAGAAACAAACTAGCAATGGTCTCACCTGACCAAACTAATTAAAGTTAAGTTAAAGTTAACTAAATACTTTTCATAGAGTTCCACTTTTTGCTTTAATGACTGTGAGTGTTTGTGCATGTTGTAGCTCCTTAACTGCAAGTTATGTATACTGTGCCAACTTTCCGATTTTGTCAAAGGTACATTACCTGACACACTCCAGACCTTTTCAATCAATCTACACTAAAACTGCATAACCACATTACAATAAAGGAATTGTATTGCAAATAGCACAGACTTGATTTTGATTGTGACGGATTACACAGCATAAGCAAAATTTCAAGAGTCTGCAACTGATTTGTATGCCACATGGTGCTGAACAGTAACCAGTGGATGCATATGAGGCTAAATCAATATATACAAAACCAGAAACAAAACAGCATGAACAATGAGTGTTAAAACATGCCTAAGCACTGTTGTGCAAACACTGGTACAATACATCTTTATTTCTCTGCCCTTACTCCAATTGTAATGGCTTTCAGTAGATACAGGCTCCTGATACAGTACAACCACCACTCATACATGTGGTCAAAGCTGCAATAAAATAAAATTTAAATTTAAATTTCTCACATTTATCACACTAAATCAGAAAGGTCAGCTTATGAAACATGCTCAGCATTTGTTTATTATTACAGGCTGAGCAGGATTGCTTTCTCAGTGGGATGCTAAAAGATTTAGGGAGTTTAACAAAGGAGCAAGGAAGCATCCAAGCACTGCAAGAAAGACAGTGGTGACCTCCACAAAGCAGCGGTTCAGTTGAGAGAGATTTGTCCCTGCAGGTTGGTAAAGCTGCGTCTCAACTTCTAATGCCAAAAGCAGCTTAATTATTAGGTCAAAGGAGAAATGCTCAGGAGTGGGAGGGAGGGGCCTGCTGAGGGTGTTACAGGGTTCAACATGTTATTATTTGTTTGGGGGCGTCATTGTGAATACACAAATTGACATTTTCTTAACAACCCCGCCCCACAATGTAGACAGTTGTTACTACAGAAGAATGATTTACACCTTTTTTTTTACAATACGATTACAAAAACAGTTTTAGTACATGTAAATAAGATGTTTTTTTGAACAAATGTATATATATTTTTTCCTTTTTGCATATATTATTCATAAATGTTATGTAAATATTTTACTTAATTTTACTTACTAATCCAACACTAATGAAACATTTATTATACAGCTTGAACTGTTTTAAAATCAGTGCAAATGCAATGTGATGAAAATTGAAACAGCTTAAAATCATTACTCTGTACTCCTAATCCTACTCCTACTGTCATTATAGTATATGTAGAACAATTGAGGATGAAAAATTCTCAGAAAAGTCTCATTTGGGTTAAATTGAAAAACTGTAGTTCTTAAAATTGATTTTAAAATACAAATTGATTGAAAAGGAATGCTTACCCTATTAGCTAAAGGTTCCTAAAATTCATCGGTGCAATTTAATGTGGAGACATGTCACCCGCAGTAATTTCCCATAAATAATTTGTCAGTATCAGTTGCAATTGTACCCTTATTCGAATGGTTAAGCTACAACAACAGATATGGATGGGGAACAAAACGCTGCAGGTAGTGGTCACATCAGGGAGAAAATGTCACAAGGTTATTCAATCGTCTAACTGCACATGACTGTAGACATGCCAAACCACACGGCTGTGTTCAACACACTTGTATCCATTATGAACATGTATTTATTATTGATTTGTTTAAACAGAGTGAACAGTTCCCAGTGGATTGCTCTCCCTAACTTGATATACAAATTGCATATTGTAAGTTGTCTCCTTTACACCCACATTTGATTTATAAATAAAAATAAAATAAACATATGTGCTAAAAAAAAGAAATGAAATGTTCTCCTCTTTCAAGTGCACAGTTTATAGATCAAACATCATAATGTTAAACACAGTGTGTGATTTTCTATTTTCAGCACTTTTACATGGAATTCAAACACATAAGATGAAATCCTGCCAGGCAACATGCCTGATGGTTTCCTGCCAATTTGGTCCAGCAATGTGTCATAGAAATATCAAAGCTGGCATTACTGTTGACATATGGTCTAACTTGACCTTTCAAACTGAGCCATTGGCAGTGATGCATTTCTAGGTGCAAAACTAGACTTGCAAATGCATCGTAATGTGCAAACGGCTATAATTTCAGGCTCATCTGTGAGAAATCATAGGAAAGCCATCAAACGGAAAAGCATATAAAAGAGCTTTATCCATGGCATAGTAGGGATTGGATTAAGTCGATGTTTATATAAACAGTTCAAATGTTTTCTGACAAGGAATTTCATTGTATTTCATTATTTAACATGGTATATGCAGATATGCCAGAATAATTGTGAGATGACCATAAAGCTGTTTTGCAAGAGTTTTGTTTTTGTTTTGTATGTGTAAGTATAACTCTGTTATTCCTTCGGTACACGAATGAAATCGTAATTTATGGGGTGAACAGTGTGTGCATGTCCATATGTCCCCGTCTTTAAACTATGCTCCAGTTCTTACAATCTACTACTACTGTCTTCTCTGTGCAGTGGTAAACTCACTATAGTAGTTATAACTAAATCTTTAATGTTTTCTGTTGGACCCAGGAGCTCTACAGAAGACTATCACAGGGGCACTGAAAGCCACACCAATTTATGTTTTTCTGCTGGAGTCTAAATCGTAACTGACACCCTGTTTTCACTGACAGAAAAGAAGGATATTCATGTGCGTATATCTGTTCCTCCAGTGTAATCTTTGGTAGAAGCTTCAAGCCGCTCTAATCTCTCTGCCATCGCTCTGTCTCTCTTTTTATTCTGTTTTCACTCCTCTCTCTTTTTCCTGGCTGCCGTTCTCATCCACCCTCCCCAAGTTTGCCCAATTCCCCCTCGGTTCAGCGGCAGGGCACTGGGTCACGGCACTGGCTTGATTTTCACACTGTTTCCTCTACTGAACGCCACATCAAGTTAATCAGGGTTAACAATTGCGGCGGTGCCTTGCTGAGCAGGGCTCCCATCGGCTTAGCGTGGCCTGGCTCTGGTGATACAGATGGGCTTGTAATCTCTGATCTGGGAGCAGAGGGGACAAATGAGGGTGGAGGTACATTGTGGCCTGCTTGGGTGGGTGATGTTGGCGGGCAGAACACAAATAAAGCAGTGACACAGGACTCGGACAAAGTTTGAAATAGAAATGAGGAGATGGGAGTTTACGATATACTGATATTTCCGTACTGAGTAGTGGAGTAAAATATAAGCCCCGTTTTTCAAGAAATATTGTAAGATAGCTTTCTAAACAACAAATGACCATTAGACATGATATCAGGCAATGATATTTTTCTCATGCTCTCACTGTCTTACCTTGTTTATTTTTTTTCTGGGCCTCAATGCCAAACAGCTATTTTATAGCTCCAATAACCAATATTTATCTCAAGAAATAAGCTTGTTATTTATATGCTCCCAGATCAGACCTATCTAGAAAACATATCTAACTAAAATTTTACTTTGAGGAATAGAGGATTCACTTAGATGCATCGGAGAAATGGAAGAAAGCTGAAATTTAGTATTGTTTTCATAGAGTTTGAGAAACGGTCAAATTAAAGCGTGAAAAGGTGTAAAATGTGACGGAGGTATCATTTAATCCCCCCTGGTGCCGCTCCGCTCTCATCGACCACACAGGTCAGGACTTGAAACAGAACTTGTGCGCTGTCAAGGGTGGAAAAGACCATCAAAATGACAAATCCAGAGTAAGTGCATGTTGTTTTAAGATCAAAGAGAAGGGGGAGGAAAACTTCCAGCGCTGAAGATGACTGAAGCGTGACCCATTTGGCAAAAGCAGAACTCGTTTGCAGTAGCATCTGGTTAGCTTGCACAACACAGCCCAGGGAGCCCTGGCTATAGGCTACCCAGATTTAATTATTCATTCAGTCAGAAGAAGCATTACACAACCATGCTTTCCTGATACGACCAATGAAGAAGAAGAAAATTCCTCTGCATGTCAAACAGCCTTGGGTGACAGAAATACAGCTCAATTTGCTGTAGCAGTTCCACTTCTTGCAGCAAGCAAACAAAACTAGACTCTCCCGATGACCTTTTAAACTAAAGAACCCGGCGTAAATGCTAACTTTGGCATGAGATCTTGTATTTTAACCTTTGTTACGGCGGAATTTCTGTCGCAATGCATCGATTTTTATACCACAACCGAAGCACTCGGCTTCTCCCTTGTTTTCCCCCCATAACTTGTCTTGTTTTTCCAAGATGTCGCACCTCTTTGAAGTGACACATGTATTATTAACACATGATTCAAGTGCTATCCATGCAGGGACACTCTCAAGACTTTCACAGGTTTCCGTCGGTGCCACCATTTTGATTTGACTGTGGCTCGAGCTGTTTTTGCAAAAACATTAAGAATCCGTGACACCAGTGCACAATCTAAATATTTCATACGCTTGGCAGCTCAAAAGCTACATGGTCCTTGCCTGAGAGCACTTCTATCCATTTATTACCCATCTCAACTAGCTTCATGAAAGTCTTATAATGACCAAGTTGAGGGTATTATTCTTGAACTTCAAAGTTGTCCTATGAACTGGGAAAGGGCCTTTTAAAGTACATGTGAAAGGGTCAAGAAAAGTGACAAATGTGGGAAAAGAGGCTTCTGATGCCGCAGTGTTGCTTTGTCCACACTCTCACGTGTAAAATATGCATGTCAGGCTAAGCTGCGATGTCTCACAAGCCCCCAGTGTCGCAGTGCATCACCAAAATTCAGCCCTATCTGGTGAGGGGAGGGCCATTAGTTTGTGAGGGTCAATCAGTGATCAAGCCTGGGGAATGAGATTGAAAAAAACAAAACATCTAAGTCCCACTGAACTCCACCTGCCCTCATTGCCCTCTCTAGTCGAGGAAAAACATGGTTCACCAAAAGTTCACATGTCCATTATCGTTGTTGAATTTGGATGAAATGCCTCGGAACCTATCCCCGTGATTGGCAGGGATGGAGGAGGCGCGAGCTTACCAAAACTTACCCGACAACTACTGCTGATATGACACACGACGTGTTCTACACTTCTGACCCTGATACACAGGGTCGCTGTTCGGTCAGACTGACGCTGCAGGCTCTGTATGTGTGTGTGTGTG
>NW_023339674.1:11080563-11083942 GCF_004916995.1 Morone saxatilis | reverse complement strand
GTGAGTGTGTGTGTGCGTGTGAGATGGTCGAGGGCGGGGGGGTGGCCAAGTTACGAAAAAAAAATTAAACCCCAAAATATCTCTGCTGGCCCTGTGTCATAACATTTTGGGGCCTGCCCCGCCCAACGCCAAAACAGGTTCAACTAGAGTTCACGTCTGAGGCCACGCCCACTCGCCACCACGTCACCAGGCAGACGACTTGTCGTCACGAGTGGAAAAGACCTCAGCGACGTCCTACTTTCTGGTTTGGTTGCGAGGTCACAGCGACCCCCAGTGGGGCCTTGTCCCCTTTAACTATTTACACTTTATATTATGAACCCTAGGTTCAGAAATGTGCTGGTTTCTGTCATACACTCAAAATGTATGTATGGGAGTAGCACAATTTTTTTTTTTTATAAGTTGTTATTTTGTCACTAAACAACTCTTTAAAAACATGTTTTTATTTTTCACACATCATGAAGCATGATATTTTGAAATATCAGTTCAAAATACGTGTCATCAAATATATCATTGGATGTAATTTAATTAAGTCAGAAAAACTGATTCTGAATCGTGGTAAGAAAACATTTAATAAATTGGAGTTAAATATCAACAATATATATTTTTAGATTGATGTTCATGTTTTTTAATTCATGCTCAAATTTTTTCTATAGAGTAAATATTTATATTTAACATTACATTTTTTATCATTGTATATATTTAGATTTCATTATATTATACACTTAATATATACTTATGTTGGTTCAATAATATCCCTATCACTGAAAATGTATCTAAACTAGTAAAATTATTTTTGTTGATTGTACATTAAATGTTGTAATACACAAAATGTCATCTATGAGGAAAATAAAGTCTGGGATTATTTACTTTGTAAGACATGACCCTTATCTCGACTTTGGTTCTTTTTTCTTTAAAATGTAAAGATTTAGAATTATATTTGAAAATAGCCACTATTATATACACAAATATTTTCTACATTATAGATAATTAGTATTTCATGAAAAAAAGAGAGAAAAAGAATTATGGTAAATTCTCCAGGCTAACCGTGATACAATTTATGATTTGTGTATAATAATTTGTTAAAAATTAAATAATAAAATACTGGAATTAATAAATAAGTAGAAAGAAAATGTAAAAAGTATATATGTTTACTAAAGTGAATCCTTGTATTTTTTAAATGGATATTTGAAAAAAATATTTATATTCTACATTTGTTTAATTCTATTAATAATAATAATAATAATAATAATAATAATAATATGTATCAGTGTGTATTAAATAAAATTAAAAAAATGAAGAAAGAACTAAACTAAAAGAGTGAATTCATAGTCCTTCATACATAGCATTCTTCAATGAATGGGAAGGGGAAAAAAGTAGTCTTCTTATTTTTTTCAAATGTATAAAAAAAAAAATTTACATTGCCAACATTGATTAAGTTAAATGTGATATTATGCTCCAAATGGCTTTGTTTCAATTTGTAGGCCTCTCAGTTGATAACATGTAACCAACTTAAAAGGCATGCTATGAAATAAAAAATATATATATTACTAATTAAATTATATTCTAACTATATTTAAGTATTACAACAACAGTATTTTTGCTCTCATACTGTGCACAAAGTTTCTCCAGAGAATAATTAAACACAAGCCAGGGAAGTTATGGTGGAAGTTAATCTTTTCTGTATAGAGACAAGAAATAAAAAAAAAAGGTGAGAGTGTACAGGTTAGGTGCCCACAAAGGAACTAATAAATAAATGTATAATAAATAACAAATAAATAGTCTCGTAATTCACAATGTTTTTTTAGTTTGTGAGTATAAAACCTGAACAAATTATCAAAACAATATACATAACATAATCCAAATCCTTTGGAAAAGACTGCTCTTTGATTGATTATGTGCGTTTTCTCTACTGCGACAGAAAACAACTATGAGACAATTTTTCTGTAATTGTGTATATGCAATAGTGCATTTGACTTTATGGAGTTATCTGACTGACTGAGATCACACACACAAACATTAGGCTCGGCTGTATGGACAAGTATATACTTTGGGTAGAAAGACTAAGAGCGCCCACCAGTGTTGGAAGTATGCACTACATCAGCATCAAACCATTGGGAGTTTGTACTGCTCTGCGTCTTTTAAAGAAGGAATCATTTACAAGCCTTTAACGACAGAAAATTTTAATGGTCACCTTCAAGTAGGGTTTGACAGATATCCATGTTTTATTTTTTTTATAAATTCCGCAATTTGCAGAGTGAATTTACCGATAGATGATTCTGAGCCAACATCTCCTAATGTAACCACTTTTCATAATAAAAATTAGTATATAACGAGCATTTAGCATTTCCCTGAGAATTATATTACTGTGAGGTTTTAAATTCCTTTGAAACAGCATTTTCAACACCATGGGATGACAAACACTCGGTTACAGTTAAAACCCACATTAATCCAATTCTTTTGTGTTAGTTCTTTCAGACACATCGCTTCAATGGTAGAGGCCAGTCTGAAAGTATTATTTCACAAAGCATGTCATTCAACATTTGAATGAATAAATACAACTTGCAAAGAAAAAAAAAAAAACACAAAGGTTTTGCAAATGTTTTGCTGTGTTCAAGGAGAGATTTTCATTATATCAGATGCAGACTGAATGGATGTGAATACATGAAGTGGATAGAAATTATACTTATCAAGGTCAGAGTCCTTCTAAATTATTAGCAAAGTGACATTTTGGCCTAAACTTTTTACTTTTCACCAACCTGCTCCTCTCTGATGAGCTGATAAAATACTTCAATGCCTGTTTTTCCAGAATATGAGGTATCAAGTATCAAGGCCGAACAGCTAATTTATTCTCCCACACCACAAGGACATAGGTAAGCTAAAACCACAACCATTTGACATGTTCATGAATTAGTGTTATTGTGCATGTGCTGATACACAGGCAGAATGTGAGATGCAACTACTTTAGTTGGTAGTCAGTGCAGAACAAAAAAGGACGGGAAGGATTTTCATCCAAAGCTTGCACATGCTGAGTCAGCAGGATTCCATATTTCCATGGGAAATATACATACACACCATAACAGTACTTTAATCAGTCTCTGCACAGAAAGCTGAGAAGTCCAACCTTTTCGGTAAGCACTCGGTCGGTGGTGAAGCGTGTGTGCTATCACCTTGCACGCCGGTGCCAATGCAGAGAGTGAAACTGTGGACGGACTGTCAGGTGCAAGGAATCTCTCACTGTGCACTGGCAGAAGAGGAAAAAAATACAGGATGAGACACATTAAGGGATCTGACCACGGAAATTAACAATTAATTAAGAATACATGTGAATATATCAACTGATTGTTACTGGCTCATATAGTAAAGTAAGTAAGTAAATTTA
>NW_023339674.1:11071244-11080538 GCF_004916995.1 Morone saxatilis | reverse complement strand
AATTTATAAACACATTAACACCAGTATAAACTGACGCAAAAGTTGCTGTACAGTGGATGGAAAACTGAAAAAAGGCAAATACATACAGAAAAACACATTGGGACATAACTAAAAAGACAAAACAGAAAAAACACATTGGACCCAACAATCCAATATTCAATAAAACATGGATATGAGTTATAGGAAAACCCTTGCAATATTGGGGGCAGCACCCAACATCCGAAAATACATGGATGGAGCAGGAAGTACAGGGTTAGTGAACAGGGTGGGGCCAGCCCATTTAGTGCCTTATATCATTCATTGATGCAAGAACAAAAATGGTCTTGCATCTATACAACATAATTTGTAAAAAACAAAAACAAAAGCTACCTTCCATGTCCACTTCTATTGCATCAAGATTTCTGCTGGATTAGCCACAGTTGTCAGAGTCATCCACTTGCTCCTCTGTAGCAGGTGCAACCAGCCGGTCGTATGAGAAAGCCAGCATCATCTGTATTAGACAATAAAATATAAATATAAATATAAAAAGACAAGAAAAAAAGGGGGGATGAACTGTTCAGGAAGGAAGCTCTGAGATGCAAAACAAATGTTGGATTGTCTAATATATTTTGTCTATTTTTGAAATCCAATTTTGAGATTTCTTTCTCTCACACACAAAAAATAAACTCCTCTTAAAAATCTTATTTTAAAAAATGAGCATTTAATTGTCTAAAAAGAATTTCTGGTGAGCCTGAAATCAATTTGAATCAAATATGAAAAAATGTATCATATATCTTCTCGTCTGCCTTGACACTAGTGGCCATTTTTTCTCTTTCAAATATATATTTAGCAGCACTAAACTGATGTTCGCACAAAGCACTTCATGTAGCTGCAGAGTGAATCCTGGAGACTGATTTTGAGAAATTTCAAATATTTTAACGCACTGTGAACCCCAAATCCTTGCTTCAGAGCTGTCAGAGATGTACAACAGCATGTCCCTTAGAATGAAACTAATGCAAGAAAGAATTGACAGGGCCTTGGAGGGGGATTCCTGGTGGACCTAATTTGGAAGAAAGAAGTGCAAGGTGAACTCCCTTTTACCTGTTTTAAAGTTCACACACTCCTTCTCTCCCAGGCACACACTCACTCTGGTTTTGTTTTCTACTTTTTCAATGATAATGGAAACATTTGGTTGCTGAGCTGTGGTTTGCCCACGCTTCATTACAGACATTACAAGCATTTTGTTATGCTTGTTTGTTCCCTAACGCAAGAGGAGCTGCTGGCTATAGATGTCAACTCACATTTCCAATTCCTAACTTTAAACCCTTTTGTGTGGTTTGTTTGTTTCTTATCTGTTCTAATTAGATTCTCACTGCAATATTTGCTTGAAACTGTAATGAGACCCACATTTGCACAGATTATGGAGCCTGATTTTAACCATAACAGATGCTTTGTCTTGTGCACATGGATAATGAGGCATTTCAAAGATATGGCATATCAAAGAGTGCCATTTATTTTTATTAATACAAGCACATGGCAGAACTTGTGCTCATTAATCATTATCTCCTCAGCCAATCACATCACTCATATGTATTAAACGAAAATTAGTAACCTAAAAGAGAAAGGAACTTATGGAAAATAATATTATTGCCATGCACGAGGCCATTAGCACAAATACTGAGCCAAATTTAAATTATGTTCCTTTGTACGTTGTATTTTGTTTTGTGGAGATTCTGAAAGTGACCAGAGATCCAGTGATTGACAAAGTTTATCCTATGAATAAAATAAAAGTAAAAACAAAAATTTGCTACATTATTTTCAGATTTTGCTTGTTTTTATTTAAGTAATCATTAGGTGTAGGTATTTTTTAGACATTTTACAATATTGGTGCCAAGTTTTGCTACTTTTTCCATATCATAGTTTGGAGAGTATTAAACGTATTTTAAACATTTTTGTTTATTTTAACAAAATATGCTAAATAATGTTAAATAAAGGACATTGCATGCTCTGAAAAAGTACTGAGATTTGATACCAAACCTTCCAGCACTGAAGGAGAAACAGTCTCTTTCAACCCTCAGATTGTTGCATAAATGGACAATCACAAACAAAGGTCCACTTCCTTCACTCAACCACAGACATAATAATAAGAACATTTGTTTTTTTTCTCATTCGGTCTCATTGCCTTTTGCATACCGTTAGCAGGGCCAGCAGTGCCATCATTACCCCCATCATGATATACATGTTCTCAGTAAGGCCACCAGCCCACAGAGGACCCAGGATGGTAGCCAGACCTCCCACTGAGCGACGCACTCCCTGACTAAAACCTGCAATACAAGCGAGACACAAAAGACATTAGAGCTTAACACACTTAATAAAAAAAAAGGTACAGGACTTGTAAAATGTGTTGTTTAAAATGCACAATCCATGTCAGTGACAAATGACTCACAATATTTATTATACAACAGCCTGAATGATATATATATATATATATATATATATATAAAAAAAAACATTGAATACCAAATATCATCCAACATGAAATACTTTCTCTTCTCCACTAGATGGTGTAGTTTCTCACCTTGTGTTTTCTCAGCAGTAACTTTGGAGAAGAGGGAAACTTGGGCCACAGCTACAAATGGCAAACCCAAAACCTGCAGAAACACCCCAATGATGAACTCAGTCAGCTGCCATGGGAAACCACCTACAGAAGACACAGATTGCAACAGAAAACACCAAAACAGTGAGTGAATAAGCATGATAAAGCCAGATTCTAATGGGAAATTTAAAATGCTGATCATTGAGGATGTGTCTATTCTTTAGCTTGCTTTTCATAGAATGAGGATGTTCTATATTTAGCCTCATCAGTAAGTAATGCACCTTCTGGAATTAAACAGACTCTTGAAATTAAGCTTTTTTTTTTAAATGGCAGCATCAGTTGCTGTTGATGAAGATCTGTGTGTATAATAACAACAGTGAAGACTTCCTTCAGTGCAATCTGACCTAGAGGCTTAGCCAGGAAGATGAGGCACCAGACACCGGAGATGTTGCAGATGGTCAGTCCGATGGCCAGGACCACCCGCTCAGCAACACGCCGGCTCAGCCAGCGCACAAACAGGAAGCCAGCGATCACCTCTACACCGCAGAGACAGTACATCACGCTGTTCTCCAGCTCCCCATAACTGAAGTACTTCTGGGTCAGCGGGGTCACCATAGTCTGAGGAGGGAATGGAGGGAGACGTTGGCACAGTTATGTAATTCCCATATTAACAAGTATTTTCTCCTAAAAAGTCCTGAACACATGAGCTTCTTGAATAGTCTCCTAATTAAAGAAATATCAAGATAACCTTTTATTCAATCATATTGCATCTGTGTGTAAATGTGTGTCTTTACTGCACCTCCAGCGCAGTCTGATTGAAGAGAGTGATGAACTGAGCAGCCAGCAGCACAACCACCTCTTCTCTCAGGAACTCTAGAGAAACAAAGAGACAGTCAGAGACGGACGACCTTCACGGTTTCCTCGTTGCTACAGAGAGTCATTGCTATCTCCATGAGTTGTTAGCCATCTGGATATCTTGGTAATCTCTGAAAGAAGTGTTATACAGTGTCTATATCTGGGCATCTCCTCACAAAGGAGGACAGGACAAAGACAAATTAAGCCTTTCAATGGACTAGCCACCATTTTTAAACCTCATCAGCATATTACAGAAAGACACATTTAAGACTGTTCATCAGAGTGCAACCTAGGCCCAGTTAAAAAGGTAATCTAAGTAAACAAAGGTAACAAAACTTAGCCAGTTGAAGTTTACAACTTAAAACAGGCAAAAGGATGAATAAGGAAGGAAAAGTCCAGTAGTGTTAAGTAAATCAAATACAATGGGAAAAAGTTTTTTAAACATTTTACTTTCAAGTTTTTAACAACTGGATGTCCGACATTTTTACTTATTTTCAAGCCACCCACCTCTGGATATGCTGAAATTCTTAAAGGGGCTGGAAGACTCATGGGACTCTGATGGCACAGGGGAGAGAGGTGGAGAGATGTGATTCAGTGTGGCGTTTGAGGCAGTGGGGGTCCGGTGTGTGGGTGGGCTGGATGTCACTACTGAGCCGTAGGACCCCGTTAGCTCCTGGGACACCATTAGCGGCTTTTCCTCATCATTGTCTTCTTCCACAAGCCCTTGCTCGCTCTCCTCCTCCTCCCTGCTCCGGCTTGTCGAATTCTCCTTGGCCTTCCCCTTCTCCAGAGGTGGTAGGTCCCAGTACATGAAGACCACGGCCAGTTGAAGGAGGATCCACAGTAGGCACATGAACAACTGCAGGGGGTGGAGGAAGAGCGTTACAGCTTTTCTTTGGTGAGGCAACAATGTGCTAGGTTGAAACAACTTCATTTGTACCATATTTTGGTCCTTACCCCTGGTGCAGTATATTTATTGACCACAAAAGGACCCAGGTGGAAATCACACAGCCTCAGGAAGATGTTAAATGCTGGACCTGTGTCAAACAAAAAGTTAAAATGTGCTTTACCATATGTTAGCACCAAACCTTAGCAAATAAAAAAAATAAAAAATCTCAAAAGCAACTACAACCGTACAGACTATTTCTTTCTGACACATTATGTGTCATTACCCATGCATTATTATTAAACATGTGAAATGTATTAGGAAGCTAGATCTGTGTGTAAAAAACACAAAACAATCACAATTCATAATTATTAAACTCAAATGATCAGCAGTCAGCAGTTACTATTAGTCATCACAAAGCTAAGGAGCACTCACCAATCAGAAGGCCAGCTTGCCGACATGCCATGACAGCAGCGAACACAGTGGCGCGGTCCTCAGGGGCAGTGCTTCTGGTCAGGAGGCCAAAGATAGATGAGCCAGCACCTGTGCCAATGCCTAAGGAAAAAACATATTTCATGAGTAAATTACTGCTGACCCATTGAGGCTGAAAACTGGAGCGCTGGAGAGGATGTACATCATTGTGCTATTGTGTCATATAGCTTCTTATTATGTTCCTAAAATACACGAGGCCAGAGATGTTGTGCCTCGTTGTATCAGTATCAGTATCAGTGTATCAGTATAGTATAGTATCAGTGAGCTTCAATTCTGAGATTTTTGGCTGCTATTGAGTGAATTTAAAATGTTATCTTTTCAGTTGGGTGTACCTTTACATAATGATCTTGCCAAGCTGCACTGATATGCGGGGTGTATTCTACTGGCTTGCCACCAATGAATGAACCAAATGAATAAATAGTCACAGTGTCACTTTGTGCAGACTCACCTGCCACCAGTCTGCTTGACAATAAGAGCCACTTGGAGAAGCCCATAAAGTACATGAAATTACCTGCAGAGTAAAAAGAGTATTATTTATTATTTAGTATTCAAAAGTAAAGAAAAAGTTCAGTATATAATAGTACTGGGATTCAAGGGGTTAAATACTTTTAAAGCAAGTAGTGGTGGAAATAGGAAAATATGAGTGGACTCACCAATTATCTCAAAAAGGTTTGCAAACAAGATGATCTTCTTTGTGGCCCCTGTCCTGTCAGACCAGTGTCCAAACAGCGGGCCCGACAAGAGGCCACTCAAGCTGAATGCTGACAGGGCCAGACCCAGAAAGTAAGGCGCTGCATCTAAAGTCTGCAAGTACCTCCATATTGTGGGCAATATTACAGCTGGGGAGACAGAAGTAAGCAAATATATGTATAAGTACATTTTCTCGTAAAGTATTGTTATATATCAGTGTCTGATTTGACTTGAGTGATGCTGAGTCCTTAGATCAGAGCTGATCGACCATACTGTGGCTCCATTGGGCTGCCTGTAAGTGAGCGTAATCACCCAGGCTGCATCCCCAATGTTTATTGAAACCCTGTGACTGCCCTGAGCCCTATCGTAACATTAATCAGAGGCGGAGCGATACGAATACGCATCATAACTGTAGATATTTGCCTTAATTAACAGTAAATTATTGATAAACTAATCCATATATATTTTGTACCTACCATCAGACCTTCCTGACAACTAGACTTGTAGTTGTATAAGGTCTGGAAAAAGATATTTTTTAACTTAAATATGTTAAACTATTAATGCTCAGTAACGCAGAAATAGCTGCCTGAACTCTTTGTGGTAGCTCTTTCACTTCCAGCTTTATTGTGACATAGACAAAGGGTATCGCTGACTCAATACAATCCTAATTCAATTCTGTGGTCCGGGAATTCCAGATAGCAATCATTGCTGAAATTTTCTTGTCATCTGGGTGGCCTTGCCATTGTTTCATCACCCTGACAGAGATATCTATATGCGAGAGGGAGGGAAACTATATGTATGTGAGGGACCAAAACTCTCTAATGCAATCAAATACAACAGTCCTATAATAAATACTACTGTTCTGAATCTTAATGGCAGTGTAAGCGTGGCGTTGATATAACGGCTCTTTGTATTGTATTGTAAAGCGTTTCTAGTTTGCCAATATATGCAATTGACAAGGAGAAAATAACACATATAACATATTTTAATATAAATCCTCAAGGCAAACACAAAAACAAGTTCTTGTCTCAACAAAAACTGAACATTTTACTTGCAAGTAGTGATCATCGCAGGAATATATTACACTGCAGTGCAGTGTATCGAGTGACCAGACACTTCAGATTCACACATCAATAACATGTTCCTACAGGTGTTGCAAACCCTGTTGCAATCATAGCTCAGGAGGCATCTGTATAAGGGCCTAAACTATGTGCTGACCCTTGACCCTTTCAGTTAAATACCAACTGTTCTGCAACTTGATCTATGGAAAAACATCAAGGTTGTGTTGGTGTTGTTTGGTGTTAGGCTATTTTGAAGTTTTAACAGCCTGAGAAAGATTTCCTATTCTACAATTCCACACAAATTCCACAGGGGGGGTTCTTTGAGGCAGAATCTTTAATTTGTTAAACAGATGGTGTAGATAAAATGTGCTTACAATACAATGGAACAGTGAGATGAACTGATTGAATAGTGAAGCTGCATTGATTCACTCATTGCCTCAGATAGGCTCATAATGGCTGTCTCCTCAGAGGAGGTAAAATGTCAACAGGCTCCAACACTAATTAACATATTAACCAAATTCCAGTAGGCCAAGTATGTTCCATAGTCACTAAAATGAATGTCACAGTGAAAAAAAAAAACAAAAACATAGCATCAACCATCAGAAAGATATCAGTAATTATGATTCATTATAACTTTATTTAAAATAGCCTGACCAAAATGAAATGACAGTAGCCTATGTGTATGGTCTTATTAGAGAAGAGAACTTATTAACTCATAAGATCATTTTTTCTGTCCCATTCTAATACAGATAATCAATTACTGGGACTTAAAAGGGCGAACGCCAGAATAATGATCCACAACAGCACCTTACCATATTCCACACCGCTCAGCAGAAACAGAAGACCAATGGTGAAGTATGTCAGCTTCCTTTTCCGTCGGTTATCCATCGTGTTTGCCCTGCTATAATCCTCTTTCTATACTTTGACTGATCGCCTTCATGATTCCTGCAGATACACGTTCATTGTAGTCTCTCTCTGCCAAAACAGCGCAGCTATAATCCCGAGTGCAGTGCTTCCAATTAGAGGAGTACGCAGGGACATGTCACCAAGCCTGTCCGCAGCCCGTTTGGAAAATGCTTAAAATAAGAATGCATATTGTTAACATAGCTTTACAGTGAGTGCGCACGGAGCGGTACACTCCCTGAGCAGGTAATGCCTGAAACAGCAGCCCTGATCCGCAAACACTGCACAAGGCAAACGTCCCCGGGATGCTCCTGCGCAGTTAAATCCCAACCTACATCACTTCCGGGGGACTAACATAAAGCATGACACAGTCCCAAGCACTGAACCCCCACTGCCGTTGAAGAGTTAGTGCACACATGTCAGAGGAGATGAGATATGATGATGTTATTTTGAAAAGAGAGTCATTTTCAGCAAGTTTATGTAGGATTTCCACAGTAAAATGAGTAGAAATTATTGAGAAGGCAGAGAAGACTCAAGGTAAGTTAGGTTAAAAAGACAAAGAAAGTTATTTTAAAGACAGCTCTTTACAAAATACATCTACAGCAGTCAAATTACTACACAAGCTGTAGCCTACTGGAAAACCTCAAAATATAAAGCTTAAGCTGTATGAACTCCAAAAAAAGTATGCCAGAAAATCATGTGGTAGCAAAATAAGTTATTCCACAGGAGAACATGCCTGGTCCAGTTATTCTATGGCCTCTGATTTAATGCAGGTTACAGCTGCACTTTGTCACTTCTGTGCTCCGGACCAAGGCTGTTGTTGCCACCAGTGGGAAAACGAATTTACATACATGATTTACTCCAGCCATTCACCTGCAGGGCATGTGAGCGAATAACCCACAGTTTCTACAGTTTACAGTGTGTCAGAGGTACAAACATTAATCATCCTGGGTCCTGTGATACTTAAAAAGCTGTTTCAGTGGCTTTTCCACCCCAGCAAGAATATTCTGATGCAAAACCGTTTAGGTAGGAAATGTTACATTTAAGTTACTGATCAAGACAAAATCTCCTCCAGACTCTGAAGCTGCAGTACTTAAATGGCTTTCAAGAAAAAACCATACAGTATACCATTCAAATTTAATATTTCCAGTTGGACTTCCAACATATATATTCCTATAATAAATTGTGTGGTACTCATACAATTTCTTTCTTTAAGCCTACGTGCTTATTCTACAGCATCACTACATTCAGATGTATTTAAGACTTCCCACGCACATATCAGGAGTCTGTGTGAGTCACTGGCAGTGTTCCATCTCCATCCTGTGACATCAATTACTGACACTGAGAAGTCTGTGCTGCACACAAAAGCTGCCTCTTCACCCTTAATTTAATTGTATGTCTCCTGAGCGTCCACATTTTAGTTTACTGCCATCCAAGCAAATATAGAACGGTTGCCTATGGGATGCTGGGTAATAAAGTCCCATCTGCGAAGTGGGAGAAAAATATTTTAATTTCCTAAAATATTTGCCAGAGCATCCTGTCAACATGTCAAGTTCAAATATTTTAAGTACCTCAAGGCTGTTTAATTTGTGGTTTGCTCATGCCAAGCAAAAACAGCTTGAAGATAAAAAAAAGTTTCAAAGCTGTTTTTGCTTGGTATGAGCAAACTACAAATTAAACAGCCTTGAGGTACTTGACACATTTTTACTTTCAGTCAGTCTAAATCCTTCAGTCAGTCAGTCTAAAACTTCTTGCCATCGGGATTGATGTCCATTACATCAAAAATATCTTCAAACAGAATTCCAGCTATCTCTGTTCTGGTCTATAAACTT
>NW_023339674.1:11068381-11071144 GCF_004916995.1 Morone saxatilis | reverse complement strand
TGTCTATCCAGATCACACATTACCCTCTGTCAAAGCTACACAGTGCAAAGTGCAGCAGAAATAAATAAGTTAAAGCTCCTTCACAACACTAGCTCACACTGACAAGGAATACATCCCACCCATAAGAGCCTATGTGGAACATATGAAACTCAAACATTAGCTGGCTACTGAAATACTATAACTCAACATTAATTTAACGTTATATGGTGGTATAGCTGAATTAGTGTTAGCCAAACTTAGGTCTTGAAGAAATCCTTCTGAATATAAACTTGAATATGTATAATGTCTATCCATTATGTTTTTCCAAAGACCCCTGCCCTGTGAACTACTGCACATGGCCTAGTTACACCACCTTCTTTATAAAACCTTCTCCCACCCTCTTTACTGGAGCAACACAGCTTGTCTGCAGTCCAAATATTGAGAAACAGTGTTACAAATAGACTCTCCATTCCTGTTGATAACAAGTAAAATATAAACCCTAATTCAATATGTTTGAAAAACAACATGGCACATACCTATGCAGTTGCTGACGTTACAAGATGTGGTGGAAAGAAGAAAACACAGAGAAAAAACACGCCAAGACAAAAACGATTAAATGATTAAATCATTTTGTATAAAAGGAATCTTTATTTACAGTTTGCCAGCAGATGGAGGTTGCAGCAGTTCTTACGTGTCACAGTCTTTAGTCGGTAGTCCATCTCCTTAGAGAAAACACTTTGTAACTACCAGAATAAAAAAACTAAATATGTTTTCTTCAGCCGCCATGTGTTCTGTCTGTGAGTTGCTCTCTGTGATGGTCATGTGCTCCAGACTCGGAAACATTAATGTTTTCAGTATGCAGCTCAGCATGACTTTAAAGGTTGACTGTGGCACTGGAAGAACCGGGGTGAGTGGCTGAGCAGAGTTTGGTTCTAGAAGGCCAGTTTCTTCATGAGTAGGTAGACCCTGGAGTCCACCTCAAAGCCATGAAGGTTGTTGGCGTCTCCCTGCAGCCTCATGAGGAGGCCGCCGTAAGACACGTAGGCAGAGCTGGGAGAAGGAGCACATCCATGCAACTTGATTAAAGCCAACAAATGAGGGAGCTTCCAAAAGTTTGTAAAACACTGATGACAGTTTGATAATGACATCTCATTATCTCTCACACACACTCTCTCTCTCTCACACACACACAGACTTTTGTTGAGCAAGTCAATGACTTTCCATCAATGCCATACACAATTGTTGGTGATAATTTGCTGACAATGGTGTACTGATGATTTACACTTACAAGCAACCAACAGTGTGTGTTCGTCAGCCATTTATTTTGTTACTGTGGTAATTACTGTCCTAATAATGTATTAATAACAACTAAAATGCTACTTGTAATTATTCTAATGGTTTATTTGGCTATGTTGTTTTATTAACATATAAAGGGTTAGGCAGAGCAATTAAAAATCAATCAATCAATCTAAATCAATCAAGTACACTCACAGTCGTGTTGCTGCTTCTGTTGAAGTCTCATCGCCCTCAATCTTGTAAACCTTCCCATACATCACATAATCAAACTGGTCAGCTCTGGAAATACAAACAAGGTTAAATTAGAGAGAGAAAAAAGGAGCAGAAAGTACAGGGGACAGTCACACATACAAACACACACAAATGGTATTTAATCCTTAAAATAAAAAAAGACCACCAAATTAGGATTGTATGATATATATTGGGCCAATATACTGCTGCTTGTTAAAGGGAAATTAGATATTGAAATTATAGCCTCTACATTATCAGTCCATAATACCACTACTAATAACAACAACAATAATAATAAACTATTTTGAATTCTTATGCAAAATGTTTGATAGGCTTTACGTTATATGAAAGCCAAAATATGTTTGTGAAGTTTTTAAATAGCATTTGTCACCAACGTTAAATGCATCAATATATGAAGACAAACTGTCATACCTAGATGGCCGGTCATCCTGAGGATTGTACTCTCCGTCATCTGGTGTTCCATCTTCATATAACGTGCTGGCAATAACCAGTCTGAACTTGTCACCTTAATAAAATGGACAAATGCAGATAAAGTGGGTTTAGTAATAGTACAAGTGAGTGTACCCATGTGACCAACTTTTCAAAAAGTAGAGCAATTGCTTTATCGAGAGGTGCACTGATAACACGTACATGACCATACTGTATACAAGCTGATTTGAGAATACGATCGTGACAAAAGCAACCATTAAATGACTGAAAGTCTGTAACTTAAAATACATATACACAAAGACTAAATGGTTGCTCCTTACCAAGATCAACAGGATAGATCTGAATGTTCACATCCAAGATGAGGTCCATCTTAAAAGATTCACTTTCGCAATGTAGACGAGACACTGTAGCAAATAACAAGTAACATTGTACAGTTTGGATTAGCTCAAAATGAATGAATGAAAACAACACAGGATTCATGATAGAAATCAAATGTAAATAAAGAGATGCAAAAGAGAGAAAAACATCTGAGTGTTTAGCCTGAGAGCTGCTAGACTTTATGATATTAAGATCATGTGATATTTATTTAAAAATGAAGTGATGGTTGATTACCTGCAGAAATGACCAGGATAGTAGTAAAGACCAGAGACTATTACAACATACAAGCATTTGGCTATTGGCTGGTGTTTCCACCGTAAACCGTTTCACGCACCTCTGTCAAACTTCTTGCCATCGGGATCGATGTCCTTTACATCAAAAATATCTTCAAACAGAATTCCAGCCATCTCTGTTCTGGTCTATAAACTT
>NW_023339674.1:10978472-11068281 GCF_004916995.1 Morone saxatilis | reverse complement strand
TGTCTATCCAGATCACACATTACCTTTTGTCAAAGCTACACAGTGCAAAGTGCAGCAGAAATAAATAAGTTAAAGCTCCTTCACAACACTAGCTTTAACTCAGACTGACGAGGAACACATCCCACCCATAAGAGCCTATGTGGAACATATGAACATGTAAAACTAAACTTACTATGACTCAGCATTAATTTAAAAACGTTGAAACCTGGTATAGCTGAATTAGCGTTAGCCAAACTAATGAGGTCTTATCATAACTACAGCTTCAGCTTGTGTTTCCAATTCAGGCTAGCTGTTAGCATTGGCATGTTGTACACACTTCCTCAAGCTTACCTCAAATAAGATGAACTCTTTGTATGATGTTATGTACGGAAAAAACGTCACAGTCTCTCTCTCTCTTTCTCTCCGTGTGTGTAAAATGCGCGCTGGATATGTTATTCGAGTAAAACTTCATTCATTACGGTTTGAAACAGACTGTACCGCCGAGGAACAATGTGCTCAACCTTTGACACGCAAACTGCTTCCGGTCGAAAATACAAACTCGTTATTAGTGTTGATATTGAAAAAAAAGATTGGGCGAATTGTAATTATATATGTATGACAAAATAAACAATATTACAAAAAAAAATCAACGTTATAGCTATATATCTGTCGTTATTTTAATGTTCAAAAACATTAGTGTAAATAATTATTTATTAGCTAAATAAAGCATGCTTTCACGGGACACCGCGCAATATTAAGCATTTTTTTGGATAAATATTAAAAAAGTAATTGATAGTTTCGGATAAAAATAGCGTTAAGTAGAACCAAACCGGATGCAGACACGATGAGCGCGTCGCACAGAGTTGTCATTCTTTTACGACATGTGCCTCTACTTTCCAGCCTGAATTTCCCGACGGTTCGGTTGCTAGGTGTTTTAGCGTCCTAACTGTGTACGGTTGCTAGCTAATGGCCAGCTAACTAACACCAGTTTAAGTGAAGCCCGTACGCTTTGGCTAAAATGGATTATATAAGTTTCAGTTGTGGATGAGCACGTTGAAAGCGATATAAGCCCGTAGCCGAGGTAAAATATGTGCGAATAAGGTGAGAATGATGTCCTCTCTTACCGCGAAATAAGGTTGATTAGCCGTCAGCTAAGTTAAGTTAGTACTAACTTTAGCTTGCCACATTTTGACTAAAGTTGACGTTGTCGCAGAAGTTGTTTGTTGAAGATAATGTTTAAATTCAAAAGCAGCATATCTACGTCCTCGCTGCGGTCTTACAGCTTTAAAATGCCAGTAAAATGTCTGTGTTAAATAATTAGGTTAAGAAAATTAACTGTTAGTTACATTAAAACCTTTTTATTGCTGCTTTACCTCAATTTAAGACTCCGAAACGATTAAAGAAATTAAAGGTTGTGTGTGCTACACTTTCTCACATGACTATCAACAGTGGCATGTAACGTTACTGTCCTATTTGCACATCCATTTGTACTGTTTACTGTTTGCAATGTGTACTGTAGCTACTGTTAATTTGATACATTATATACATACATAATACTTTATATCTTATATTTTATCTTCTTTTTGATTTCTGTTCTTAAGGTCAGGGTGTTATTTTAAGTTTAATGTATGTTTGTATTTTTGTATTCTAACTGGTGCTTGAATTTCCGCATCCCCCCGGATAAGAATAAAGTATCTATCTATCTAGTCTATCTATCTATCTATCTATCTATCTACCATTGCAGGCTCTGCAGAATGCTGGCTGGAGGTATAAACGTTATTTCATGAGAACAGAAGTCTTTTCTGTCGGTAGGTGTTTTAAAGGTTTTGGGCACTCACATGAGTTCGAGGGAGGCAGCCAAGATGGGGGACATCTTGGCAACTGAAGCCGATCTTCTTGGGATGGTCAAGGAGGTAACACTTTAAAATTTGGATAATCCACACAGAGCAATGTGAAAGTCAGACGGAGCATCAACACAAGAAGTTGTTTAAGATGATGATGGAGTTATTGACACTTGTGCTTGTTGTGTGTCTTTTGTAGTATCTTAAGTTCGAGGACTTTGAAGAGACTGTTCACATTTTCGACAAGGAGTGCAAAAACAAAGGCAAGCTCGTCTCAAAGCCTCAAGGAAGTATTCAGAGGGACTCAAAGACTCGTGTCATTCAGGTAAATGATAAAGTGCTTATAACTTGTTTTTCCTGGAAGATCCCCCACACACATTGCTAATTATTACCATACAGCTGAGGAATATCAGCCTGTGTTTTAATAATATTATCACAGCTCTGGATATCAAAGGGAAAATACACATTCCACTTTACACACGTCTTCACACAACGATGACGTGAGAAATACATGAAGTACAGCAACCACAGGCGAAACCTGAAAACAAGACTCCTAATTCTATCAGCGAGTAACCCTGTTTACGGCTGCTGTGGCTGGGGGGTACAAGGCTTTTGCCAAAGCAAGCACTTCTGCATCCTCGGGCCCTGTATCTGCGCTCAGAAGGCAGTACACTGATATTAGCATTATGAAAGTCAACAGCATGCTTTATGGTGTAGTCCCTAACCCACTCCTTTTTAACTCTGACTTTTCTAGAAAGACCTCCTTAGCTCTTTTGATGATGGAGACCACAAAGTCTTCTTTGAACTGTGGACAGACAATATTCCCTCAGAGGTAAAAGATACAGACCCCGAGGCCCAGAGCCTGGAGTTCTACCTTCACATCCACTTCACCATCTACCCACTGAGGAGACACCCTGGTAGACACGTACGTACAAGTTTGTTTGTTTTGTTTTCTTGTTTAAATGTTTAACAACAGCAGTCCTTATTGCATATACAAAATCCAACTATGTCCTGCAACCCTATTGTGCCCTATAGCTGAACATTATTATGTGCTATTTTTCAAAATGACCACTAAGCTGTGCTGCTGGCTTTTTTCTCAGTGGGCTATCTATGATGCTGGTGCACTATACAAGCAAGCATCTATAACCTCTATCATATACTTGTCACTGTTTAGGTCATTGCAGTTTGTGTTTATGTATTTCAATGTAAAGTTATAAAAAAAAAAAAAATCAACAGTTTCTTCAGTTTCAAGTGACGATAACAGGCTAAGAAACAGAATCATATAATTGAAGAGAATGTGTGCATGCATCAGAAGTAAGTGTTTTAAATAATGAAATGGGTTTAAATTGTTGCTGACTTGAAATAAATCAGTTTGAATCTGTCTCCAGGACCGAGCTGAGTTTGAGGAGAGGATTTCCCACTTCAAGCAGTACCTGGAGACTCGAGGAGCAGCGCTGAGCCAAACCACAAAGTTTCTGCCTTACTATGCGTTGCCTTTCGTTCCCAACCCCACCGTCCATCCCTCTTTCAAAGATCTTTTCCAGGTGCTCTGCCAATTACAGAACATTACTTAGTTGATAATTAGTCATAATTGTGCATATGCAACATTTTCACCCAGTGCCACCTTCAGAATGAACATAACTGTATTTTCCTCCAACCTACATTATGTATATTTAGGATTCCTGGATACCGCAGTTGAAGGATAAGCTGGAGCAGTTTCTGTCAGTGACATTGAAGCCGTCCAACACCCCAAGGCTTCTGAATTTATATGTATCCTTTTATTGTGACTTGCTTTCATGTCATTGCTGTGAAAGACGGGTGACTTTCTCTTTCTATTTCAATGTCTTTGCTGTGTTGCAGTGATGTGATATTAGTAGCAAATCCAACCACAGCTAAATACTAAGTAGTGGAAAAACAACCTTCAACTATGAAATGCTCAATTCAGCTTCTTACATCACCATTGAATTGGGTCTTTGGCAGTGGTATCCTACTAAATTGCCAGTAGTTAACTGTGTTCATACAGCACCTGACAGCCCTCACAGAGGTGGCTTACCAAACTGCATAACATTAAGTACAAGTTGTGTAGACTTATCAAAGGAGACAAATGTCTCTAGGAATTGGCTTTAAAATAATAGATCAGCAGTGGGGAAAAACACAACTAAATCTTGAGAGGAACAACTCAGGGATTTAACAGATGCCAAGTACAGAGTGATTTCCATTCTTCCAGTCTTCTGGCTGAACTGCACATTTAAATCTCAAATAAGATTTAAACTACCAAATTATTCCCAGCCTTAACAGTCTGACTGTTTCCCTGACCTGGTTGTTGCATATCCTGCAAATAAATCCTGTCTGATTTGCATTTATAGATGGCTACCTTTGAATATGGCAAAACCTAATCTGTAACTAACTCACCCTAACCCCTTCAGACTAGAAGGACAATTGAAGGATAACAAGTTTTGTTGATCTTACTGGAAACCCAGTGGATCAACTTTCCTGTTGCACATTCATGAAACTAAACTCTATCCCTACTGGCTGATGATCAAAGCGTATAAACATAGCACCCATCATCTCAGGGGCTGACCAGAGAAAATCTGTCATGTTTGAATATGTTAAAACATTAGAAAGTGAGGTTATATATATGTATAATCTTTCAATGTGCAAACACTTTCAATGTGTAAACACTGCAAACTTTTGGCAGCTGGCACAACATACTGTCACATGAAAATGTTCTTTTGGTCGAGTGACCGCAAACGTTTTCATGACATGTAAATTAGCTCACTGCAGAAATCCGTCTGTAAGCTGACTATGCATGTAAACGCACCCAATGACAGCTGTGTTTGCCCATGCAAGGGATTTATGAAATGAGTCTATCCCTCCCTTTAAAACAAACTGTCATTGATTCTATATCAACACGTATATCTCTTCGTGCAATAACGCATATTGTCTTAAGCCTGTACAAATTTGCCTGCTTAAAACAGGATGTATGTGCTTGTCCAATGTCCTGTAAAAATTAAACGAGGCATTACATCTTGACGTAGTCATTTATTGCATTTGTATAGCTCTGGATGAAAATAGTGACTAAAGAAACATACAGTAGTTTGATTTGTGTTCAATTGAGTCCTAGTTTGTATTCTTTAACAGGCGTCATGCAGAAGGAGGGAGGAAGGAGTACTAAAGGTAAATATCAAATCTACTTTTTGCTAACACCAACTGCAGACCGGCTATACAACCACTTGTGTTTGTCAGTGCCAGTTACTCAATATTTTCTCGAGTAGGTGCTGTCATTTTTGGCTTTCATTTTACCCTCAAATCCACATTCTGGAAAGGAACAAAAGCTTCCACCCACTGAAATCTTAAAGACCACACCTGCTTATTTCCTAACAGTGGTGGACAAATAGTCCAGATAAAGATAAAAGTCATATTATTACACAACTTTTGATATATACATCACCTAGATCATTGGTACATTCACGTGTCTAATTTGTCAACTTGTGTGTCTGTAGTAAAACCGACAATCTCTTGTAAGTGATTGACAGCCTACGATAATTCAAAGGGACTGAAGCAATGATGGAAAGCTATGCCAAAGACTAGATAAGAAGTTATATCAGTGTTGCAATTGTTTGCAGAATGAGGTTGATAAAGGTTAATAATTACTCCCTTAGAATAGAATCAACATCTGAAATATTGACCTGCAGACTGAAAAATATCTTTTAAAAAGTAGATAAACCTCCACCCATTTATTTAACATTTTTCAAACAACAACATTAACATGTTATGACAAACACTTAAACTTCACACAGAGAAGGTATCTCATGATACGAATGTTGTTTGTGTGATTGCACAGAGGCCATGCAGCAGCTACAGCTCCAACTGGCTGAATCGGACCGCCGCATCGCTAGCTACGTGCGAAAGTTCAACAAGATGCAGGCCGACTACCACAACCTGATTGGAATCACTGCTGAGCTGGTCGACTCATTGGAGGCCACCGTCAGCGGAAAAATGGTAGGCCGGACACACAGAAAGAGACGCACACGCACAATGAGACTAATTATCTAATTAATGGTTTAATTAGGCTGTTACTTACATATGCAAATTTCACTGTTTTATATGCAATCACTAAAATAAAAAACCTTTTTATAACACTGTGTAATTTTAGAACAGTATTTTGTATATGCACCCACATGCTAGTAGGCGGCACAGTTGTTAAACAGGGACACAAAAATGGCAGCCCTGCTGCTCTTAAAGCTCAAAGGGCCTACAATGTTTTTGCAGATCTCCCCTGAGTACCTGCAGAGTGTGTGTGTTCGCCTGTTCAGCAGCCAGATGAGGCAGAGCGTGGTGCAGAGCACTGACTTCACGAGACCTGGCACTGTGAGTGAGAGCACACAGACTTTTCTTCTCTCTTTCTTCTTCACACCTGGCTGGTAGAAGAATAACAAATCACAAGGCCTAAAGGCAAGATGATTTCAGTACAATGATGGAAAATGTCAAGTGCGGGGACTGTTGATAGGAGCCTCATTCTTACACGTAAAGAGAACGTAAGAGAAAACTGGTCTCAGGGCCTTACGTCACACACGTTGGTCAAGTTGACACTGTGTTTGAAAAGGATTTTTAAAGAGATGTTTTAGAAAGGAGGGTTTATCTGCATCCTGTACTGTGTGCAGCCAACTTTAAACCATGTAGTAATCCTGCGCTTTTTGTATCCTGGAAAAAGGTGACTGCATCCTGGTGTTCCATTAATACACACAGATGAGAAAGGCTTGTTAACCTTTAACAACAGCAATTTCAAACACTGGTCACAGTGGCTCACAAAATCCCTTTTGAAATGTAACTTTGATCATAGTGGTTAGAATAGAAATTATCCATATTTGATGATGACGTGATTGCACGCTAAAGGAGTGAGTAGCGTAGAAAGATTCAAATGAAACAGCAAATAGCTGAAGAAGCTAAAAAACTGTTCTATCCTTGTTTTCATTGTTTGATATCTGTTGCAGTGTGATTAAACCGAAACCAAACTCTCCAAAAACCTCACGCTTACCGTCAGTGGCCTTCATTGTGGTGTTGAAATCTGTTTCTTTCTGTTTGAACTGAACAACTTCTCTCTGTGTGTTTGTTTTTGCGTGTGTGATGCTTTTGTCCACAAAGGGATATTACTCTATGAGTCCCTATGATGATGGCTATGTAAGTTTCATACGTATTCATCTTTACTTCCTGTCATCGAGCAGGTTCCCACTTCTCATCTTGCTTGTGCCTCGCCGTGTCTCCTCCTCCTCCTCCTCCTCCTCTCCTTGTCTTTATGTCTGCCTCCCCCTCCTTTACTACAGATATACATTGGCCTGCCTTTGTGCTCAGTCTATATTCCCTGCCATTTTCATGTAGTTTCTACTAGATTGTCCTACCTTGAAAGGATGTTTGACCTAATTTGTTGGAAGAATGACCTCCTTTGTCAGGCCACTTGTTAAGCCAAACAAGAGCATCTCAGGGCGGACCTCATCATTAAAATCATTTGTTTTCAAAGACCGCAGGCATTGCCCCCCCTCTCAACACTCCTTATGGGATATCTGTCTTCTTTTTAAAGGTACCGTATACACTGTCAGGCTCAGTTAAACATACCTGGTAACCTGGATACAATATTTGTCTCATCTGTACCTAAAACCTGAGAGACCATATTTGCCCTCACATAAAAAAGCAACTGTGCAATCTTATTGCAACATAAATCCATAATTGACCATAATTATCTCTTTATGCCCAGTAGACATTACCATTAACAATAGATGGCCTTCAGATGTAGATGGTGAGATGAGATACTAAAGAAGAGAAAAGGCATCTCTTATGTAAACTGTGCATTGTCAGAGAATTCAGGTCAAGCCTTTGCTTTGTGTAGCTAAAATCTGAGAATCAAAAGATTTATTAAAAATGTAAAAAAAATACTTGGTGTAGTTTTCCTTCCTGCCATTGTTGCACATACATTCTTTTGTTGTTTCCCAACTTAGTTTTATTTATACATTCAGGATAAGGGTGTTGGATGTCAATCTCAGTCAGGCCCCCCAGAGTCTAGGCCCCCCAGTGTCAAATGTCTCAGTGAAACATGTCTCCTTGCCCTTCAGCATTCTTCAGAACAATGTTTAGAGAGACAGGAATTTGGGAAAGAATCCAAGTATCAATGTTCTCCTCTACTTCCGTATTACCTACTACACAGCAAAGCAAAAATGTGGCCAGACCACCTGATACCTCAGACGACACGCATCACTCCCCTGACCTTACGCTGCTCCTGCTATAGGCCTAACTACCCAGGCTTCAGATTGGATTTCAGGGCTCAAAATCCCCTTTCAATAGTAAAAAACACTAATAATTAGTTCTTTCACCCTTCCTCCGCACACACACAGCACTGCCAGCATCTTATTTTACTCTGTTCAGAAGCCTTTTCTCTAAAATAACAGCACGCAGGCCTACAGAACACGTACACTGAGGTGTAACAAATGACAGGATGGCTATTTCACACTAACCTGCCCTCTATGGTACTTTTTAACTGTTGAATTATCTTACAGCCTACTTAACACTGACTGCATGGGCGATGTTACCAAACAGTACTTTGATGTATGTCTGGGGATTTAGCATGTACCACAAGCATGATGCATGCATGTCCAGAAAAACACTAATGACTTATTAAGACAGTGTCTAACCAGATAGTAAGGGTGATAAAAGACGCACAGTCGCATGGGTAATGTTTTTCACACATTCAAGTAAGAGTTGTGACAAATATAATGAGTAATAAATAAGTAAATTCTAAAATACACTTTGCTCCTCTTTTGTCTTTTATCAATTTTGCCCCCTCTGGCAGGCATCCTCGATGCTACGAGCATCCATCGCACCGCAGTAAGTCTTACATTTGAAGAGGTTTTCAATCTGCACAGTTTGATATGTGCCATGATAAAACATGGCTGACACGTATTCTTTATTCATTTTAAGAAGATCTAAGGAGGTGCCAATGCTACCCTCACTAGATTATGAAAAGCTGAAGAAAGACCTGTTTGAAGGCCCAGATAGACTCAGATCCCTGCTGCTTCAGGCACTACGCTGGGTGAGTATTTATATTCTTATTGACAGTATATTAATAATCCCCTATTCCTCTCATGCCATGTCATATCTTGCATGTTATGATTGCATGATAGTCACTATTATACTTATTTACTAACACGTATGACCACTGCTGCTACTTGTTTGTCTACTCCCTTAAGGCAGTAATTCACACTTTTTTGTGCCTTAATCCTTGAATGTTTGCTTCATGTTATTTTGTTCTTTCTCACTGTTTTGCTGAAAGTACCCACCTTTCATTCAGGGCTGATTAAAGTTTAGTCTTACATTTGTAGCATCAATCTTCTGAAGTTAGCATGATAGGGAAATGGCATCACAATTGTGGAAATCTAAGCAATTCCTAACCTCTAGTGAAGCGTTTGTGGATTATCCCTGGTCACCCATTAGGACTTTACACTTGGCTGTAATATTATCCATGATTAGCATATACAGAAAGGCTAATGTGATATACTGTACAGCAAAGTGATAGCAAATTTACCCTTTCCCTGTTTTGCCTATTTTTTTTCATTCTAGCAACTTTAGCAAATGTTTTCTGTCCTAGCAAACAGTATACGTTGTTCACACAAAGCTATTGCAGCCGAGTATATCTACAGTATTTGACTGAGCAGCTGTATTAAATAAAAAGCAGAGGTTCTACTGTGAGGCAGCTTTTAAGGAGCTGAGCACCATTCATAATCACTTTGCATGTGTACTGTTTTGAGTCTTCACTGGTTGGTCTCTTTCTCACGTTTTTTTAGAGACTGACTCGTTCACTCCCTGGTGAACAGAGAGACACTGTGCTTCAGGCCTATATCAGTAACGATCTGCTGGAGCGCTACAGCACTAAACAGGTGGGACTATAGCACTACAACTTTTAATGTATTTTAACACTATAAAGCAATTACTATGGAAGATTTGTCCTAAAATGTCTACTGATGTGAACTGAAATGACACAGATTTTCTCCAACCTATATTTTATGCAATCACCAGCGCTAAAGTAAAAAATAACTTCTTGTTCATTTGCCTCACTGCCTAATTAATCCCCAGGCTCTAATTTCAGGACAGGCCTGAGCTGGTGAACTGGCACCTTTGCTGGGTGCACACAGGTTTGATCTATGATTTGATCATAGACTGTAGAGACAAACTGGACATATCATTTCAGATGTCACCCTTATGCTTCTGCGATATGTTGTCTGTTTTAACATTTGCATACCATATAGATGGCAAGGAGAAGCTTTTTCTGTTGATTCAAACAAAATCTGCAAAAACAATGTCAGAAACAATGTTATCAACTACAGATACAGTATTTTATTTACAGTTGTCAGAGGCAAGCACTGAAATCATCATCATATTGCTTTGACATCAGTTTCCCACCATTTAAAAATATTTTGGGTGCTAACAATGTCTTGACTGATACTTAGTCATAGTTAGAATAACTCTTACCTACAGTGACCTTCTTAATCACTGTCTTGACATTTAATCTAATTTTACCTGACACCTATTGACCCACAATATTATAAGTATGTAATTTTATTCATTTTAAACTAGCTGTTGTTCTTATGACAAGGAAACGATTACATTCCAAATTTAACCTTCTCAAAAGGTTTTCTAAAGCCGCATGTCTTTCTTACATGCTTTATTGTATTTTTTCTTTTTTTTTTTCTTCTTTTGTTTTCACAGCCCCTTCACCTAGCCTTTAGCCGTTGGTTGCCATGTTAAAGATAATCCCTTTATAGAGGGGTAAATGATCCTCACCTCACACCTGAGCTCTTTGTCTTTGTACTTACCACGGTGCTCAACCTCCAAATGACACCATTTACTATAGAGAGACATAATAATAGTGGAAGGGTGTCAATTTCTCGTAATCAAATCACAAAAACGAATGTTCTCTGTTCTCTGACAATGGCAAAAAGCATAAATTACCGTAGGTAACGGACATTTGCAGCAAGTTTTCCCAGTGTGCTGGTCAGCTTGTGGCCCGACTGTGGTTCTAAAAATACTAGTGCTATGATCAGGCCAGTTCCATAAAGTGCTCTTAAGAGCTCATCTATGTCCCCATGCCAGTGCATTCTGCCTTTCACACACACTTTTACTGGAAGCATTTCTGAAACCGCAAAAAACAATACTGAAGAGATTCACTGATAGTCATTAGAAATCAGAAAGCTACAAGATTTTAGACCACAGGTATTAAATTAGTTAGTACAGTAACAAGAACTGGATTCACCAAAGTATAGACGAGCTATAGAGCATTAATGATTTCTAACTAACCTACATTTTATGTTTTCATAGAAAACCGTGCTTGATTTATTGAGATCGAAGAACGAGATTGTCCGCCAGTACATGGCTCGTCTCATCAATGCATTCGCTTCCCTTGCAGAGGGTAAGTGCTCAACTGGCATTACATTCGGTTAAGCATCATTATTTCTTTGTATCATGAGTCATTGTCTGACTGGATGCATTTGGAGACATAGATTCATGGTAGGCCTTTTATCATAACTTTCCATTCAGGTTTGAAACCGCTAATGGTCCTCCACAGCAGCATGCCATTAACTATGGAGGACATTCTGTAAAGACAAATATAGTTTCTGCTGAATTACTTTCTATCATGTAGTTGTAAGTAATTGTGGTAAGACTATTTTGTAAGAGAGTAATTAGTTAACATTCATCCTCAACAACAAGGAATTGTTTAAGTGTGATTGGACTTGAATCATTCTGTTGTATTGTATTGTCCTCGCTTGTGTTCACAGTTGTACCTTGAAATCAGTTGGCAAATTTATGGCTTTTCTTTGTTGAAGCCACTACTGGTAACTTAGACAAAACTGTTGTGTTTTTAAAGGGACTGACGTTGCCCAGTGAAGCTTTAAAATGTCAGGAAGAGGATTATTTCTAATTCATGTTCTGTGAATGCTTACAGGTCGAGTTTATCTCTCCCAAATCCCCATTCTTCTGAAACTTCTGACAGAGGTACTCAGGAAGGAGGAAAATGACTCCCTCACTAGAGAGAATGTGCTAGTGGCCCTGCAGAAACTCAGCCTCAGGTAAATTTAAAAACACCCACTGTTTTTATAATTTTATTTTATAAATCCCTGCTTTTTCCGTTTCAATCACCTGCAGTCTTAATTAAGTTGTTTTTTAAGTCTTACTGAAGCTACATTTAAATACATTTTCATTTGAGTGTACATGTATGGAAACTACATAGAACAACCAATCAGAAAACAAACATTCTAATTTTCCTATATCTCAGTATGGCAGCATGTAAAAAACAACTATGGCTTTAAAATGGTGCTTTCCCATTATTTCAACTTGTAGATGGTCTACAATCACAACAAACCCACATTAACATAGACAGGGAACCTAAAGAACAAACTGCACAGCTGAGAAACACAAATATTTAAGTTCAAGTTCCTTTTAATCCACTATTTACCGTCATGCCTTGGTAGGAGGAGCCAGCAGACGGCCATGATAGCAGATGATCTGATTGGCTGGCTGGTGGATGAGCTTCAGGATTCAGACTGCCTGAGTGACTACACCCTGGAGTACTCTGCAGCTCTGCTCATGAACTTGTGTCTGCGAACAAAAGGTAAAGGGGAGGCACAGGTGGATACTGAGTAGATATGGTTGAATAATTGTAGAATAACACTTTGCTTATACATTTAAATAGATCATGTCCAAAACACTACACAGGATATCAGTTTTGTGAGTAGGACTGTGCCTTTTTAAAAATGCCATATAATTAGTTTCCATTAAAAATATGCAATTACAAGGAATAGACTTCTGCATGCTTCTGTGTTTTAAAGCTGTAAGAAATTAGAAAACAATCTCAAGGCTTCAAGGCATCCTTTTCCCCCCCAAATGTTTTTGACCCTAATGAAGACAATAAGCTGAAAACATGTGCAGCTTCTTTAATTTTGACTCACCCACATTTAAGCCAAAAACCCAAGTCGTAGTCCACTATACCGCTCTGTATAGCTAGCTGGCACTGCAATAGTATATCGAAGGTTTGTTGAAGAAGCCAAGAAAAAGCAGCATATCGTCTGTGTCTAACTATGACCCTGTTGAATGATTGTATTATCAGCAGAGTAAATGTCTTTGTTTGTATTTGCATTGCGTATAAAATATTAGCTTTTACACCTTGTTCTAAATAATAATATAATATAATTTAATTTATTATAAATAATAATAAATAAGAGTACTTATCGATACACTCCCCTTTTTACTTATTTACTCTTACATCATATCTTGATTGTATCTTTGTTCATGCCACCACCCTTTTACTAGACACAGACAAGCTAAGATACTCTTTTTTTCTCAGAACTTCCTTAATTTTTGTCCCAGCTTCCCAGGGCCTGTTTTTCATAGAATGCCAAAGTGAAATACTGCACTGTGTTTGATTGATTTGTCAGTGGTTTTATTATCTTATACGTGGAGAAAGATATAACACAAAGAAAATGCTGAAGGCAATCAGATCCCATTGCAGGTGGTTAAATTGAAGCTTGTGCGTATGTTTGTGTGTTTTGGATGGCTGTCTTTGTACAGGAAAAAGGAAGTGCGCAGAGAACGCCAAGCATGTGCTAAAGGTTCTAACTGACCTCCTTGGACATGAGAACCATGAGGTGATACCCACATCCGTCAACACTTTCACACAGATGTCACATGTGCAATGCATGCAATGCCCACACAGGACACATTCATTGAGGCTGAAGAAAATGGGCGCAGCATATGTAACTCATTAACACATGCAGTATTGGGGCATGCTCAGACATTCAGAAAACAACAAAGAGAACAAGAGAACAGAGAGTTGGCAACATTCGGCGAAGCAAAACTGAAATTCTAAACACCAAAACGGACAACAGCTATGAGCTAAATGAGCTATGACTATGACTCTATAAAACATAAATAACACTAGCTCCATTCCATTTTATGAAAGGTTGTCAGGAACTTTGGAAAGCCATATAGAAATATACTGGTATTTGGATCAACTACATAAGCATTCTTTCCTCCTTGTATCCATGTTTCCTTGCTGCTGCATGTTCATACAAGTTGTTACCATTTGGCCTGAAATCAGAAAGATTGTGTGTGTGTGTGTGTGTGTGTCACTTTGCTTTCCTCAGATTCGACCGTATGTGAATGGAGCCTTGTACAGTATCCTGTGTATTCCCACCGTGAGACAGGAAGCCAAAGAGATGGTGAGATAGCTGAAATGTCTTGCTTGGAGGAAACTCAGTTTGTGTGTTTGCTCTGAATTTGTCTCTTTATGTCATCACGCATCCGGTGTTTGGAGGGGAGACAACAGGTGTTTGCAGTCATATGACACAGTCACTGTACCCGGAGACTGGTGAGATGGTGGGATGTGTCAGTGCTTCATACTGACTCAAACACAGGTTGGAAGAGTAATTCTTCTTCATGCAACGACATTTGGAGTATGGATGTGGCTGGGCCTATCCTCTTCAATAAATATCATATATAAGCAGATGCCTCAGATATCTGTTACTTTATAATCAACTTACTTAAAAAATAAAAATATAAAATAAGTATTTGTGACTATAGCCAATTGTTATTACAGTTTATAGTTTGAACACTGAGTCACTGGTTTTGATTCTGAAGCTAACTTTCAACTGTAAAGTTATGTGCTTACATGCATGTTACATGTGTTTCCCTCATGTGTGTAGAGTGTAGAGGAGATTCTCCGCTGCTACAGCAAGGAGGAGAACCCAGACCTCAACAGACAAATTGAGTTCATCATTAAACAGCTTAACTCAGGTTTGTTTTTGTATTTTATTATTTCAACTATATGTCCCTTTGGAATTATATTCCAAAGTGGAGCAGTAAGTGACTTACACTGCTGCTGTTTTTTTTTTTTTTAAACTGCACCGACTTGTTTGATCCTTGTGCTCCACCCAGCTGAGGAAGAGGGGCCAGAGTCAGACGATGAAGAAGAGGAGGACGACAATGATGTAAGTCCTCCCCTCAGCACCTTATTCCATTGCCTCTGATATCAGATGTGGTGTTTTTGTAGCTGCTATCCATTTACCATTGCTATAAGGGTGAACTGATATATGTAGACCAGTGTAGACTACACTGGTCTTTTGTTGGCACTGTGTTACTTGGTGCCAAGCATTGTGTTGGTATTTAACCTAGTTTAGAGACATTTTAAATATAGATGAATAAATTAGGCAGCACAAAACTAACCATAGTCACAGCTATCAACACTCATAGGATGTTATTTAATGGTGGAAGGAAGAGGTTGATTTGTGTTGATTTCATTATTTGATTTCATGCTGTCATCAAAGGCAGACTGTTACTCTGAATTACTGTCACTGCATACTCAGGTAGTCTTTTGTGACCATTATATTTCGCATGTTTGTGAAACACACAACTGCAAAGTGTGTAATTCTGATTTACTATCATTGTCTTGTGACAGGAAGATTTAATGGAGACAGACCTCGATACAGAGGAAGTTCTCCAACCACAGCCCAGGGAACTGTCTGGGGAGAGTCTGCTCACCACTGAGTACCTGGGAGTAAGGGCAAAACACACACTCACTACACTCCTCACTATGAACAAGATAAATAAACATGTTGTTGTTTTCTTAACGGACATAAACTACTTACAAAAAAGCTGTTTCTTAATAAGTTAAAGTCAGTCTGTGGTTGAGCTAGCTGCACACAGTTCCAGCTAGTTCAAGATACAGCCGCTAAAGGTAATGATACCTGTGACCAGTGGAACTGAAATTGTTTGTCATGTGTTACACGCGAAAGAGACACTAGAGGAATCAGGAATTGTAAGATTTGATATCATTGTACTACCAATGCTAGATGGCTACAGCGGTCACAGCATGTATCTGTGACAGGCAAGTAGTGATGTCCAAAAAGCTCACAAGAAGGGGTTCCCTTTAAAGGCGGCTGTTCCAATAATTAGTGTCTAAAAGTTAATATCTACAGACAGAGACGGCAAATCTGGAAGAGCCATAAGCTTTTTAAGTTGATGTCCCCAGCATGCTGAATTTACTCTAAATTTAGTGACTGATTCCATGGGCTCATAGAACTTCTTTCTTTCTTCTTTGACTTTCGTTTGAACAGGAACAGTAAACAGGGCTTGTTATACACCTGTCAAACCAGTCACACTGCCTAGAGACTGTAAATACTCATCACATGCCCATTCCATTTCACAACTTTGACAGTGATCCTGAGATTGGTTGTGTACCCTTCACACTGGCAGACAAGACATGGAAAGCTTGGAGTGAAAGTGACACGTACTAGTCTAATAAACTAATGTATAAAAAATTCTCTTGATTGTCTAGATTATGACCAACATGGCAAAAGTGAAGAGGAAGTCAACCCCTCTGCCTCAACCAAGTGTCGATGAACCCTTACAACGACCAGTCACACCAAGTTCTCATCGCAATGTCAACATGGTGTAAGTTTAACAGTCCAAACTGACATGCTAATTCATGGTGTCTGAGTGACAGTAAGTGGGCAGGATATGGTTAAGTTTCATGCTCAAGGGTACTTTAGTTATACATTGTGCATTAGATGTGTAAACTACCCATGAATACTGTATTTAGATACATCTGATGCCTAGCGCCTTCTCCTTCAAGGTGGACCAGTTTACAAAAGCACAGACAGCTTGTAGCCTGACCCATAGGTCACTTTGACAATGATCGTGCTGCCCCCTTTGTTCACAAGTCTCTCCAGCCATTAAAAGTAGTTTAGTGGGTCAAAGAAAGAATGGTTTCAGATACATTTTGCCATTTACCATCACAATACCTGACTAAAATGCTTGTTTAAATGGGTGAGTCAGCAGGAGGAATCTGGAACCGCTTAGCACTGAGAGGCAGATTATTGTCAATGCAAACTGTAAGCTAGACTGAAAGAATACAAGAAAGAGTAATGAATATGACAGCTATGAGGGATTGTGTCATACACCTGCTCCCAGAAATAAGGGAGCATCAACTCACAGCTAGTAATTGATACACCGGTTTTATAACTTCCTCACTAGAAGATAAAGGTTTTATGACATGCTATAAAAAAATTAATACTACCAACATGAACACCTTGATGTCAGTTCTTACAAAACCTGAGCTGTATTATTTGCCTTTGTGTCGTGTGTAGGGATTATCGATCCGGCAGTCAGGGGGGCGAGGGTAGCAGGGACAGAGAATATCCTCTGAGCAGACAGAAGAGCGAGGAAGGGAGCCTGCCTCCTTCACGACACAACTCCCGACCTCCTACACGCTCCGGCAGTCGCCCCAGTACTGCTGACTCCCTACGTCACAGCATCGGTGAGTGGATGTCATTTACCAATAAATGCATATATACATTTGATCTCAGTAAAATAAAAACCATGTCAAACTGCTGTGGCTGTTTATCAGATGTTTGCAGTCGGATTACTCATGCTTAATACACTTTGTGCGGACTGAAAATCAGCTCCATATTTGTGGGACAATTTAATTTCCCTTCCACCTGCTGCTCATTATTTGGTTTATATTGGATTCATTTGATGTGATGCCCAGTGTCCACTAGGCAAGGAAGCTCATGCAACTTCCTCAGAAAGCATAAAGACTCAGGAAAATGGGCACCAAATGGCTAATGACCCATTTTGGCATTCTATATAACTAATGTCAGCGTGGCATCAGGATGGGTTCAGTGGCGCCCGTAAATGTGTTACTGTTTTTATTGTTCGTATTGTGTTGACTTTAGTTTAAATTTGAAACTTTGATACTTCCAAAAGTAGTGTGATGAAGCCGTAACTTGTCCTCCTTCTCTATCAAATCACACACACACACACATGCACACACTCAGATTCAGAGTGTGGCCGGTTGTCCCAGGAGTCAGAGTTGGACAGGCCATATGAAGGGCGAGCCAGAAAAGGACAGTCCCAGGAGGAACACAATGGACAGTCTGCCAGGTAAACTGACACAAGTGTTAACTGTACACACACACACACACACACACACATGCACACATAAAACAAGACTCTGTGTGTTTTCATGCATCTTGCTGCAATTTAAAGGCTAAAACAGAGAGAGAGTTTCTTAATGAGCTCAGCAAGTTTCTAAATTTGATTCTAATGATTTAGACTGATTTGAGACCCCACACACAAGGACAAATAGGCATCGCTGGGATAAGACTAAAACGGGCATGCATTCAGAAATATATATCCCCATGGTATTTATATGGTTTTTCAACACATGTTGAACAGTAGTCATTATATACAGAACGTAGTACATCATAGTGGTTTGTCCTCTAGAGCAGCTCACCACCGCTAGACTGTCCCTCCAACTATCATTATCTGTTGATATCATCAGTATCTGTCATTAATCTGCCAGAGCAAATGAAACATCATCAGCTCGAGAGATTCATGGCTTCAAGCTCAGATGAAGGGCCAGATAGTGGCATGTGAAGATTTATGTCTATATAAATATATATATATATATATATATATATATACTGTATATATACTTTACTGTAAAAAAAAGCCACATCCTAGTGATCATTGTCAGACAGCTGGAGGAAGAGCTGGATGCTGTTTGTGAGAGTGGCTTGTTTGATTGCTGCGTGTTCTGCTTTGCCACAGCCGTGACAGTCTTTGCCATCATTTCCAACATCTATGGGATCTTCAAATCACCAATCATCCCATGTTTCCAGTTCATTGTCATATGCATAGTAGTGCAGTAGGAGGGAAGAAGGCCTGTCTTGACTGCAGGCTGGTTCAGTTGCTGAAAGAATTTGGATGATAAGTTATGGTACAGTGGTCATATATACAGAACCTCCTGAAAGGGGCCTGTTGTACTTGCAAACTTTCAGTTCACTGCTCAGCAGAAGTGAGTAGGCAAGCTTATTTATGGTGAGAGTGTGAAGCTTGTGTGATATCAATCCGAGCCATTCCTATTCAGCGCCATATTTGTCCTCTCTGTCTGCTACAAACTGGCTGTCATTCTCTCAGAACCACTGAATTCAGTCAAGGTGAGCTGCGGGTTGCAAAAATAACAGAAGAGATGGATAAAACATGAAGAATACAACTATATGTGTGTGTGTGTGTATGTATACTACATACGTATATATATACATAAATTCTAAAGAAGCGCAAAAAAGACACAACAATAAAATTGCAGTGTGTCAATGATGAGACCTAAGGTTAAAGGTGCATTTAGTCAGATGTTTGGTATCAACTACCTATCATAAAAGGGACCCGAGGGGGAATAGGGAAAATGCTAATAAAAACAAACAGTGTAAGTCAGCTGAGGTAAAACTCGTCTGTGGAGAGAGTTGGCAAGAGTGTTGATCTACACCAATCGGTGACTCAGCACTGCCAAGCTGTTCTGTGAGACTGTGACATGCGTTTAAACGAGCAGTGCCCACAAAGAGACCCATTCAATCAAACCTCCCCTGCTTCTCCTCTCCTTTAAATCCCAGAGGAACTTGACTCCTGAATCCCGCCAAGAGTAATGAGTCCCAGGAAAACGCTTCAGTTATCCCTTCTCTCAGGAACGTACAATGCCTCTACAATACTGACTTCAGTGGCCTCATTTCACACCAGTTCAGATACCAGACCAAACCATCGTGAGAGGATTTCAGGACTCCGTCCTTTATAGGTGAATAGAATCTTAGCAACACTGTAATTTAGCAAATGTCAAATAAAAAGATATATATTTTTGACTTTTGTTTTTAGGTTAATGGCCACGCTTTATTCTTATTTTTTGTTTGTTTTTTTAGCCAAACTCTGCCAGGTGATACCTGGGAAGCTGTTTTCCACTCAGACGTCAAAGTTAAAGGCCCAGTGTGTAACATTAAGGAGGATCTACTGGTAGAAAAAATGATAATAATATTCATAGGTATAGCATGCATAAGTGTATAATGACCTAAAGATAAGAATAATTGTGTTTTCGTTACCTTAGAATTATTTTATCTACAGAAGAAGCGGGTCCTCCTCTAAGGAGTCCGCCATGTTGAACTGCCACCAAATGCTACACATTTAGTGGCATTTAGCGCATCTGGTACAGACTGAGCTCTTGATACCTTTGCTGATTTTGTGTGTAGGATTTTAGGGGCTAATGGCCATTTATGTAGCATGTATGCAAATTTTGGTTTGCTGCCACACAGAGCATGTAAGTTTATAGAGCCTCTTAAAGGTGCCTCCCCCAGTTGTATTTACAGCATGACGGCTAGTGTTTGTAATATTTGTGATATGTTAACAGGGATATTGGAGCCAGTGTTACTGCTACACACAGAGACATAAATACAAATTGCCTTCTTTGTGGTTTCTACGACACAATAGGGCCTTTTTCCAATACTATTTTTGCAAGCAAATTAGCTGCAAAATATTTTGTAATTTGCATAAAAGGATGCAACCATAAAATGTAAATTAGACTAGTATTACATTACTTTGAATACAATTTACTTATAAATATATCTAGTGAAAAGTTGTATTTATTTATTCATTTAGTTTATCAGATTAGCTATATGCATTATGTCACATTATGACGGTTACTAATGAGGCGTTAACATTGTTTATTTATAGTCATATAGTCATATGTATATTTTCAAAGGAAAAAGAACGTTGCGAGCATGGGTAGGTCGAACAGGAAGTAAAAGCATGCAGGTAAGATAATGATCAACTAACAGCAATTCAAGCAGCAGGCGGGGAAAATACAAGCTCTGATCCTATCTGAATTCCAATGTTTGAGAGAAAGGAACTGAAGCATGATGACAGAATCTGTGTTTAAATAAGCATATGGCAAAATCAAGTAAACAACAGCGTTTAGGTGCACCTCATTAAATAGCATACACAATGAATCTCTCAGAAATACTTGACCACGCCCACCCACAGAAATGTCTAGGCCCTCCCCAAATCTACTTTACTCCTAGTGACTAGTGTGCGTGCTCGCCCCTCTGTGATAGGATTATTGATGGCCTCCATGAGCCCCCCTAGCGGCTTGGCCCCAGAAGGCTTTCCCCTTTTCCTCCACATATCGGTGGCCTTGACTGAACTCTGGAAACATGCCTATAATGCCCTCAAAACTAAACACTGCCTCTCATTTTAAAAATCTTGTGTATGATATTACATGTGTTTTATAGTATCAAAATAAATAAAAAAATAAATAACCAGAAATCACAAATAACATAATACCGACTTGCAATACATATGAAGTCAGCTCCTTTAGAGTCTATATGGTATGGATGACCCCACGATAGCTGTCCCTACTGGGTATCTTGGAAGTATCGCTAAAAAAATCTGGCACAGAAGAGACTATCGAGTGAAATGGATGCTATCGAGTGTCAAGGGCAAGAGGCTTGTGCAAGGTTGATGTTGTACCCAAGACAGCCGTGATTTCTGTGAAACCTTCTATGAAATGAGATCTGTTCATGACCGTAGTGTCTTACGTCTACTGAGCAACTCATCGGATAAAATGACGACCTCTGAATGATCCTTCTAACCGTAAGCAAGTGAGAAATGAGAGTAGCTGTGATAAAAAAGAAAATGGAAAATATTCAACAAAGGGCACTTTTCGTTTTGTCTGAGAATGCCTGCTTGGTCAGTGTGGCCTTGTCTTTTGTCTTACATTTTTTATTTTTGAGATTTTTCATAAGCCAGTGCTGTTTGATTGTATGGTTTTCCCCATTTCTTATTATTATGATTGGTGGTGCTGATTTTTGTTTCTTATAATGTATTACGACTAAAAGCAAAAGCATACTAGTATTCATTTGTCTCCTTCCTCTTCTATTCCTTGTCATCAGTGGTGATTACATCCCTGCGTTTGCAAGCCAGCCCAAGATCCCCCGTACACCTGACACAGCAGCCAGCCAGAACAGTGCTCACCGGGGTCGAGGCCCGACTTTGGCACCCCAGTTTTCCCAGTCGGAGCCACAGCAGAGCAGCCGGCCAGGCTCTGCCAGCTCCGCGGGAGGAGGGGGACGACAAAGTGGAAGTAAGCATATGGCCACCATCCAATTTTGGCTCCAGCTGGTTACTTTGTCTACTTTTCCAGCCATTTGGAAGATAACCAGCCATGATTTGGAGTTCCAGTGCTTTTCAGAAAATCGAGTTTGCTTAGAAGCACTCAACCGTAATTCAAGATGAACACAGCAGTAGACTTTCAACTTTGGAACTGTTTATTTCAGTCTGTTTATTTTTTTTTTTTTAGTATGCATATTGAACTTGTCCACCATCAGTAGGTGTGGGTACATAAGATATGTAATCTTGCATAAGATAATATTAAATTGATATGTTAATATTGTGTTAAATGTGGAAATTCTATTGGCAAAATAACCACAAATTCATTGGCTAATTGGACACTAAATACATTACAAATCAACGTACTGTCTCATTGATGCTAATGAGAGACCTCTAAAAAGCAGTATTACAGAAGTAGTCATGCTGATAGATTGTTGCATTGCCTGCAATTACCTATACAATACAACCAGAAGTTGAGAGGGGATAGCTACCTCAGTAGAAATGGTACAGTAAAAGTTCTACTGGTCGACAAACCTTTTTTCATCAAATCACCCATCTTCACTAGCAGTTGGGTAGGTGTAACTGCAGGACTGTGATTGACTGTTATCTAACTGTTCTGTGCTCAGAACAAACAGGGTTTGCCAGCTACTGCGTCATAAATCTGCCATTGTATTGTGTCGTAGCTGTTTGTGTAGGCCGTTTTCCCTCTCTATCAGCCAAATATCATCATTTTCCTGCTCTTTACAAACAGGTCTTACCAGAACTGTCCACTCTAGTTTGTCTGAAAACAAAAGCACACTCACAATAACGTGCAACGAGACAAAAGTGGAATTTATGGTAAGATGACGAATCAAGCTCCAGTTTCCTTTAAGCTCAGATCTTGAGTTACACATTGGGTTTTCAGCAGTTTTGGAACTGGAATTGTGCCAAAACAAAATCTTTGTAAAACTTTTTTTTTTTTAATCTGTGTTTCTGCAGTTCCCAGTAGTGACACTCAATTATCAGTTAACAAAAAGAGGACTAAAAACTTAAGACATGTTTATTCCACAATTTTCTTCATTCACTCACTGATGCCTCAGCTACAGTTACCGTAAGTTTGACAAGGCTGGTCCCTTCAGATGGAACAGTGGACAAGTGTGTTGGGCAAGCAGGTGTCCTAAAATACATGAATGGTTTTTAGGCCACCCGACTATGTTTTTTGGACCTTGTTTAAACTAAGAAAACCAAAGAAAAGATTTTTGATGGTAATGTTTGTCTGAACTTGTGTAGCAAACTTGCCAAATTACAGTATGATAATTACTCTATTGTTGGCAGTACATACATTATATGGCTGTTAGAACAAATAAAAGGACAGATTTTTTAGTAGTATTAGTATTTTTTTTGTTCAAGACGCAATTTTCTTCAAACAGATCTTTCACTAAAACAGTATTAAAAACAAACACCAGTGACATAGTCCCTCCCTACCACAGCTACATATTTATTTGCTGTCAACTTCACATGTTAAACAGAGAACTTGAGTCCCTGCAGGGGAGATGGCTTGATCAGTTGCTCTGGTGCTCTTAGTTGTGTGATAACATCTCTCCATGCTCTGATTCATCTTAATTGCATTTGATGAGCGATTACGTCCGGCTCTTGCGCCGGCTGCCCTTACCATAAAGCCTGTAATAGGGTCTAATGGTTAGTCGAAGCCACCGCATCCTCCTGTATGTGTGTGTTGTACGTTTGTTGTCTGGCAAGTGTCAGACATCTATGGACTCATGAGGAAGTCACTTAATCCTATCTCCGTTTAAAGGGCAATAAGCAGGCTCACATGACGCAGCAAACAAACTAAGTGCACTTTTACTGTAATAATCTTAAAATTTTACTGGTTCGTTCACTGCTAGCCCTTAATTGTTTTTTGTTTTTTTCTTGAGCTACTCCCTTTTCAATTTATGTTTCTTTGAATTCAACTTCTGCTTACTGTCGAGCATTATTATGCCCAGTATTTGCTGCTTGGTGGAGTCTGGCGGGAAGAAAGGAACCCCAACCACACGCTGAGACAGGATCCCCTTCAGGCCCACTTTTGGTAAACACTTCCGTTGTGACTGACAGAGACTATCCTCTTAGAGGAGCTGTTTTTGTAGCTGACCACCCACTCAGCCAGCACAAACAAGGAGAGGAGCCGCTGCCGCCTCGCCGCGTTGAGAAGATGGGGAAAAAACTGTATTATACTAACCAAGTCAGTGTCGACAAGGCTGACTTAACGTGATGAGAGATCCCTTTTATGTTGTCATGCAGCTAGACAAAGTGGAGGGAATGCAGTAGTGTCACTCTGGACCTGAATGAAAAATGTGATGAGAAAATATGATTTTTTTTCTCACAAATAAGAAGGAAATGGTATAACAGAACCAAATTCATGACCTTTTCAGAATGAGGTGCTTGGATTTTATATCACTGACCACACATTGCCAGCATGTCTCAGCCAAAGTCAAGACATGTTCAAATGTCCTCACATCCAAAGTGTGAATATACAGAAGTTTGGGGGAAACCTTTCTGTCACAAAGAAACTACTGAAAAAAGTAAGCTTTTACAGTCCAATGATGCCGCGTGTAATGGTGGCTGCTATAATTTAAAGTCCCCCTCCACTCAAAAATGCATTTTGCTTATTGTTACAACTCCTTGTTACAACTGCAGTGTTTACACGTCACTGTGCAGAATGAGGCATGTGCATCAGAGTTTGACACTCACAGTTTTAATATTCATCTATCACTAGTTTGGAGGTCTATCCAGGTCCAATATGCAACACGCAACAAGTGTGATATGGAAACTTTCATGGTTCAAGTCGGAGACAAATTGTGTCCAGCAGTAGTCAAACAATTCAGCATATTTATAGATTCAAGTTTTTTAATGAGGAAGAATATGAAGTACTACATGTGATTTTTATTTTTTTTTGTACTTAAATACGTCAGGAGGACATCTTCGATATTTTTGCTTTTATTTATAACTTAAAAGTTGACTGTCCTTTTCCTTCTCTTCTTTTCCCCTTTATCACCCCACATCCCTCCCTCTTCTCTCTCCTCCTTCAGGCAGCCAGTCAAAGAGGAGGTGAAGAGGGGGCTGTCACCATGAAGTAGCACTATCTCTCCGGGAGCATCAGGCTTCCTGTAACTTCATCCCCCCAGGTTGTGATCGGGGTCAGGGCAACAGAGATGGTCGAGGATCAGCGGCAGGAGGAGGAGGAGGAGGAGGAGGGGCTTGAACAATGTGGAGGATTGTGGCTCTGCATCTCCCCCCCCCCTTCTGCTTCAGCACAGACTTCTTCTGTAACCTGATATGAGGTCAGATGATAATCACAACCCCCCAGGTGATAGTTTTAGGCACACCTAAATATGCGTAACGAGATGCAAGTATGATAATTTGGAAGTATAGCTCTGAGTCGAGGCAGTACAAGAGAAAATATTTGAGCACCTTTCTGTATCTGCTTACTGGCCTTCTGACATAAGCACATTCTTTTCCATTTTCTTCACATCAGCAGGGATAAACAGAGTCCCAGAGATGCTTCTTTTCCTTGATGAATCCTCAATATCGGCACTTAAGTCTGAATACAAGCTGAAGTGTTCAGACTTAAGCACAGAATTATTTTAGCTGGTATTAACTCCATGTAAACTGTGGATTACTGGTTAAGGAAACCTGACATGACTAGGCATAGAGATAAAATGTTCAATGACCTTTCTGTAATTACCACGCATTTAATTCATTTAAAAATTAACCATGGTAAGGACCTTTTTATTGTACAGATATTTAAAAAAAAAAAAGTCATACAAAAGTTCTCATCCTGATTCTCCAAATCTATAACCTTCTGAATTTCAGTACATACTGTATATATTGATTTTTGACTTGGGTGGAAAATATCCGTCCACATAAATAAATAATTGCACCAGCTTTACTTCGAATATAAAACATTATCTCATATCAGAGTGGCTGCTCATGTTTATCTTATGCTCCATGAAATGTTTACAAGAAAGACCCACGGTTTGACATGAACTGTCAGGCTAGCACACAAAAAGATATTGCTTATTACTGTTATATACACTACCATCCGTACGACTTGAATTTGTGTGAACGTCTTAAATTCATTGCATTGTACATTTGCACTGTTTCTCCTGTGTTGTGATGTACAGTATATTTATGTGAACTGCTACAGTTTTGTTGTAATGGAGTTTGATAGTACTTGATTTTGATACTTTTTAAGTGGTTTTAAATAAATGTGTCACATGTCACCTGTTTTCTGATCTTATTATTGTTTTTACATTTATATTCGTTGACCCATTGTTGAAGGATTCTTAGCTGGCCCAATTGGCTCAGTCTTCAGAATCATAAATCATTTCCCCTTACATAATTACTGCCAGCGAGTAGTTGGCATATTGTGCCCACACAATGTTGTGTGCTCGCCTCTGTGCTGCACAGCGGAAAGAAAAAACTCTTTGTGTTCAACTCATCAAGATGTCACACAGCAGGAGGATTTCTGCTCCCGTATCGTGTTGTAAACTGAAAGCTATGTCACACTCGCCAACTCACCGGACAGCTGCACCCGTACAGAAGTCCTGGGGACATGCTGAAGTCTTAATAATTATCATATTCTTAGGACTGCTGTGCTAAAAGGGGCAAAGCTTCTACCAAAGCAAGCTCTTCTCTATTTTAGTCTCGTATTTTAAGTCCCGTATCTGTGGCCTGACGAAAGTAATGTGAAGTGTGGAATGAGAGGGTGATTGGTGTCATATGGTAAGTGCTATGTGTGTGACAGCTCTGTTGCTGAGGTCTGAGAGGTTAGATGTTGGGAGGCTGATTTTGGAAGTGGCTTGTCTGATATTGTTTTTGGAAACAGCATGCGTGGTTAAGGGGCAGGGGAAACCCTATAACAGGATGGCCTGAATTATGCTTCTGTGAAGTAACAACAGGAAGTGTGAATTTACAGATGACATGGATTGCAAAAATCCTTAAGGTGACAAGATTGGAGAAGTGGACTGTATACAGTACATTTCAACTGTTAAAGTCTTTGGAAAGCATGGGATTTGTGTGAAGCATAAAGCTTAAACTGCTGTTGATTTTCAGCATACCGTTGCAAATGTAATGTAATCTAAGACCAGAGTGGAAGAATGTGATTTGTACAGTTGTGAGGAATAATATTAAAGCGCTAAGGTGACATGACATTGCTGGCAGCAGCTATGCCTCTCGAGTCAGGGTATATTGCACCAATCAATGATGAAAGTCATAAAATGGGAATGAATGAATGAATGAGAAAGGTTTGTAACCAGTGAAGGATTATCTTATCTCTTATGTTAATCCAAAAATGGATATTAGGAGGAATGCTGAAGCGAGTATCAACATACACGATGCACAGTATGTATGCCTCACACTCCTACACAGAGCTGCTAGACTGCAGATTTTTAGTAGGTTCATCAAGCTCTTTCACATTTTCATTTCATACATTGGTAATATAAAAATGTCAATTATTAACAAATTTCTTGCAGAGCTCCAGGCTAATAGAGTTGATTTGACTTTAAAAAAGCCGCCACTGAAGCCAATTCAAAACTTAAAGTTAAGTGAAAGCTTTTCTTTCCCAGTAAAGTTACTTGGCAGCCTGTGCTAATCCTGCGTGTTTCCAAACTGCTATACAGTCCAAAACACAAACACAAGTCAACTACAGGTTAAGTTCCTGTGATCAAGATGTTAGTACCACAAAATACTTAATAATACCCAGCCAGGACAACCAGATGGTCAGTCAACTTCCAACTCTGAGTCAACTCTGATAAATAAAGGCTACAGGAATGACACAGTTAGTTTTAGCTGGGCAAGTCTTACTAACTTTCACATGTGGTCCCCCAAGGGATGACATATTCAGCGATTAATGATGTGGTCGCTGCCAGTGAGAAGCAGCACAATGCGAGGAAACCGGCCGCACATGACAGACTGACGCACTTGCAGCCAGGTGGCCGCGTAACCCTGAGCTCGAGCCGCGCTGGTACTGGCCAGCTGTAACGGCGACAGAGAGGAAGCTGCTGCTTTCTATCAAAACAAAAGTGTGGATAAAGACTAGGGGATGGGCTTTACAGATATGGAAAGTTATCAAACAGGCCTTTATCAAACTGAGGGGGTTCAGACTTGTTTCATGACTCCCTGGGCCTTTACAGCAGGAAAACACATTTCACCTTCAGCGTGTACCTAATTTCCCATTTCATTTTTAAAAGTTGTAAGGCTATTCTGTTGTATGCGGGGCTGTGTTATCAACCAGTAGAGCAGAGTGTGCAAACAAAAGCCCTGAAAGTTCCCAGTTTGGGCTAATTTAATTGAAAGTTGATATGATAACAGTCTGTAGGTGCTTCCTGCCTTGTTACCTCATCTTGAGGCCCCGTCTTGAAAACAGTGTCTCAAAATCTATGTTTGAGAACTTTATTATTTCAGTTTTGTGCTCATATGTTGTACATTCCTAAATTAATTGATTAAACCAAATGATTGAACATATCAATGAGGGGTTCAATAGGGGCCTTGTTCCAGGTTAATTAGGATATGATTATCCAGGAACACATTGAAGATTTTTATGTCTCTTTGGTTCTTTAAAGATAATTCTGTGTTTTGAAACCTAGATTTGTAGTTTAAGCCATTACCACTATGGGTCATCATAACAATTTACTCACTTATATCACAGTTGAAGAAGCATTGCTGTACAACACAGCTTTACAGTGGAGCTCATCAGAATGAGCATCATGCGCCATTAGACTGGTTTGAAACAAATCCCAAATTAAACCATGTCACATTTTAAAGCGTAAAAAAAAGTAAGCAAGCACAATGTTGAACCAGGAAACGGCAACAGCAAGTTTATATAATAAGTCAACTTTCACCTAATTGTAAAAAGTGGTTTTGTTAATACAGTTAACCTGAAGAGTAGTTTATGACCTTGCATCTTCTTGTGTCTACAATTAATCTGATGAGAAAATGTTACCATGACAGTGGGGGAAAAAATGTCCAAAACTTTTTTTGTAGTTTTTTTTTTTTTTCATGAAGACACTCAAATCTCCAACAACAGTAGCATCCTCTACTGATGAGCCCTAGCTGTCATCAGGCTCACTGGCACCCCTTTCAGTTAGTTTATCAGTAGACAGCCATGTGCTCTACTGATAAAACGTATCGCCAACCAACAAGAGACAGCGTTTCAGTGTCTGTGTCTCCTGAGCCTCCTGTTTCCTCCTGGCCGGTTCTTTTGAACGGATAGATAGAAGTGACCCCCTGCAACTGTCCTTTTGTTGTAAACACTTGAAGCTGTGCTGTGTTTCCTTTCAGGCCATGTTTGGTCGTTTTTTGTAAATGCACCAAAAAAAAAAACACTCATTAAAAAGAACATCATTACATATTGACAAAAGGGCATTCTGGTCAGAGCTGTAGATATTTTCATAAGCACGGTATTGTTCAAGGTTAAAGAGGCCACTCATCAAACACTAAAGCTTATTTGGCAATCACCTTTTACATTTTTGACCTTCTCAGGAATTTCCTCACAAACTACCCATTAAACTTCAGTTTGAATGCACCTACACTTTTTCTGTATTTACACTAGAGCAAATCCGAACTGTGGGTTAGGATGTTTTGTGAAAGTAAATGCCGGTCTAAGGCTGTTGGTTCTTCAACAGGAAGGGGATCAAAGATCAATCAGTGCCACAGATGACAGCTGCATTAGTTTAACAGCAAGCCACGCTAGCTGCATGTCCTCTGGGCATTTTTCTGCACGCACATAGGGTGACCCATCTGTGGACGACACCAGCGTTTCTGTAACTGAGCTTGACAGTTTGTTTTTCTACACTGAAAACAACGGTAAATTATCTCAACTCAAAGGCCACTTATTTGCCTGTTCTTGAGATTTTGGCTGCATCACATGGTCTTTATCAGCAGATGGAGTTTGGTCAGATGTCGCAGAACTGTAGATGTTCAGCAGCTGTGTGCTGTTCTTTGACAGCATCTTATCAGACGTACGTTTGACAAACTTCTTTTACCATGTAAAACTGGAAAATACTGTTTGAAAACACTTCTGATAAAGCATTAATTTCACCTTTGTGCTGCCAAGGAGGGTTATGTTTTCGGTGCAATTCGTTTACCTGTCAGCCATATTACGGGAAAAAAGTTACGGGAAACTGGCCCAATTTTTCATGAAACTTGGTGGAAGCAAAGGTCAAGGAAAAAACGGTTTCTGAGCGGATCCAAATCACAGGGTAGATACAACTTTCAGTTACATTACAAGATATGTACATTTTAATAGAGACATATAAAGCAGTTGCACTAGTTTAAACTTGTTCCTATGTGAGCAGTGGTCTCTTATTTAGTGTTTTCAGTATTTACATTTATTTTCCTGACAACTTTTTCACTTTCCAGGGGGGGAATAATAATAATAATAATAATAATAATAATATTAGTAGTAGTAGTAATAATAATAATAATAAAATAATAAACAAGCCTGTTTTGAAAATGTGAAGAGTAGATAGTACAGATATTTGTGTAGAAATGTAGGGGATGTCTATCTACTCTTTACATTTTCGAATCAGGCTTGTTTTTTTTTATTTTATTATTATTATTATTATTATTATTATTATTATTATAATTATTTTGTATTGACTTCCCAACATCAAAGACTGGTGCATGTCACACATAATAGACATAATATGACAAAAACACCAAAAATGACGTAAGAAATTTACCGAAAAAGGCAAGAGGAGACTCGACTGTGAGCTTTGCACAGAAACAGCCAGTAGAGTAGAGAACTAAGAGAGTACTTTTTACTTTTATACTTTGAGTACATTTCAGACCACTAAAGAAGTTGAATCAGTACCAGACAATTTTTTTGCTACTTCTACTTTTGCCACCTTTGAATACAACCAATTACAACTGCAGTTCTCACCAACTGTCAATTACCAGTCTGTGTTCTCTACCCACGGGCCCTTTGGGGGCATTAATTAGCCCATTACAGCTCAGTGAATCACAATGAGGCGAAGAAGACGCCACACTAGGGGTATAAGGCTCAGCAACAACCTCTGCTGATGAGGACCACAAGATATGTTTAAAAAGCTATGGAAGAAAGAGAGATGAGTGACTTAAGATAGTTTTGCCAATCTCTCGATTTTTTTTTAGGCTGCAACATGCTAATCACACAATGAACACACCCGGGTTTCCCAAAATAACTTCATGTAAATTATTAATATCATTCCTGTGACCTCGCCTTTAGGACATTTATGTGGATGTAAATCACGACACAAGCCTTTCAAAGATTTCAGTTGGTAAAATGAGCATGAAAAAAATAGATTTTTGAGTTTTTTATATTGTCCTTTGTAGTTGGGCGCTGGTGACCTTGCTAGAGTGTTTACTAAACCCATAGGGGCCTCTGGGTGGTTCGAGTGGGGGCAGGTGTTTACCTATAGCCACAGCTGACAGGGGCATTCATAACACAGTTTGATCGCATTGCCTTTGTTCTAGCAGCCTTTTCAGATAGGAACATCCTCACTTGACGTCTGAGTGGAAAAGAGAGACAGGGAGGGAAAAAATGATCCCCTCAAACCACATTTTCTTCCCCCAGGAGTAAATTCTTTCATGGTGACTGAGGAGTTAGCACCCAGGGCCCCTCACTTATCCAAAGGAGGAGGGAACCATGAATTTTCTGAGGCTCGTTCATTTCATTCGGACAGTTGACAAGAGTCGGGACAGACCAAGGGTAATCCTCGCCCCACCTCAGGTGTGTTAAACTCAACAAGGGATTAGCACAGACTTCCTCTGAGCCAAACACAGCAGCAGGGTTTTCCATTTCGTATTAACAGGCTATTTTCCTTTTCACCCCAGCCCTCCAGCACACCTTGAGTTCCTCATTCACGCATAAACTAGTACAAAAAGTGAAAAGGAGCTGTTGAGTAGACAAGTGGGTGGGACAGAGGGGAGGACAATTGTGGCAAGGGTGCGTCAAATTGTGTCATTTCACCCGCTCAGGACAAAGATTTCACAACTCTGCTACCGTTTCCCAGCACACAGGTGCTCATTTATCATAAAACTAAAAAGTTTCCTCAGGCAGGAAATAAATTCTGTAGGCTTCTGTAAATATTAACTATTTAATATCCTGGTCTTCACCTTTGGACTTTTGAGAACAATACTTTTTTTTCAATGATGATACATTTCAGCATGAATTATTATTATCAATATACCGTATTTTACAACCCGCTCATATTGCCTCTTCTCTTTTCTTTATTTGGTCATTTTAGGTCTTTTATTTTTTTTAATTTGCATCACAAATGCAGACTGTGACTACGATTCAAGGGATGTTAGATATGCCTGCAGTACTAGTGTATATCAGGGTAAGGACTTTCATTATTTTGCAATGTGAGCATAAGTCATCTATGATTATAGATTATACAATATTACTTTAAAGTTACTTAAAGCAGTATTGTTTTTTTTGGTCACTTGGGGGTCAAAAGACACAGAGAAAACATGGAGTTGTCTGTTTGGCCACCTGAGGAGTGTTAAGTCCAACATTCACTCTTTAAATCCACCTGCAGGAAATATCTGGCTAGCTGGGAAATGCTTCACCATGTTAACCAGCTAGTTGTGGACTTTCTACGGTTTGGTGCTGTGCAGGTTTTAAAGCTATTTTGATGAAAACAACTGCCTGCTGCTGCTGCAAGGTTAATGAGAGCAGCAAGAGTGACCCAGAACAGTAAAGTTGTAGGCCCTAAAACCAAAACTATGAGCTGAATGATGCTAAAATGCACCACAAAGATGAGGGGAACTGGAGAGTTGGGTGATACATTTCTTTGGTTTCATCCCTTTCACATTCAAGTACTCATGTGATCCATTGTAAATAAGCGTTGATTAGTGCAGCTTTAATGTTGCTCTTGTCTTTTGAAAACTGCAAATCAACATAATTGCAGTTACAAGGTCATATCCTGAAACCGACCATGTGTTACAATGAGTTACTGTGTTCATAGGGACATCAGTGACAAACGCTGACTTTCCAGCCAAGGTACAGATGAGGGACTGTGGTGTCCATCACCACTTCACTCCTCTACAACACTTACAACACTACAACACAGCAGAGCCCGAATCCCCAGAGAGGAAAAAAAAAATCTAAACGGGAAAAAACACAGCCAGCAGGCAACAGGATGCACATGGCCCTGAGAAGGATGGCTGGTTGGATCCAGGAAATGGAGAGAGAAGGAGAGGAAGGAGAGATTTTGGATCACAGCTGTGTTCGGATTGAAAAAATCCTGTTTTGAAGCACGGAGACACGTTTTGTTGTTCTTTCCCCAGATCATAAAGAGGCGGAAGAGCAGTTTGCCACAGCAACGGTTAAGTGCGGTTGTGGTGGTGACAGCTATGCAATCAGCATTTCAGCTATCACCAGTCCTCATTCTGTTTTCATGCCTGAGAGACCTTGAGAGTGTGATTCAAAGTTTCTCCTTGTCAGTAAATTCTTTTTTATGTCCACATCTCATCTTTTGAGGACACAGTATCTTTGTGATTTCTCAGATCATATCATTTCAGAGAAAACCAAACTTTCTTTTGATGCATTCATCAAAAGCTCTAATCTTTATAGAACATTGTTTCCACACAAGCCAGTCCATAAAAGTGATATATCAACATAAGTTTACAAGCCGTCATACTCATATGAACTCCTTTGTCACACAATGGCTGTAAAAGGCAGTGGAGCTGGAAAAAAACAACAACCTGTGTTTGTTCTGTGACAGCTCATTAATAACAAAACCTCTTGCTGTTGTCCACATACCAGGAAGTCCACTGTATGGGTTGAATAATATTACGAATAGTTTAGCTAATCATTGTGGCTCTATTAGTTATTTATATTGTCCATAGAGGCCAACATGACAAGCCAAGGGTTTATATTAACTTAAGAAATGTTCAATTCCACTTCCTCATGTTTCCATTGTGCAAATATAAAGACACTCAAATTTTGACAGTGCCTTGTTTTTTATAATTCCTATTGTATTATTTGTTTTAATGATGTGTTCCTGTTTTGTCCATTTAAACTGTAAAACAGATATTCTGATTTGAGGTTGCTTGGTCACTTGATATGTTATAAATATCATCGGCATGTTGGTTTTAATACTTTTCATTGATTAAATATATGTAAATAGCATTGATTTATGAAAAGAAAAAAAAAAGTGACGAACTATGGAGAAACAAGGTTTCAGCGACAATATATTATCCCTTTACTTAAATCTATATTTATCAAGTTGTGGCCACTAGAGGGTATAAAATGAGCATCACCATATCCCTGCTTAAAACGTTTTTATGGCAAACAATTAGCATCCATTTCACGTTTCTGACTACCTCGTGAGTCAGTCATCAAGGATTTACGCTCCATTTGTACTTTGTTTTGGTCTCTACTTTTTGTCTGTTGTGTACAGTGCAGTGGGTTCGGAGGATATTTTTTTGGAAATAGGTGAGTGGTTTGAAACGTGTGAGACCTAACCATACAGCAAATGTGCCAAAAAAAAAGACCTAAAAGAGGCTAAAAAAATAAAATAAAATGCACAGAGCAGCTGTAGTGAGGTGTTAATGTAATTATGTCTGAATATCAAAAACATTGATTACTACTAGAGTAATAATTAGGGATGACGAATTAAATAGTGCTATGCTGTGTGGAATACAACAACAAAGTTACAATGGCGTATTGTGGTGTATTGTTATTTAGTAAACAAAGAAGCCTTTTATTACCTATTATCTGTTGTGTAGTAGTTAAAGTTGTAGCAACAAGAAACAATAGGAGTAGAAACAGAGGTGATAGAGTTAGGTTGTGGTAGTCGGAGGGAGAGAAATAAGCAGCAAAGTGTTTTTTTTATTAATACAAGGTAATATCTTCTTTTCAACTATGTTACATAAGTGGGGATTAGACATTAACAAAAATGTTTTTTTCTGGTTCTTCAAAAGGTTTTCCTTCAGCTCCGGCACATTGTAAAAAAGAAGAATGTTCCCATGTTGGTAATCCCTTTTGTGTAAAGTTGTTGATTGATTCTTTTGTGAAGAGCAAGGTAAGTAGTGGAAAGAATCTCAGCACTTTTACTTACGTATGAAACCTTTGATACTTGAATACATATTATTTTTATTTCACCTGTTTTAAGCAGCTGACTGAGGCAGGAAACACCACCACATACAGTACAGTACACTATGGAGAATAGGGATTTGCAATTAAATTAGAACTCACTAAGGAAATGGAAGTCATGTCCACAGTACTTATTTATTTTTTATTTTTTTACTGAATTTGGGAGTTTTAATGGCCTACGGATGATTTAAATCAGAATTCTTAAATTCCTTTTGGTTTTAGGCCAAAAGCACAAAGTGAATAACAGTTCTTCTCCATAATTACCTGTATATTCCTGGCATTGTGGGGAAAGCTCAGGGGGAAGTAGATTAAAGACTACAGAACACATATTTTAACAGTTAAATAAATATTGAAAATGTAAAATATAACTAATGCCTGTAAAACAACACTTGTCTGGTTATTTTACCCTTCAGACTAAAGTGAAATAGAGGAAACAAAAAAAAAAAAATATTGACCTAATCTGAGGGGCTATGTTAACCTATGACTAAGTATCATGCGTGTGGGATAAGTGTGTGTACCATAGGTGTGTAGCTTAGACTTTTGTCTGTTCATTCATCATCCACGTCCTGTGGTCTATGTGGTACGTGGCCGCGACCGTGCCTTTAAAAAGCGAATCTGAGTGAGGGAGAGAGAGAGAGAGCGCGCAGTCCTCCGCAGCGCACATCTGCACCGCCAGGCAAAGAAACAGTCCGCTCGCTTCTCACAGCGCTACTGGCTGCGGGACTGCTTCCATGAAAAGGATTATTACAACGTTTGTTTCCAGAAGCCGATGAGATATAAACTCCCAGACATCCCACTTTTCTGGGCTCAGTAATCGGCTTTTTGTTTTTTATGGGTTTAGTCTCCAAGCAACCGTCACAGATCGACTGAAAGCATAAGAGAAAATGTAAGTGGCATCTTCCTCAAATATGTCATTATTCTAAAGATTAATCTTTTTTTTTTTTTACACGATGCTTATTTGAGCTTGTCCTCTCGCCTGAATCACCCGCCCGTCAGTCGCACAATTTCTTTCTTCTTAAAACTGCTGAAGTCATCAAAATCAACATTTAACATCAGAAAATGCAAATGTGCTTCTTGGAATTTAGTGATCAATGTCTCATCCCACTTGTTTTAGCAAAAGAGCAAGGAGTACATACTAGGATTCAGTTTGCTAATAATTTCAAGGTGATTCTGTGCTTGTAGGTTTTAATAGTAGGAGGGGGGTAAAAAATAAAAAAGTGTAAAGTGCTGTTTGCTGTTTCAAGGTGTGACTCGAGACAACTCACAAGTGAGTTTCTATTACCAATAAGTGTAACTGTCAAAGATTTAAATGCTGAATTTCGTTAAGATGGCCTTTGATTCTAATTTTATTAGTGGTGTGTTGGCTGGTTGTAGAATTGGATAGGATTTACCTTGTTTGTTGTTATCGAGGGGAAAACTCTCCTTCAGAGACAAAGGGGCCCACATGGGAGTGTCTCTGGGGTCGTGAATGGATGTAACGAGCCCTGGCATGACAGTGGGTTACTTCACTTTTCAAGTAGTGCATTCCACATGTTACTCCAGAGGTGACATTGATTAAATAAAAAGTGACAAGTGATGCTTGATCTGTGTTAAAATGGAAGGGCATCTCTGCTACATGTGATTTGTGTTAGAGCAAATAAAATAATGGTACACCGCAACACACAGGGAGAAAATATTTTAGATTGTCACTGGCTTTTTATGTAGATAGTTGTATGGCGCGTATGCAAAAATGGGTCTAGTTACAGAGAAAGCCGACAGCGATCATAGTATAATGACAACCAACCCTTCAGGCTATTCTTTGCGTTGCTGGGTATACATAAAACAGCATATACAGGTCTGGAGATGGTGTTAGCATGTGGGAACTTATTATGGTGACAATCTGCCCTTCTTTTCTTTGCAGGCAAAAAGAGCAAGTAATCTACTGTTAGTAATGTGAACATGGTTTAATCTAAACCATGCATGTTTGCCTGAAAAATCTATAAAAAGGTATCTGAGTGAGATTTCCCTATCTCTGACTGACATCTGTGATCTTTCTCTTCACCCAGGATGAACAACAGAGATCGCTGCAGGGTGTACAAGAGGGTGAGTGTCATGTTTTTCCTGGCTGTCGTGGCGCTGACTGTCGTCCAGAGGGGGAGCATCAATATGGGGACTCCCTTCGAACTCGAGAGGCAGGCACGCATGGATGCCTCTGCGGGAGTGGAGCCTGGAGCCGCTTTGGAAGAGAAGAGTGGCTCTTACATGGGGTTAAAAGGCTTCTGGAAGTCGAGCAAAAAACAGCCAGCGCCTGAAGTTAAGGCCACAACGCAGAAGCCAAGAATCACAGAGGACAGCAGCCCTAAAACGTGGGATGTAACCAGCTCTAACTGTACTGCCAACCTCAACCTCTCAAGTCAGGACTGGTTCAGGGGCCTGGAGCAAAATTTCAAGCAGTTCATGCTTTTTCGACACTGCCGTTACTTCCCGATGCTCTTCAACCACCCAGAGAAGTGCGCTGGGGACATATATTTGCTCATGGTTATAAAATCTGTGGCCACCCAGCACGATCGCAGGGAGGTCATCCGAAAAACCTGGGGCAAAGAGCAGGTGGTTGATGGCAAGAGGATTAAGACCCTCTTCCTTCTTGGTAAACCTTCCAATGAGGCAGAGAGAGCGAACCATCAGAAGCTAGTGGAGTACGAGGACTACATCTACGGCGACATCCTCCAGTGGGACTTCCATGATAGCTTCTTCAACCTCACGCTTAAGGAGACTCACTTCCTCAAGTGGTTCCACACTTACTGCCCCAGCGTACGCTACGTCTTCAAGGGGGACGATGATGTGTTTGTCAGCGTGGAGAATATCTTTGAGTTTCTAGAAAGCAGCAAGCACACAAAGAACCTGTTTGTGGGGGATGTGATCTTCAAGGCTAAGCCCATTCGTAAAAAAGAAAACAAATACTACATCCCCCAGGTTCTGTATAATAAGACACACTACCCTCCATATGCAGGTGGAGGGGGTTTTCTGATGGATGGGACCCTGGCAAGGAGGCTTCACTGGGTAGCAGACACCCTGGAGCTCTACCCCATCGATGATGTCTTCTTGGGCATGTGTCTGGAGGTGCTTCAGGTCACTCCTGTAAAACACAACGCCTTTAAGACGTTTGGCTTGGTGAAAAATAAAAACAGTAAATTGAACAGAGAACCCTGTTTCTTTAAGAGCATGATTGTGGTGCACAAGCTGCTTCCGTCGGACCTCATGCACATGTGGAATCTGGTCAACAGTGACCTGGTCTGCTCACAAAAAGTGGAGATCCTATAGCTTGATGGGAACACCAGGTAAGGACAGCACCAAAAGAGCTGAGCTACACCTCGGTGGATACAAGTATGACTCATGAAAGTCAAAAGGCAAATTTCCCTCTTTGTGGAGAGCGGCCATGGACAATTTTTGAATTTACTGTTTCTGTGCAGTCATGCAATTTCAATTTTTGGAGGAGCTTCCTCAAAAGTCAAGTAAATTATACAGAGTTTTTAAAGGTTGACCTAGAATCGTGTATTTATATAGGCTTTGAAGGACTAACACTGTCAGCACGCAGATTCTGAGACAACAACCAAAGTTGAGTTGCTGCATCAATGGGCACACTAAGGAGGACAGTTATTTCCCCTGCCTTCCACCTTGTGGCCGAACCTGTATTTGTTTTTCCTTATGGTTAGATAAGTTTTTCATGGGCCAAGTATCCAGAAGCCTTGTGTCAGTGAGTTGGCACCAAATCAACAATGATAGCTAACCCATTAATGTGAATACACCTAAAAAAATTAAGTTAAGTTAAAATCTGTTGGGAGGGCAAGTGATAAAACCATGAATATGTTGAATTTGCAGTAACATATCGCGCTTTCAGATAGGTCAGATGGAAATAATGTTTGCTGTAGTTTATTCTTGAAAAATAATGGGCAGTTACTATTAGTGTGTGCTCTGGAAACTTGGGTTCGAAAAGCCATTGCACACGCTGCACAACCTGTAGTTATGCAAGCCTTTTGGGGTTTGCAGTAAGTGTTACACATTGCCGCCAGTATGGCATGCTGCAGTGGCTTCAAATAGTTTCAGTTAAGAGACAGAAACAACTCTCTCTACCTCATTGATTTGGTATAAAAAGAAAAACTCCTAATGTTCATCATTGGTCAGCTTTTCTACTGTAAGTGTAACCATGAAACCATTATCTTGATATGCAGTACACGTTCCTAAAGTAAGATTTTAATCACACTTAGAGGTCCTTGCACTCATTTTTTCTGGAATGTGACTGACTTGATCTGGACGTCTACTACTCTTATACTACTGGAAACTTTAAAACAAAATTTCTAAACTTGTTACTTGTATGCTGTTTGTGGATTTGAATGTGCTGATATACTTGACATGGATTTGGTAGAGGGTTTACAATGACACTGTGAACTAAAACTATTGCTGGTACGAGTATCTGACATATTAATTTAATCATCCCCCAATGAAAAGGGGCAAATGTGGGGTTCTTCTATTTAATTTAAAATATCAGATGAGGATATTAATGGAATGTTCAATGATTATAAAGACGAATGTTGTGGGTGTAGCGGGTGGTGATTATGTCTAGGTGATGTAAATATATGTAAAAATCAAAATGTACATAAAATGTCCTTTGTAAATAAACACCTTGACAATACGGTTGTCTTTGAAAATCTGTCCTAGCTTAGTTGTTTTTGTGTTTGGCCTTATCAGCATCGAACATCCATGTGAAAATCCATATCAGGTCACTGGGAAAAAAAGTGTCCATTGTTGACATGTGGGTATCAGTTAAACAACTAAACAGTGAAGAAAACATATGTGCTCAAAACAGCTGTGAAAGTGATAATGGTGTACTCAAAAAACAATCCAGTAAGTGTTTATTTTATTAATGTTGAGCAACTTAACCCATGAGTGTGTCCAGTATTCTCTGTCTTCCTCTGAGAAGATGTCAAAGGACCGTCGCTTTGATAATTCATATGTTAATGTAAGAGACAGAACGTCCATTTTGGTAGAAGAAAAAATCTCAAACTGAAGACAGAACTTTCTTCAATAATATTTTGTTATTTGGCATGGGAAACATTCCCACGGTCTATTTTGTATTCGTTTTCAAAAAAGTAATGCACATGCTGCTTACTTGGTGTCACATTTCACACTGTTTATGTTGACATGGACATTAAGTGTCCATGCCAAATATGGTGTCTTTTTTCACCAAGCAGGACTGCTGAAACCGTGAACAGTGAAGATTTTGTTTAGAGCTTTAAGTTGGCCCAAAAAGACAAAGAGGGCATCACAAAACAAAACAAATACCTTCCTGTTGTTCTTCACAATCTCTTTGAGGACAAAGGCAAAAAAAAAAGCCATAGGGACACTGGATCTTCTCTATATTGTGTTTCATGAGGGGCACACTTGCCAATACAGAAGCATAGCTTAAGAGGGTTTATCTCTTTCAACTTACCTCTTTGTGAAACACAATGTAGTGATATGGAGTCAAAGTTATCAAGAAAATGAGCTGAATTATCTCTTTTATCAGTGTGGTATATTCACTATGACCTTACACTGAACCTATCGTTTACTGTCTGTGATTTAGTTTCCATTGAGGTTTAACATTGCAGAGACTGTTTTAACAAAACACAATAAGGGTTAAGAGGCAATAGTGAGCAACTTAAAGGTGTTCTATTAACATCTGTAAATTTCCTCTGTTGTTTACTGGCAACAAGAGGGTATGAAATGCAGAGGGGCGTCAAGTAAGTTATTGGTGCAAGTGAATTCTACAGCTCAATGTTCAAAGAAACACAAGCGACAAAAGAATGTTTCTGTGTGAAAAGGTACCAAATTTTTGTTTCGTTTTAGAATCCGGTGGGCCCCTCATCGCAACCACAGATAAAATGCCTATGACTACAACTCTCGCTTACTGATAGGACACACAAGCAGTAGTTCCATGGGATAATTCAAATATCTTTCTTGTCTTTTAACATGGTGTCGCGCCAATAAATGTCCGTGAGAGAATGAATACTTTGGTTTATGACCAAATACCTGCAAAAAAAATTATGATAATTAGAAAATGTTGGCATGTTAACTAACTATGCTGGAAATAATGGTTAACTTTATGGCGCCCCAAACATCGGCACGTTAGCATTGTCAATGTGAGCATGTTAGTGAAAAAAGACAGTAACCATAAAGTTGAACCATCGATAGATAGAGATTGATATCTGATTCAGTCTTATAAACCTTAACTGAATTATTTAAAATAAACAAAACCACAGGAAACAAATACAGTTATTTGAACAGCAAAGGTATTTCTTTAGAGATATGGCTGTAAAAGGACTCTCAGTCAAATCGTTTTGAGATCTGTGTGCATTAAAAAAAAATTAAATTCACTTTTGTACTTTATTATGAACTTCCTGTACTTTGAGCAGTTCCTGAGGAAGTGCATGCACGAGGTGCAATTAGTGGTTAGTAAGTGTGAATTATGTGTGAGACAGAGCGGTTTAAAATAAGTGTCTCAAGCCCTTCCTCAGAGCTCAGACTGGAACTGCAAGTAAAGAGGAACCTGAAACCCAAATACGTGCCGGGGAAGGGGGGTCGCATTAAAAGTCAAGAGACACAATTGTTAATCTGACGAGTAACAGGTAAATTCTGAATCTTTCCCGGCCGAAGTGACTGAAAAAACACTGATTCTGTTGCAGGAAGGATTGACTCATCAACCACCAACCAAAATGTGCACAATCACGAGTAAGTGATGATGTTTGACTGTAAGTGAGTATAGATACAGCTTCCCAACCTGCCTTGCAGACGAGAGGCTGCTTATTTGTTGACACTAATTAGAGGAAGCTTTTGATGTCAGCATGGTCAATGGGTCAGCTGGAAGGGCCTGCAAGCTTTCACACCAGCCCTCTATTTTCTTCAAAGGCCTCTGGAGAACCATCATTGGCATGGGCTGAAGATGGGAATGTTGTTGCTTGGGCTTAAATTAAAAAGAACATTCCTCAACCTACAGACAGCCTTTCAGGCATCGCACGACATCTCATACAGCGTGCAATACCAGTTGACTTTTGTCGTGTACTGAGACAAATTACAACAAATGGCTGCCTGAAGGATAGAAAAAAAAACAATAGAAAAAGTACACAGATATGTAAAAAAAAAAATTAACATTGTCCCTTTGCGGTCATTTGAAAAAATCTGGACTGATTAACTAAATAATCACCATAAACATGAGTATAGAAATGTGTGTGATACAGACAAATACTAAGGTTGTGTCCAATACAGTATAACGCTAGAAAACAAACTTAAATTCGCCCTACTGCAAAGTGAAAGAAATGGTTTGACATTTTGGGAAGTATATCTTTTCACTTTCTTGCAGAAAGTGAACTGAGAAGATCAATACTACACATATAATAAATAAATATAACATAAAGCCACAGCAGCAGGTGGTTAGCTTAGCTTAGCACAAAGTAGAGATGGGAATTCCTTTTTTTTTGTTAGCCAGATAATTTGGCTCAGTTCAGCAATAAGAGCTCGTTCTTTCAACTCCACGCCTCTTCATTTAGTACCACTTCTGGTTCTTACAATTTAGCCAATATTATGCCCTATGTGTCTACATATGTCACTTAAATTCTTCAATGTAATTACCAACCCATATAATTAACAGAAAACTGTAATTTTACATTATGCTTGGTATAAAAACCTTAAATAATGTAAAAACATGTGTGTATTGAACATAATATTTTTATTAAACTGTGTTTTTTATGTTGGAAACTGGCATGACATAGAAGTCTTAACATGCAGGAGTCTTAATGTTATTACCAAAGTGAAATGTTTCTGGATCACATTCAACAAACACATTAGAGGTTCATGCTATTATCCTGTCTTGTATTCTTTTTTTTTTTTTTAAGTAAGAAAAAAGAAATTTTAGACAGGAGCCGCTACCATCGGTCACGACACATCACTAGAACAAAGACTGGAAATGGGGAAACAGCTAGCCTCGCTCTGTCTGAAGATTATGAAATCCATCTACTTGCACATCTTTACAACATTTACTAATTTACTAACAGACTCCATGTTATTCCACTATATATATTTTTTTGCAAACATCGGCATTTGGTCCCCATCTAAATTTATGATACTGAAAATGAATCTTTGTACAAGGGTGTACCGGCAGCAATAAAGATTTACACATGCATGGTTCTAGGGCAGTGAAGAAAGCAAGCACAGTATGTTCTCTATTACACACATGCAGGAAATGTAAAGGAGCTGAATTCTTATTTGTATGCCCACTCAATGACAGTACAGACTCCCCATGTCACACTGGAAAAGAGGCCAAGGCAATGCGACTTCATAGTACATCTGTGCTATAGGACACCATGTACTTGACAAAGATCCTTTGTGAAGAGGACTCCGAGCAGTATACTCCTGTTTAAAGAGGGCCCTATTTAGACCAGCCACTAAAAAAATGAGCTAAAGTATCGGTCTCTGTCCTCTCTCCTCTTCACAATGCCCCATTGACTCAGCATCATGCTTTATCAAATCTGCTTCATGCTTGAGGTCTGGCAGTTATTAGTAAAAATCTAGTCTGTAAAATCTCACCTCCCTGATCAGATTCCCTCCCCCTGCTACCTCCATTATGAATAAAACTCATACATACAGAGCTATGCAGCTTGCTGCAACTTTTATTGTATATTACTGGTTGCATTTGATCAACTGCATAGTGAAGCTCATGTTAACACTCTACTGTATCTTTGCGGATGACTGTGTTGATAAAGGAGAATACAACAGGAAAGCACTCAAAGGTGAACTCCGAGATCAAAAAGAAAGCGCACGGGACATTCTAGACGGCTGACATAACGCCACAGAGAAAAGCTAGCATGACCTCTGTCACCGTTCGAGGCGGGGGGCAACAAATCTCTAAATGGAGGTATTCAGTGGTGCCATCATCAGGGCCTCCCGCCCAGGCACCTTCAGGAACAAAGATCCCTGTTCAGCTATCAGGGCCTCGGGATGACAGCATACTGCTGTCCCGTCTGGTAGTGTCACTGAGAGAGAGACCTGCCCAGCAGCACAGGGTCACTGTTAATCGAGTCCAGTTTCCAGAGTACATTGTGTAATAGTTTATTTCACCTACTCGCGCACGCATAATTACTGTTTGTTTAGCTTTGTTGTTCTTGTTATTGACAGTGTAAGTATCAGTGTTGGACTAGTTACTCAAAAAAAGTAATTTATTACTTATTACTCCCTGCCAAGAGTAATTAGACTAGATTTGTTCTATTACTTTTCTACTACTCCCCACAAAGTTGTCCCCTCTCCCTTAGATTCAGACATACTTAAAATCCAGTTTTGTTTGCTAAATTTAAAGTGATAGGAATATTTTCAGCTGCTGAATGTAAAGCCTTTCCATCTTCCAGGCTAGTTTCCTACACTATTAAAAAACTGAATTTCCTTTGTTTTGGGGAGGGCTGTTTATTAGTAATTAGTTACACTACTAGTTACTAGTGAGTAATATTACTAGTAATGCCTTGCTGCCCCACAAGGTCTGAGAGAATCACTTGCATGCTTGGTGATTTGAGTCCCACAATTTGGAGGGGCCCTAAAGCGGAACCATCGCTGTCATCTAGTTTCCCTGCTACTTGTGGGATTTAAATATGCAAAGCTCCACAGACCAATCTGCATTTGTAAGGCTGTCCGTTCAATACCACAGTTCTGTAAATAGCCTGAATAAGACTGCAGATATGTCGGTTTTAAATTGTAATTTCAGAATAACATTCAAGCCTTCATAGATGTCACATTCGTCGGTCAATCTAAAGTCCATCAATGCCCAATTTAGCATCACTTGCATATAAGTATACTCAGTATGCACAGCGCCCCATCAACAGAACACTGGCCATTGTCTAAGGTGTTGCTACACTCAAAGTGCTTCCCAAACGGGACTGCCACCTGGTGGAGAAAAGGAGTTATCATCCATTAACTATTTTCAGCTGACCTAACAGTGATGCAGCATTTTTTTTATTTGTAAGAAAGGCTACATATGGTTACATTTGTGTGGTCACAAATCATTACTGGCAGACTTATAGAAAGCCTATTTCAAATAATCAGTCAATTCCTTTTTTATGTCAGCTGGGTTGGACAATATTATAGACACTTATACAATGCAATACCAGCCTCCATAATTATCATAGCTGAAACAACTATCAACAGATTTGTTGTTTAGACATTAGATGCCACTAGCTGCATTCAATAAAGTAGCTCAGTCATTGTTCAGTTGCCAAGTACGGTTACTCATGCTCTGCATTCCATGATATTGAGGGACCCTGCTGATACTTCAATGCAGAATTCAATGGCGCAATAAGAACAGACATTTAAAAATCACCACCTACAAGATTTTATTTAATCACGTGAAAATCTTGAGATTCTCAGATGGGAAAAAATTAGTCAATGCACTACAAATATTTTTATGTTACATACATAAGAGGTATTTCATCCTCTGACTCAGACACTGACTGTGCCCCACCAAAACAACATGACAGAACATCTTTGCCATATTTCTTAACACCCAACTCTAGAGCACTGACTCAAATCTTCTATCAAAATATGCTTTGCACATTACAGTAAAACTTGGCACCTAAAGCAAACTAAACAACAAAATAAAAACAAAAACAAAGACCATATGGATACAGGTGTAATTTTTTTTTTTTACAAAAGGTAAAATAAAATCATACAAACTGTTTAAATTTACACAATGTATCTGACAAAGACGAGCGTATTTTTCACAGCAAACTTGTTTGCCAGACCCATTCCATTTTACTCCTTCAGAAAAGCAAGTAAGCTAATGAGGGCAAGAGGTGCAGGTTTGCATTAGGGACATTCAGTACTAACACGTAGCACTTGAGCTGAGAAGGTCAAAAGTACCAGTCTGGCACAGAGGGGTCGGGAAGGTTTGAGGGGTCTAAATAAAGGGCTAAAATGCCCATTAACAGTTAAATATATATCAATGACGCTTTCTGGAATGTCCAAAAGCTCTGAAAAGTGATGAAACCAGAGTCCATTCGAAAAGTAAAATAGACTAAGGATTTAGTCATCAAACTTGATTTTCTTCCCCTGGGGTTTAGCTCCAAATCCACCGCCACCTCTTCCACCTAGAATGAGAAAGGAAAGGAAACAGTTTACCGGCCAGAATCATTACAACTGAAGGACTTAAGTATGATCCAGCCTGAACCAAAAATAAAAAAATAAATCTAATCACAACCCCACATCAGCTCCATAACTTTGTCATTCGGCTTATGAAAACCATGAAACCTCAGGACAGTACTGCCTTTCCCTTCATTTCAACATTCCCCCCCTCTAAGCAAACAGTAAATAATTTCCTCTTACCTCCAAAACCGCCACGTCCGCGTCCACCTCCACGAGGGCCTCCCCTTCCTCCTCCTCCTCTGCCGCCACCACCACGACCGCCGAAGCCTCCAAAGCCTCCGAAACCGCCGCGGCCTCCTCTGCCGCCACCACGGCCTCCAAATCCACCGCCAAATCCACCACCACCTCGACCGCCGCGGAAGCCGCCTTCACCCTTGGGCTTGGCGTAGTCCAGGGTCACCTTGCTGCCATCGATCTCGCCGTCATCCATGGCCTCCTTGGCTGCCTTGCAGTCGTCCTCATTGTCAAAGTCCACAAAGCCAAAACTGCAGGGGGAAGGAAGAAGAAAACTTCACTAAAAAGGCAAGTGGAAGCTCACTAAATGTTAAGATGAAATAATGTGATTGGTTTAAATAATCGGATCAAATTTGAACATTTATTTTATACCTAAACTGATGTTCTCAAGTACCAATCAACCATATTGTGTTGATTTTGTATCACATCAGACATGGGCAACTGCTACTGAGGTAGCTGCCTGTTAAACTGCGAGTTTGCTCTACTTCTCATGGGAATCCGTACACTGTCACTGCTGGACAGAGCGGCACTCATGAGAAGAGTGAACAGCCCGAGGAACTATTTACAACTCTACAAACTTACCCTTTTGATGACCCTGTGTCTCGGTCTGTGACTATCCTGGCTGCTACGGCGCCCTCAAACGAATCCCTCAGGGTCTGATCTGTCGTGTCCTCGGAGAGACCCTTGACAAAGAGGGTTTTTGTTGGACCTGGTGGCAGAGAGAAGTCATTAAAACTGTGGCTTTTATGACTGCAATGAAAATGTGGACTAACACAAATACTCCAAGCTAAAACTTCTTCACAGACCAGAACAGGACTTGACTATCCTGCAGTCATCACAGAGTTTCAGGATGGGTCAAGCTTTCATCATAGCTGGCCCTGCATGCACCTTCAAGTCCAACCTGGGATAATATTCAAAGTTTGAAAACCTACCTGAGTTTCCTCTGCCTCCGTCTCTCCCGCCACTGTTCTGGCTGTACTCCAGTCGGATCGACCGGCCTTCAATGTCTGTGTTGTTGAGGTTTTCCAGGGCGTCCTTGGCATCCTCGGTGCTCTCAAACTCTACAAAAGCAAAACTAAAGAAAGACGTACAACATTAGGAAAGGGTAACCTCAAACCAAGTCTTGTTTAACACAACAGGTGTTCCAATCTCTTAATATTTTGGCAAGTGCATTCTCAATTAAACATTTCTACCTGTTGCACAGCAGACATAGGCAACACCCATATGAGGGTAGGGTCAGTCTGTTCTAACTGTGCATTGGCTCTGCTTCTCGTGCGAATCCATAATAATCACGAGTAAGATTAAGAGGAGCTCATGAGAAGGTGTAGCAGTTTGAGATTTGACCCGTTTTAAGGATGGAAATTCACAGCCCATTGAAAGCTAGAAGACCCTCCTGAACCCATCAATGCAGTTTTAATATGCCACACAGATTACTTACCCTTTAGGTCTGCCATCTCTCTGTGGAATCCTTATAGAGACAGCCTTCTCAAATGTGGATTGTAGGACTTCCTCTGTGGCACTGAAGGCCAGATTATTCACTACCAGGGTTTTACTGGCTGCACCGGCCACTACATGGAGAGAGGGAACAAAGGATACTGGTGAGATGAATATGAAGACAAGCTTTTATATTCTACCATCTTGATCTGCTATAATCACTGGGTAATTAACGAACGCACACAAGCAACAGCTTTACTTAAGTCTCAGTTTAAATACCAACGCTAGCTTCGTAACCGTACAAGATGTTTAAAGCGTTTACCTGCCACCTTGCCCCCCTTCTGGCTCTTTTCTCCAACAAAGTCAACCATGATGGACCTCCCCTGTACGTCAGCTCCCTGGGCCTCCTCCAGCATCTTCTCTGCTTCGGCCTCAGTTTTGAACTCGATGTAGGCAATGCTGTCACAGGAGAAAAGAGATTACTTGTCTGGAACATGAGTGTTATATTACCAACTAAACTGCTGGTCAGCTTTACATGAATGGCAAGTTTTAGCACTTTGAGATGAAAATCAGATACACTGCATGGTACAAAGTAGTTGGTTGCTTAGAATATTGTGACGAACACTGGTGGACAACCAACATCCGTCCTCTATAGCCTATACATTAGTAAGTTTCCCACACTGTCTAGGATTCTCATCCAAGATTAGTTGGAAGGACTCGTTTGGAACTTTTGTGTTACTTGTATATTCTACCAAGCAGTGTCATCTGTTTAAGAGAATAACCTAACAATTACTTTGTCTCTATTAAGCTCTGGTTTGTTCTTACCCTCTGTTTGAACCGTTCTGGCCTGGAGGTAACCTGACATCTACAGCATCTTCAAAGACTTCCTTCAGGTCATCAGCAGTTGCGGAGAAGGGAAGGTTTTTTACAAACAGTGTGCGTGCATCCCTCTCTGTGGGACAAATGTCAAAGTCAGTTTGGTTGTTGGTTCACTTCTTTTCAATCTTTTTTTTTTTTTACTTTAGCAACTTTCCCATGACATACACAGGCACATGTGCAGAAAATTAAAAAAAAGCATGAATGTAACAGCGATTGAGGATAGAACCGGCAGACCATCAAATACACACCGGTACCGAAGACATAGCGCTGCATTTACTGTTCCTCCGTACATTACACACATGAGTACTAAACAACCACATGCATGCCAAGAAATGGAGGTTGTGTGGCAATTTAAAGTTAGAATGCAAAAATTTAAGGAGACTGTCTGCACCCCTCTCTCTGTGGGACAAATGTCAATGTCAGTATGGGTATCTTACCTTTCTTGCCCTCCTGTGAGCTGTCCTTGCTTCGGGCCCTGTCCAACTTAATCTCCTGGCCCATGACCTTCTTGCCATTAAGTTCCAGTGCCTTCTGCATGTCGTCCTCAGATGCAAATTCCACATAGCCAAATTTCCTGTTGAGGCAAGCCGTGCAAAAACCGTTACACATTCCTGCTTCAGACAGGAAAAAACGCTCCAACATCATGACATGCCAGGGTTTGAAAAAAAAATGTCTTTGGTTGCCTGTACAGATTCATTTCACCATTTTGGGGGGGATTCATTGTAAAGTGCAATATAAAAAATGACCACCATCAAGAGAATTAAAATTGTAACAGATAAATAAACTTAAACAATTTTTGACAGCTTGCAGTGAACACTAGATTGTTATCACTGCAGATGTTGACCTAATTAAACAGGTCAGTCAATGTCTACATTATTTTGTCACTGTATTTAAGAGTTGTAGTCTAGAGTTGTAGCACTGGCATTTTATCTGTACTCGTTTAAGTTATGCTTTTGTTGTGGCACTGAAAAATAGAGATAAAGCAGGATTTGGGCACCATTTTCATCATTTAAAAAATAAAATGTATCACTTACTTGGATCCACCTAACCGGACATCGGTGACCTCAAGTTCGTTCTTGGTGAAGAATTTTCTCAGGGATTCTTTGATTTCTTCAAAGTCTTTGTTGGAGTTCAAGTTTCCAACAAATAGACAAAACCCTGATGAATGGGAGAGAAAATGTCCACTGAGTTTCATGTATTGTTATTGTATCTAACCCATGAATTATGCCGCAAAGGTTCAGAATAAAAAAGGTGACATCACACATCAGTATTAAGTCCCTTGTTGATCATCATAATAAATATTCTGAAGTTTGACGTATAGGCAGGTGCATTTATTCCTACCTTCGCCTTCTGACTTCGCCTTCTTGGCAGGAGGTGTGTCCTTCTTGCCCTCTGCCTTCCTCTTTGCAGGAGTCACTGGGGCATCTGTAGAGACAAGAGGATTGCATTATATTAAAAATTCACAGACACTGATTCTGCCAAGACAGAGAAAGGTCTGGAAAATGCAGATCGTTTTAAACTGTACTAAAGGGTTAGCATAAATAATGTTTCAGTCATCACTATTTCATTTGATTAAACACTGAATTGTTTGTCTAAAATATGTGCACTGGTTGTACTTTTGGAATTTGTCTCCTTTCCACATGTCGTGTACCATGTAATTTGTCCTGTTTGTCCTATGGTGTATATTTGCCATTTTTTGTTGAGCCAGTCAAGCAACAGTATGGGAACCGTGATACTCCGAGGCGGATGAAGCAGAAACCTTAATGTCTGGTTACTCTGCCTTCATTGGGTCTTCTCTATCAATATGGCAATTCTTTAAGTTCAGCCATGTTTTGAACGTTTTCACCCGTGGTGATATTAAAATAATTTATAATGTAAATAAATATTTTAAAGTGCCTTTACACAGATTGGAAATCTATTTCAAGACTGAGCAGTCTATTAAAACTAAGTAATAAATTAGATTGATTTAGAATATTTTGGCTAGTGATCATTCAATTTCTCCGTCACCAAACTCACCATCTTCCTCATCGTCGTCATCGTCTTCGTCGTCATCGTCGTCGTCCTCCTCCTCCGACTCTTCCTTGGCCTTCACCATGCCTGCTTTCTTCGCCTTTGCGGCTGCTGGAGCAGGGGTGGTGTCCATCTCCTCTTCAGAGTCTGAAGAGCCACAAACAATGTTAGTCATTCCAATTGTGACCAAAATCAAACCATGACCCCCTGCCATTAACCTGCATCAGATCTGTATGTAAGGTGACATCATACAAAATCAGTATTAAGTCCCTTGTTGATCATCATACTGCAAGACTGTAGCTAAAGTCAGCGACTCTATACTGACTTACTATCACCAACATTGAAAAACAAGACAAGTAATCAAAAAAGTCGCAGTCTAACCATCTTCATCGTCGTCATCGTCGGACTCCTCTTTGGCAGCTTTGGCCTTTGCAGCTTGTTTAGCTGGAGCAGCCTTCTTGGGAGGTGGGGCCTCTTCTTCTGACTCCTCATCTTCATCATCAGAGGACTCCTTTGCAGGTTGAGCTTTCACTGCAGGCTTGGCAGCAGGCTTTGCTGCTTTCTTGGGTGGTGGGGCCTCTTCTTCTGACTCTTCTAGACAATAAACATGAAAACAGTGAATTTCAACAAAAAAAGTGCATGATAATTCATTTGGAAGAAATCTGCAGAGGCAGAAGCTAAAAATCATGAATGTAACAGCGATTGAGGATAGAACCGGCAGACCATCAAATACACACCGGTACCGAAGACATAGCGCTGCATTTACTGTTCCTCCGTACATTACACACACCGGTACTAAACAACCACATGTATGCCAAGAAATGGAGGGGATTATGCAGTCATTTTTCAAAAAATAAAATAAGCAGCTCTATATAAAAAAATGAACATTATCATGCAAAATTAAGTTTTTCTGCAGTCTGCAATGCTGTTTTTCTTACCATCATCATCGTCGTCATCATCATCTGACTCCTCAGCCTTCTTTGCAGGGGCTGCCTTGGGTTTAGCCGGTGCTGCTTTTGCAGGGGTCTTTTTTGGTGGTGGGGCCTCCTCCTCAGACTCCTCCTCTGTAGGTTGAAGACCATACCAAATTATATTATACCCAATTGGAATATGACAACAAAAAAAAATCAACAGTAGTGGTGAGTGGATGTATTGATATGTTATTCAACCTTACTTCCTGGTTAGCGGTAAAATCTACAGTATTAACTGCAGATTTTACAGTATAACAGGATTTATGATGTTGCATTTTAAGTGGTATAACGTGTCACAGAATTCACCTTTTGTGCATTCATCATGTCTGACTAATGCCTAATCCATTTTATACATCAGGATCAGCATGTCACTATTCCCCATACATTTGGATTGTACACCCAAACGGATTTACTCTTAAAACATTTTAATGTTTTTTTTTTCCAGTTGCTACAGACTGGAAAACAGCTATCTTATCACAGGCGATGGATGCAATTAAGTGACCCGTATACAAACTGCTTTCAGGAAAGAACAATATTGTCAAAAGCTCCAGAATAGATACTAAATGGACCTTGTGGTGAGATGTTAATCACGTGTATCAAATGAAATTGCCTACCAGAATCGTCGTCGTCATCCTCACTTTCTGCTTTTTTGGCAGGAGTGCCATTTTTAACGGCTGGGGCGGCTTTGGCGGCTTTGGCTGGAGCGGCTTTCTTCACTGCTTTAGGTGGAGGTGCCTGCAATGCAAAGACAGAACACGGTTAAAAATCTGCATTTGGTTTGCTTTAAATGTGCGGGAATACCCCGCAACGGATAAGACTGAAACTCAAATATACCGTACCTCTTCTTCCTCATCGCTGCTTTCCTCTTCACTAGATTCCTCCTCCACTTCTTTGGGGGGTGGAGGGGCTTTTTTCTTCTGAGTTGCCTGCTTGTTTGCTGCCTGTGAAAAGAGATAAAATACAACAATGTAATTGACTCGCACTAGTCAAAGCACAGGACGCACAATTCAAATCCAGTTGTGTGGTACTCCAAACAGGCAGGCTGCTTCAGCATCTCTGCTCACATTGGGATCCCCAACCTCAGAGTAAAAAACACCCGAAATTCAAAGGAAATTGACGTTTTAATCATTTTGCCGATTTACGTAAGTCAAACACGAGACACGCTGCTGATAACCGTCTGTATGGGCGGTAATCAGGTTACTCGGTTTGGGTTTTTCACCTCGTGTGTCACTCCGAGCAGGCGCACAACCCACGTGGAGCTCAGGAGGTCGGGCTGTTAGCATGTCGGCTAATCCTGCCATTAGCAGACAAACCTTTAAACGCATGGTGAACACATTGTTACAGTCGGCTGCGGAAAACGGAGCAATAAGCTATGCTACAAGCAGTCGGCTAAATTTTAAAACCAGGAAACACCGTGAACCGTAACCAACATCGCCGTTGTGGTAACATCTCGACGGAAATAAGCGTCAGCGCTTCATTCGTACTGCCGCGCTAATGCTAACAATTAACCCAACCACACGTTCACTAGCACGGTGCATACATCTCAGGCCTTCTACGAAATGTTGCAGTTATTCGGTAAACCTGCGTGACATTCAGTTTAGTTGATGTTTTATTTAATGTGTCTTTAAACTCCAGGCTTAATACGAGAACGCGCATGAATGCCATCTTGAATAGTGTGTTAGCGTTAGCAGGCCAGAAAACCCAGCAGCAAGGCACAAACATGGCCGATCACAACGGAGAGGAAACATTTTGTATTAAGTGCAATTCTACCATCGTGGTTTTTTTTTCCTCGACCAAGCACACTCTTACAGACCCCGTTAATTTAATCAACAAAGAGCATTAGTTACGGTACACGGGTAGACATTTCCTCCGCTGCCAGTCTCCTTTTTCTCTCCGTACGCAGCAACTTCCACGCAAAAAGGCCGCATGCGTAAACACAGCTTTTCTATCACAATAGCACAAAGCCTAAACAGTCAAATAGGCGTCACACTCGGTCTTACCTTTGCTAACTTCACCATGTTGCTGTTGTGTGTTTCAACGAAACACAAAGAACTGGACGTTTGGAAACAAGTAACGAAAGAGCTAAATGAACACACGTGGCTCAGCCTACTCGGTGGGACATTGGGCAGGAAAGACAGATATGTAGAAGACGCGCTCGTTACTCTCTTGCTCTGCGCGTTCACGTCGACCCGCCCACATGACTGTTTCCACCAATCACAAGTTAGAACATTTCCATCGTGCCCGCGCCTCGCCTACATAGGCAGGGGATGTGTGTGAAATGTAGTACACCACGGACACAAGCGAGTTTTGTTAACAGTACTTATAAATAAATAATTAAATAAATACATAAAATTAATAAATAAAATTAATAAATAGTCAAGCGTTGGTGTCAAAGTTTTTATGAAATAATGTTTTGCTTCTGAAGACTTCTGAAGTATGCTGAACTTAACACTAAAAAACTAAAGTTATTTCCTCATGGTAGTCATACACCTTTAATGTTTAGAGAAGTATAATTTGTTGAGAATTTCATAATTTCGTTATTTCATAAATCATTTCATTTATTTCATGCCCACTCAGCACAAAGTGTCCCTATGCCCCATGCAGCTGTTTATATGACCCACGTGGTTTGAGCCAGTTGCCATCGCTCATCCACCACGTGTAGCGCACCACGCGGATCACAACTCTACCAAGTGTAGTAACGTAACGACATTACTCAAGTACTTTACACAATTTAAGGCACTCATTTACTTTAATACTTCCATTTAATGCTGCTGTATACTTCTTCTCCACTACATTTAAGAGCGCTATTTGTCATAAATTACCAGTTACTTTACAGATCAGATTTTACATATCATCATAAAAATATGATAGGCTCCATAGGTTATATTGAACTAGGCCTACTTAACAATAAAGTTGGTAAAATAGTTCCACCTCAACCACATACAAAATTAAAATCTTCTTTATCATGAATACATCAGTAACAGAGATTATAGCTATCAGAACATAACAATGTCTGTTCATATGCACTTTTGGTAGTTTAAGTAGGCTACATTTTACTAATAATACATGTATTTTGAAAATTCAAGTGCAGAAATTTTAATTTGGTAAGATCTTAATATAGTATTCCATCATTGATAACAATTGATAACACATATTGGACAGCCACTGCAGCAGCAAGAATATTGTAGCAGTTGACAAAACAATCTCCCCATATGGTCCATCTTTCTCAGCGGATGCAGTTAACTGCCCATTTATCAAGGAACTGAACAAATTTCCATTTTAACACTTTGACTTTAAGGACTTGTCACCAAGTATTAGCTGTTCTGGCACTGGTTCTGTGTGTGTTCACAATCAAAATCAGAATCACTTTTATTGGTCAGGTATGTGGACACATACAAGGCATCCCGGTTTTACGTTGCTCTCGATGTATGAACTCAGGCTAAGCTTAAATAAACAGGACAACAAGCTCAGTGGACAATAGTGCAAAGGATGCTGAAATAAATATTTATGTGCAGGTTTCAGTATATACACACAGCATAGGTAGATGTATTTGAATTGTATGTATTGATTGTATTTATGTTTTAAAAAAGAAACGGAATTTAAACAATGGAAAATAAATAATAAATCGTTTACAGGTGCAGTAGATGTTAGTACCATGCTACCATGGTTATTGTACAGAGATTGTTCCTGACACTGTGTGCCTGGAGTTAACTGTTTGTCAGAGTGATGGCCTGTGTGTAGAAAGTGTTCCTGTTCCTGTTTGTTTTGGTGTGCAGTGCTCTGTAGCGCCTACCAGAGGGGAGAAGTTGGAACAGGTTGTGAGATGATGCTCCTGCCACTTCAATCATCAATTCAATTCAATTAATTCAATGTCAATTCAATTTTGTTTTTGCGCCAATTCATAACAGAAGTTATCTCAGGACACTTTCAAAATAGAAGATGTCCATAACCGAACTCCTTATAACATTTACAAGACCCAACAGTACCACCCATGAGCAAGCACTTGGCACGGGGCAAGGAAAATGCCTTTAAGGAGGCAGAAACCTAGGACAGACCCTTCCCGGCTCTAGTGGTGTCATCTGCCTTGACCAGTTGGGGGAGGGGGGTAAAGAGAGAAAAGAGAGAGAGAGAGAGAGAGAGAGAGAGAGTTTCCTGACTCTGGACAAGTAAAGGTCCTGAATGAATGGCAGGTTGGCACCAGTGATCAGCGACTGATTTCTGCAGTCCTGACCGCTGAAGTTTTTCCTTGCCGCCATCGCCAAGTGCTTGCTCATGGTGGGAACTGTTCGGTCTAGACCTGCTCTATTTTGAAAAGTGTCCTGAGATAACTTCTGTTATGATTTGGCGCTATACAAATAAAATAAAAATTGAATTGAATTGAATTGACTGTCAATTCCGTTGTAGTCGGTTCCTGTCCTGTTTTACACACATATATGTATACCGGTATATGAAAGTGTGTGTGTTTGTGTGTGTCTGTGTGCGTAAGGTAAGCAGGCCTAAGTATTTCATCAAAGACTCAACTGATTCCCAGGGGACACCAACAGCACATTTGAGTAATTAACCCTCAACACCACACAGAGGCAGCATTGCTCACTTATATCACAGAGCACTGGGTAGAGAAAACTGTTCTGTATGAACCAGCCTTACCTCTCATTTATTATACATATTACTCACAGTGAAAAAAGCCTATATTATTTAATTAGTGATTGTGGTTTATTAGCTTCATTCATTGGTTTTCAACTGAAAAGGCATGTCAACTTTTTGCATTCAATTGTAGGGGGGAAATCACCTGTAACATTGTCTTTTTAATAGTAGATTGTGAACTCCAGGTCTACAAAACACTTAACAAAGATCACATGTCACTGATCCTGATGATGTCTTTTGAACTTAAAATATTACAAAAACTGTCATATACCTTTCTGGCAAAGTACATCATAGTTGTCACTTGTCAGCCCCTTTATCTCAGATTGTTCTAGACCTTGTCATTCCCCAGTCACAGTGACAATGATGACAATAAGATTAGTTTTTTTTTTTGGTTTGGTTGTACATTATGTTTTAACTATGGCCCATATTAGATTCCAGTGTAAACAGGTCCTGAAGTGACCCACATGACGAATGTTGAATCTAGAGTGACGTAAAAGTCACATGAATTCCGAAATGACTGTTCACACAGGTCACTTTGCAAAAAAAATCAGACCTGTATCTGATTTGGACCACAAAGTGGCTCAAATCATAACTGACAAACAACAAATCATGTGATTTGCGCTGTTCACACTCTCATGAAGGGGTTTTCCTTTATCATAGGGAAATGCTCATTTGTTTATGAGAATCCACCCAAAACAGACCAGAGTAAGATTTAAACTTGGATGTAAATTGTTGCTAAAAGCATACAGTGGTAAATCTTTGGTAATGTTTCTTAAAATGTCCATATTTCTGGAAGTGTTTGCATCATTACTAATGGATTTAAATACTAAAAACTCCCGTCTGCTCTTATGAGTCACTGACTGCAGTATAGTTCTACAAATTCTCAACAGAGCCAACTTGTCACAGCTGGCACATGAGGTGGACAAAATAATAGGAACACATAATACACCAACGTCCAAAGTAAACAACAAGAGTAAAGATACTTTAGAGCATGTTCATTCTCTTTCCTGGACTTGCATATAGATACTGGGCTATTTTTACAAGAAGGAATATCTGTAGTTCTTTGAGTTAACAAGTAAATAATAGCTTCACATACAAGTTACCATCATACAGACACCAAAATATCTACAAATCTGTGTAAGGCATGTTTTATACAACAATTAAACCCCAAATGTTTCAAACACATACTTCTGAATAATCTAGAGCAGGGTACTTCTGTGTTTTTTATGGCCAAGGACTCCTTATCTGATAGAGAGACAGAGCAAGGTCCCATATATTGTATACAATTGTGTGGACCCCCTTTCAAAAACCCAGTATCTTAAGCATTAAAAAAAGGCAGTGACAGAAAGATAATCTGGGTTAAATATGTTTGTTTATAAAGTGATTTGTGATATTAAAACCCTAAATATAGGTACAAATGCTCTGGTAATGCCAAAAAGGGCTCAAATTTAGTACAAATTACAGCCATCCATTGTGGTATCAATGGGTGACACACTCAGTTTCATCGTTCAGTTTAATGATTGGTATTTGAATTGTCATCTTGAATATGGGAACATTATGAGGAAACTGTGTTTGAGCCAGGGAGAATTGAAATGTTTCACATATTCACCATATACCTTGACTGTTATGTAACCATACAGAGCAATAGTCAGACTAGCTCCAGTGAGGATTTTTGTGCTCTCACACATTTATCTTTTTATATTGGCCTTTGATGCAGTTTAAATGAATGACACTCCTGCCACAAATATCAGTTTAACAGAGCTCACAACATGGAGCAGCTATCCTGCTCAATGCATTCACCCCTGCTCGTGGCTTATGAGACGTTTTTTTATCCATGTGGTTGTGGTTGGTTCATCTTTTTGTGACCAGTGTTCCTGCAATTTAGACATCAACTATGTGAGGTATTATTTTTAACAGTATTATTTTTGCATTAAAAATGGTTTGTATGACTGCAAAGCCCTCTGAGGCAAATTGTGATTTTGGGCTGTATATAAGTAAAATCTGACTTGAGTTGGCTTGCTATCTATCAGTGACTCCTTTACAAGAGAGACACATTCATTTTAATTCATAATAAATTGCATTTTGTGTGTAAAAACTTGTGTATAAAATGTCACTGCTGTAATAATACCACACAGGGGACAACATGACTAGATCATTGACATCCATTGAGTCACTTGACTTTTACAAATGTAATATTTTTTCATAAATTGGTAAATAATGGAGTCCATCCGTGTGTGTGTGTGTGTGTTTGTGTGTGTATGCCCAACAGGTCTTTCTTTCCCTCAACTCTATGCTGCCCTCTAGTGTTTGAGTATATTGGTGCAAATCATCGTCACTTGGTTGAGCACTTTTTTTGCATTCTGTAACTATCATGTTAAAGTAGATTTGAAAAGCTTTTCAAAATGGTTTGGAGCTTACCACAGACACATTTACTAGTGTGTAGACTTTGTAACCTGGACTTGCTGTACTCATTTGAATTTGTAGATCTACAGGTGACTACAGTAACTTACACTTATCATGAAGGGTGGTCGGTAAAATAAATTTGAATACCAAGTTTTGATCTTTTTCTTGGGAAGAAAAAGCAGATCTTCCTCTGCAGTCTTCTCCCTTCCGGGTGATTATACCATGAAACTGTGGAACAGCTTGTCTTAGTTGCTTCAGCTTGCTAATTCATTATCACGTTTTCCTCATAAACACACTTTTATAGACTTGCCTTTATATGTTTCCATCTTATATTCTCAGGTTGGTTGTTTGTTTCTTTTAATATCTCACATATTTATGTCCTTTTCTGTAAACTCTGTAGACTTTATGCCTTTGACTTTGGAAACTCTGCTTTTAGATTTGTGCCGCATAAATAAAAATAGGTGTTTTTATTAACCTTAATCATAAAACTTAAAGCGTTGGAAGTAAAAAGTAAAAACTAACTGGAACAAAACTTGAAACTTTCTGCTTTAAGAATCTCTTCATCTCCGACAACATATTTATTCTTCATATTTCAATCGTTGCTAATACTCTGGACTGCACAAACATCATGAACATGTCTGCTTTGGAGGATTTAGCCCACTTTTGTGATGTGAATTTGTGATGATGATCATGGTATTAAATCTTATTCTGTTGCTCTCAGTCTAGGTCATTCTAGGTGTGAATATAAAATGTAATGGTACAATGCCATGTTTCCATTTTCTGTATTGTATGTTATCTGAACTTCATATATGAAATGTAGGATACTTTTCTCTTAGCTCCTGACATGCTCATATGTCATAAGATACCACATTTTCACCTGGACGCCATGCAGAAAATGTTCAGTAATTAGAATTTGCCAACTTCAATGAAACATAAAACCCTGAGAGATACATGTAAGTGCACATGGAATGTTCTTTTTATCATTTTTGAAAACATTTACAACTATTTGAGACAAAAGAAAAACGTTACAAACAGAATTGACCTGCAGTTTGCATCCATTTTCAAAATGTTACATAAATAAAACTCATATTTATAAATATCTCTTTTTATAAACATATAAATAGTTTTTTAAACATAAATACATTTATGCAGGGGAAGATGAAGTACATGAATGTACAGCAGCAGCAGCACAATATACAGCTTTGCGGTTTGTAGTTTTTACACCATTGTCCGCTATCTTGTAGTATGCATCTGTGTTTGTATCTGCTGACCATTTGTATGGTATACAGATATCTATATACGTATATATACCTGCATATTTATTATATATATATGTATATATATATATATATATATTTATATGAAGGTTTTGTAGCATTGTCATCTCAGTCTTTGTTTATGCTGGTCGTGGTGACTTTCGTACCGAAAATCTGTCACTTGGTGAGTTTTCTTTTCCCTCAGGTGAGAACAAACTGAACCTTTGTTATCCAAACCCATCGTCCAGAGATCTAGAGAAAGAGAGGAAACAGGAGAGGTACGGTTAGGCTGAGCTTTCAGAAACAACAACTTAATCCACGCAATTTCATTTATTCCGTATTTTAGCCGTTTTATTAGTATTTAATTCACTCATTGACTTTTTAGTTTCATGCTTAAGCGAAGTGAAAAGTCAGGGCAACACTTTAACTAACACAGACCTCCACATTTACGATTCACTACAGCCCATGAGACGGAAGGACGGCTGTCAGCTGATCAAAAAACATGTACACACACTCACTCAAGTTAGTCACAAAATCACACTCCCCCATCAGGGCTTCACAGTTTGCCACAACCACAAAAAGGCCTCAAGCCTCAGGACTAATTGTGCGTCACCTAGCTTCCTCATTACTTCATTCACCACCAAAGCCCCTTTGTTGTTTTTGTTAAAATGACTTCGGTAAAGAACATGGGTTTCCCAGAAAGATCCTGACCACCACAGGGTGCTGTGTGTTTATAATGTGTGTGTGTTGGCCTGTCTGCATCCCCTCTTCCCTCCCCCATCTCTCCCTGTCCTCTCTTCTTCTTAAACTTGATATATGCTGCTTGTCTCTAGATAAAGCAGATGCAAACATTCATGGTGAAGTGCATGAATACAACAGTGAACTTCCGACATACCCACTAGATTGTTTCCCATACATCAGTTTGCATCTGTTTAAGTGGGCTTTCCTGATGGAGAAGAGAACACTGCTAGACTAAAGGTCGAGGTTTGATGATATAAAGAGTCGGTCAGGCAGCTGAGGTTGATGGCATATAGCTGATTTCTTGACCTAGACTCTGCGTACATCATCTGACAGAATATATGGTCATCACTCACCACTCGTTTTACTGTGTATCACTGCCACCATGATTTGACTTTTATTCTAAACTGGCCTACTAACCGTGGATGCAAAACACACAATGTCCTGAGACGACCATCAAGAATAATGATAATCTGGCTCTTGTTTGCTTGCTTTCTCTCTCCCTCCCTACCTCCCTCCCTTCCTTCCTTCCTTCTTTTACCCCTGTCCATTCTTCAGTTACGCACAAGACCCATTACCTTTAAAGAAACAGAAAAGTTTACTTTTCCGCTTGCTTTCTCTCTTGTTCTTTATTATTGCCATCAATTTGTCACTCACATGGAGTCTTTCAAAGACCACTGACAATTTTTTTTTTAAATTTAATGCAATTATTCTCCCATTCCCCCTTTTCCTTCTTTCTTTCCTCCTATCATCCATATGTTCTTCCTACTGGCCCTCCATCCTTTTGCACCATCTTTCTATGGACTAGACCCTTAGTTCTCTTTCCCTCCTCCCCTCTATTTATATGTCAGTGAGTCAGGTTACACTAGATCTAAGTGCGAAGTGGGACTGTGACTTAAACTCACCATCACAGCACTGCTCCAACCCTAACAACCCATGCCGCTGATGGTTCCTATCCTGTCCATCTTATGTCCGAAGCAGCCACTCCGCGACGTGGAACCCCCTTTCTTGTTTCCGGATTTGTGTCTCCTTGGTGCGGGTTGGTCGTTAAGGAGACGAGCCCACATCCCTCTGGCCCGGGTGTCCATGCGTAAATCGCGCAGTAACCGTATCCGAGAGCGCACAGCGTCTAGCCGTCTCTCACTCTCCTCCGACTCCAGAAACTCCGCCAGCTCCTCGCCCAGCAAACTTCTAAGAGACTGGACACAGATTGAAAAAGTAAATAAACGATGTCTACCTGAGGCACATACGATGTGCAAAGAGATATGCTTTCGATAAAACTGATGTGCATGCTTGGTGCCTCTGAGCAGAGCAGCCGTTTTCACAATCCTTAATTTTAAATTGGGGGAAACCTCAGCTCGGTGCATATTGTGCATTGGCCAAGTGGGAAAATGTTATCATTCTTGCCGCACGGCGCTATGGGATTTAAAGATAATGGTCCTGTTTGATGATCAAAAACAAACTGTCGGCTAGATCCACAGGATGCTGCAGTTATTTAATGCAAACCTCAAAGGACGCACTTAATGCAGTTCATTTCTAGTGAGGGTTCTGTATTTTTTTGTACGTTTTTACTATAAGTTTAGCTCTGAGACTCCTTATGATGTTTTCACGCCTTCAGTAAAGACCCACGTAAGGCAGGTGCCTGAAGCCCGCTCCTCTGGTGTGAACGCAGACTGTGGCAGCAGCTTGCAGACATCCTAAATTCTAGCCATCTGAGCCAATAACTAAAACCCTTCTCTACTCTGAAGTTTTGGTATTACAGTTGATTCTACAGGTGAATTCTATGCGTAATGGTGATTTTACGCACAACGGTTAACTTTGTTGTAGTTTAATTTTGGCAAACAATTGTAAAATGTCAATTCCAAGTCGAAAGTGAATATCTACATTGTGTAAAGACGTTCATATTCCTGAAACATTTTTTTCGTTTTTAATTTGAATGGTTTCACCTAAAACCTTTGGTTTCTTGTTTCTTTGGAGCGCTTGTCAAATGACTTCATTGGGCGCTTAAATGGTAAAACTGACAAATGCTGAGGAGTTTTTCTCTGTAGCTACTTTGTCTTTAGGGGTTAGACATCACTCAATATAAAAATGCTGTCTCTTTATTAAAAATGTTGGATGTTTTAGATTCAGAGTGTGGGAAAAAATTCCCTTGCTGAATTGCTAAGCATGACTAAAATTATGAAACATGATGCGTAAAACAACAGTCTTGAACGCCTGGACCACAAAACAGCTGTTCACTCCTGAAGCAACATTCAGCTTCCAACTGTTAATAGTGCGAAGCAAATAAACTGGTTTAGTTCTCAGAAATAAGAATATATGGGACTTTTTCTTACCTTTTGCTGCGCCTGAGATAAAGGTTTTGCCCCCATCCTTACTGAAAGCAGGGTGACCATAAGTCCACAAGCTACCAAGTACGACAAGTTCATTTTGACAAGTCTTGTATTCTTTAAGGGATTCCTCTGTGCTGAAGTTCAGAAAGAGGGACGGAAGCAGCAGCCAATCAGCTGTTAAACATAAGAAGCTTCAGTCCGTCCTTTACTCCAAAGCTCCTCAAGTGCTCCTCTAACTCTGTGTATTAGTCCTCACCGCTTTATAGCCAGCCCATGGTGATGTCATGCCAACCTGCGTAATGGTCCTCCTTCCGCGCCAACTCCCTGTTTTCTCTACCTGCCGCGAAGCACGTCATGCCAGGGATTAATTAAATGATACAAGCTCCGGTCATCGAGGCTTTGGAGGAAATGAGATAGCCTATGAGCTATCAAAAAACTCAGTTTTTTAACTTTTAGACCTCTGGCTGAGATGCAGCAGCTGAAATCGAAGGTGCTTTCAAAGGCTGCGCGTTAAGAGCTGAAGAGCGACTTTGGCAGAGAAATGACCTCAAAGATGCCAGCCGCCTGCCCTGCGAAACATCTTAACAAGTCATATGTTATACTGTGAGAGTATGAATGACATATTTTGTTTACAGAGGAAGTGAACATTCAAATTCAAAAGAATTTACCTTATTTTCACAGACGTTCCAGATAGTGTCATTATCTTAATTAACACTTTCTTGAACATATTTTAAACACGAGATTGCCCTAGAAGAAAGTAGATATGTCTCACTGCAGCCCAATCATTCATTCATTTAAAAAGAAAAGTTAGATTTTAAAATGTCTGCATGAAACTGAATGGCTGCTGAAAGGATATGAAGAAACAGGGATGAACTTTGTGTAACACATCGCGTATCAGATTTAAGCATCTGTGCGCAAAGTGGTTTCTGGAAATTTGACTTTACGCGGAGCGATGACATCTACCACCATGGCACATTCAAAATTAAATGGAACTGATGGTTCATACGACAGAAATGATTCGCCCTGAGCAGAGAACCTCATTTAACGTGTCTGGATGGGAATTACACACTGCGCAAAAACTCATACATCATTACTTCACATGTGACTTGAGGGTTTGTTTTGTGGATCTTGGAGATATTTTACGGTGTGCGTTTCAATCAGACCTGTCGCATCGCAGAACAAAACAGACACATGCTGGGGCTCCTCTGACTCACAGCATCACATGATGAGTGTTTAGACCATGAGGTCGTCATGGATGTGTGTGAGCTTCTTCTTCTGTCCAGACAGCCACCTGCCCACACTCAAAAAGGAGGTTGATTGACATTCCTTAATTATATTGGTGTTATAGCTCTATAAAGAAACATATATACTAACCTTGATTAACAATAATTACCACTACAATGTCAATCCAGAATATATATTGCTGTATTGTTCTTCCAACTGATATATTTATATCCTGGATTTAGGTAATTCCCTGCTGTCTTTACAGCACAATAAAGGTCCAAAACAGAATATTTTCCTGGAGGTATAAATAATTTTAGTGCTACATGGAATCTCTGAAAAAGATTCCATATTGTAAAATGTTTAAGACCCCCTTTGCTTTAAAGATTTTTTAAATACATATCAGTAAAGGGTTTTGGGGACTAACCCCTTCATCTATAGTTATGTGGACTCTTCAGAATCTTTGAAGCAACCAAGAGGTGTAGACAAGAAAAAGTATAACCTAGAGCAAAGATGGTTTTACCACAGCAATCAAGAAGATAAAACCCCAAAGAAGGATATACTAATAGTGCTTAGCCTGATATTAATGCTTAATTACCCAATGACATTTAATATTATAGCAATGTAACTGTATATTGACATATATTTTAATATGAGATAATTCAACTTATTTACAATGCTTAAATGCTGCACTCATGAATGCAGAATGAGAAAGGCCTCATGTTAAAATCAGTTACAGTTGGCAGATTATTTTATCAGCGTCAAGAGAAGAATGTTATAAACCCACAGACAGGTTGTTTCACACGCTTTAAAGGGGGAACAAATGTTTAAGGTGAAAAAAAAGTCAGTAACAAGTGATATTTTTTTCAGTGTGGAGTGATTCTGGTGCAGTGTGGTCCCAGTAGAGCGGAGCTGTAGGCAGACAGGCAGCACCGTCTATTTTGGAACACAGAGTGGCAGTATTTGCTGTGCCGAAAAGTGAATACCCCTCACAGTCAGATGTTTACGGGATCGATACAATTCCTGTGAAAGTAAGTCGTAACTCACAGCAGACCAGGCATATGCAATGTGATGAAAGTAAATCAATAAATCCCTATTTGTCTGTGTGATGTATCATGTTTAAATCTTATCATTAGAGTTCTATGAGCCTTGAAACATGCATCTAAAAAAAATGTGGCAGGTTTTGTGTTTGGAATTGTTTAGCAAAGGTGATGTTCGGGTGATAGAAAGCAGCAGCCATCCTATTTACGTCAGCATTCACAACATACTTTGCTCTCTCACTGTTATCTCTCTTTGGTTATACAAAGAACTTCATATATTCAGTATATCACCTCACAACCATACTCTGACAAATGTGTGAAAGTATCTGAAATAGCACTTGGTAGTACAACCCAAACATTTGTTTTAGATTTTAGTACATAAAGAGTGCAAAAACCAATTTAAGCCACGTTTTAGTCTCCGTCCCCCGCCAGCAACTCTCAGGAAGAAACCCCTATCATTTTATAGATGAACAACATGACCGGCCAATCCCTGATCTTTACAGGCCAACATCGTTCACCGGGAAACATATTGTCTTCATCCTGACACACACAAGCAAACACACACTCAAAACAAAGAACGCATCCCATCCTTACTCACATGTATTGTAAGAGCTGGTCCCAGTTAGGCCACAAAATACTCCTTATTCTCTACTCTAAAGGAAAAACCATCTGTCTGCAAAAGTACATTTTCTTTGTATGGATAAAATCATGTTTTTTTGGTCTCTCTCACTCCCATATGTAGTATTTTCTTCTTTAATTTTTGGTCCCACAACATCATTTGGTCTTAGCAGTTGGTGTTTCTCCACTGCACTTCTGAAACAGTGTGGCGTCTTCCTTGTAATCCTTTGATTAATTATGAGTTTCAGTGGTTGGCACTCTTTTCTTCTGCTCAACCATGGTGATTATCATTGCTCATACCAACTAGCCATTTTTTCTATTCATTCCTGTATGCCCAGGAATAAATAGAAGACTTGCTGGGCAGAATTTTCCCAGGAAAGAGCAACCAGACACTGTAACAACAGACTCAAAACCTCTTGTGAACTGGGAAACACTATTGTGTTATATCAATCAGTAACAGTATATAGCAAACCAGACATTTACTGATATGAAAATATTGCAGTTTAACTATAAATGATTGTGTAAGGAAAATTAAACTTCCAGAACTGCATTTATTGCTTGTTCACAATACTACATTCTGTAGGGACAAAAGGGTTCACGTCAAACAGCAGATTAGAGCTTTTTATTTATTTTATTAATTCAGTGAATGTTTACTGAACATGCATACTCTTACACATTACTATACCACAGCACAGAGGCATGCTTTCACACATTACCCTGCTCGGTGTAAGAAGTCCTCTACCTTTAAGCAGCTGCACTGGGGATGTTTCAGGGTGATAGGCCTTGTTTGAGGTCACTTTGACAGTCAGTGATGGACATTTTCATTCATACCTTGTCCAGATTTTCCCAGTGATCTGGAATTTTAATTAGAGCTTATTGTACTTTTTTTAATCTAAGTGATCCTGATTGTTTTCATGAAGATTTCTATGGCTATTATTTTCTGCCAAAACAGACTACAATTAATTGAAAGTTGCTGGAGCAAAGTAAAATGAGAGGAGGCAGCTTGAAACCAGGTCATGATCTGTGCTTCTTAATGGTCAGCTAGGCCGCGTTGGAGATAGTGTGAGGCAGTGAAACAAGGAATGAGATAATTATATATATAGTATATTGCTTGATGAAAAAAATAAACATATAAAAAGTTATTAAAAGACAACTCAGTCACCCACAACATGTAGTTCTCTGACATGAGTCACATATCTTTACGTCTGTGAGTGGCACTACTTTCACTGACTCACCAGTTTGTTGTGAGACATATAATTACTGTGCATTGCATGAAACATTTTGGAACATTATTTTATCTGATGTTTTTCTTTAGTTTTAATTAGAGCAGACTGAAGTTGCATCACACAGCTGTTGCAGGAATTGAACTTGGGACATTTTTTGTTACCCAAGACTCTCCTGCAATGCACAGAACCTGTAAATGGAAGCCAGTTGCTTTTTTGTACAACAATACGTTGTGAAAATATCAGTCAGTCATTGCATTAATTTATTTAATGTACTTACTGATGCTCATACTGTATGTTTGAGGCGAGCAGGGAAAGTTGGATGCAAAGGCCCATGAAAAATTCTGATATGTTCAAGTGTAAGTTTCCAGACCTGGGCTTGCCCTGTCATCAAGATTTTGTCCAAAAATGACAGACTCCATGCTCTATTGCAGCTTTTTGTGGCAGTGGGGTGCCGCAATGCCAGCGATCATCAAGGAGAGATGCTTTTGTTTCCCATACTTAAGACGAAAGGAAGTCTCATTGAGTTCTTTCTATGAACTAATTGAGGGTTTGCCGCTTTCAGCAACTGCAACTGGAAAATCCCTCTCACACTCTGAGGTACCTGTAGTGAGAGGGAGTAGAGGATGCCACCTCATATCTTAACTAATGCGCAGTCAACTTTCACAACAACAACATCGTGGAGCTGCTGAACTCTGCTGACCTCATGTCCGTAATGACTTCTCTGGTTTTATGCAACATTTTTCTCTCATTGCTAATTTCTTTTGAATTTTAACAAGTGAGTGACACATTCTTCCTTAATGCCGCAAGTGTTGTGTCACAAGTTTGTCTTTTTTTGTATAGTTTAACAATGTTACACACTTTTCCCAATGACATCACACGGGTTACTGAGAGCACCCATTTTGCTCTGTCCTTTTGTTCCCCCCTTTCTCACTCTGCCTGTGCCGCAAATTCTTATCCGCTTAATTTTCAATAAATCTTTTTGCTTTCATGTGGCTGAAAGAACTTGACTGGTTTGCATCAGGAGGCTATACAAACCATGCAGCGGAGGGGCCATGTGTTGCAGTAGCATTAGCAGTGAGTGTCTATGGGAGGATTGAGTGTCTTGGTTCCTCCTCTGGGGTTTGTGTAAGACAAACTACAAGGCTGTTACAGTCCTATAAATAACGGTTTTATTGCGTGGGGAATTTTAATGCTTTTTGCACAAGTGCTCTGAAGGCTTTCACATGCACCAGCAACAGGCTTGCCTTTAATGGACGGATATGTAAGACTCTTGTATACACACATAACAGGGTCAAAAATTACCTTTTTTTCATGAGGTTGGTGTAGCCTTCTTGATCCGATGTGTTGTTACATTATTTTTAGGTTAACTAAGAACATTTGCTTTACTATAGAGTGACAAATGTGCATATATTATTTACACACAAGATTTCCAAACATATATGAGGTTTCGTGAAATGGAAGGAAAAGTACAAAACGTGGTGTTGTGAGTGTCTTCAATCTTCATTTGACAAGCCCACACACAGATATTTTTTGCACAACCTTCCCATGGAAAGTGTTGAAAAAACAACTTTGTGTTTTTACACACATAGATGCTTTTTGCACTCGTTTTTTTTCTTTTTGGGAGGGGGCGAAACAATCCACACCTGTGTCAATCAGTCACATTGCTGTTCCATAGCAAATCAGAGAGCAGAGCAATCCAACAGTGAATGGTTGTGCACAGAAACATACAAATATGAATTTAGTTTAGTGTGCACAAATATTCAGATACAGGATTTATTGTTCTATATGCTCTTTTTACGCACCAAATATTTTTCAGTTTTAGTATTCATTGTTTGATTTAACTTGTGATGAACAACACATCCCAACCCACCTTTCTTTTTAGTCGGTAGAAAGCAGGCCTTAAAGTCTGATGCCATTGTCCCCTCTCTGCAGTGAACCATTATTAGAAATTGCATTACTTTGCAAAGCTGGTGGCACGTGGTGCCAATATTTTTAGTTGCTAGAATAAGTTCATTTCCAATTGTTCTTTGTTTTTTGTTTTTTAATCACTCAATTTGTACTTAATAAACTGGATAAAACGTTTGTAAAAGTCACAATCACAGCACAAATGTGACCGCCAGAGACAAGGGTGCCTGGAGATTGTCGGACTTTGGGAACTACTGCATGTCGTATAATAAAGGAAACCCTGTTATAAAACCACAGTACCACATATGTGGTTTGATGGGTCTCAAGAATACCAGTTATGTCACAGACCGAATAATGCAGGTGTCAGAGCTTGACAGATGATTTTCCTCAGAAATATTGTTCGGCATTGGTCATGCATGAAGCCAATACAAAGGAAGAAGAAGCCACAAGTGGAATATAGTCATATGAACAATAGCGTTTTATTGCCCGTTCCAAAGCATGCACTAGTGTTTTTACTTTATTGTAATTCCATAACCAAAATATACTCATGATTTTTGAGCAGACATTGAGATGACTAAAAAGCGGAAAATGTTCAGTCATCTACAAACAATTCAAATTGTCTGTGAGATTCATCTCATCTCATGATATCATCAAACAGCCATGGTGTTGCACTTTAAAACCTCTGTCAAATTCCAGGCATGCCAAAAGACGCCTAAAAAAGGTTAAGTGAACAACAATGCCCATTCCCTGTGAAGACTTTAATTTAGAAAATGCTACACTACTTCAATGGCATGACACTGCTGACTATTTACCCTACTGTTCATATATTTAACTCTTATGCCAAAAATACTCCACAGATTGTTTCCCGTGTGTAATTTTTTGCTCTCATGGCATATTGCCTCAGTCTGAAAAACATTCCAATCTGGAGGCATAAGGAAAGAACATATGAAAGACTTTCTTAGGTCAAAAGCTATTCTTGCACAGATATTTAGTTTTCTGGACCACAAGGGATTCTGTCTGCCTTATTTTACTGGGTTTGTGTTTAGCAGTTGCAGTTTAAATGAATGTAACTACACATGCACAAATTGCTAACATCCGCAAATACTGGGCCAATGATATCAGTGTGACAGCATGTTTCTCCTCATGGCGTCATTTAAACAAAAAAAAAAGCTACAATCATCATAATGATTATTCAGATTTTAAAAAAAAATCGCCCCCATTATTATTGTTGTCACTGCCAATGTTACAATTTCTATTAAAATCATAAAAGTGAATAATATCCAGACTGTTTTAAAAGCATTTATTCCAGTGTTCAGAGCACTGGCACACATACTTGGTGGCAGAGATGTTTTTCTAAGCCACTCTAACACTGGTGTGTCACTTGTGTTTTTCAAACCATGTGGAAAAACGCGTGTTTGGGGTTTGGGTGGCACAAGCTGTGACAAAACCACATGGAAACATGAACATTTCATCGCAGATATATAATCTTGGATCGAGGTTCCAAATAATTTGCTCGACTGTAAATGAAGTGTCCTAGTGCTAGACAAATGCTACTGCATAAAGACACTGCAACACACTGTTTCCCTAATTATTTTTTTTATTTGAGAACAGTATTTCCCCAATATCTAATTTATGAGTAATTGCTTTTAAAACTCATAGTGAGTCATGAGGATGTAGAATATATCATTCATGGTTTTGCAAGTATTAACAGCCATTTTATCTGCGCTCAACAGAATGACATGTGCTGTTGTACCCAATAATTGCACATCGTTCCACTGAAACACAATCCTATAATCAGTGGTGTAGGCACATTCAAGTATATTCTAGGTTAATAGTCCACTAAATAGTTTGTCATCAACATATTTAATTGCTGTTTATTTTAACTATTGTTGAGTACTGACAGAGAGGTCTGAAATAAAGACAGCATTCTTTTGGGGAAGGACACACCCTTGTAGTGGGACCCCAAACATTTGTGGTACACAAGTGAGTTTGTTCACCTTTCAAGCACAACTAATACATATTTCCACACAACCCAATGTCAATAAAGGAGAACAAATAGAGCCAGCCAAGGCACAGAGGTGTGATACAATTACTTGACCTTCAACTAAAAAACATATTCTATGAGACAAAATATTTTAAGTCACTCTTGTCGTAATGTCTGAAGACAAACTGCATTCAGGGTGTGATGTAACCCAACATCAGCTGAACTACAAATCCAGAGCTGCAGATGCTTCACGTGAGGTCACTACTTTGCTTTACTTGAAAAACAACAAGGAATGTGTGTCAAGACAACCACAAAGGAAATTCAAAGGGTTTTAGGGCTTCTAGCTGACGTTTCTGCCCAGGAGACGCTTAAAAATGAGTCAACAAGCAAAGACTCTCGGACAGGACAATTTACCAGTGTGTTTATAGAATAATAAAAAAAAAACAGGTATTAAAAGTTGCTATCATGAACTGATGTAAAAATTTAAATTAGACCTGAAAATATCTAGCTGGGCATTTACATAAAAAACAGCACTGCGTTCGTGGGAGCTTGTTGTTTCAGATACTAGGGAGACAATGTAATACAATTCAAGGCCAGTCTGTTATACATCAAACCAATGCTCAGTATGAGGAAAGAATTCACAACTCTGAAAATTTATCAGAGTGACAATCCGTTTATCTCCTGTTTTGCCAAATGCAACGCAAGCAGAAAAATCTGTCAAGAATGTAAGCTTGCACTTATTTCATTATGATTTCATGCGTCACATTTTTCACACAGTACAGTTATCTGTCTGAATAAAGCTAAAATTCTATATCCCATTTTCTTTAAATCACACTTACTTCACATCAGTAACAATATCAAACATACTTAGCCCAGTGGTGTCTGCAAAATCTTTGTTATATAACACTATCACCCAAAGCCCCAAAATATTCAGTTTTATGTCATATATGACAAAGAAAAGCTGGTAATCCTCACACTTGCGAAACAGGAACGAGAGAATATTTCACATTTTTTGCTAGAAAAAATATACTCTATTAGTAGTTGTGATTAATTTTTTATTGATCCAACACAAATAATCGACTCAGTATTTCAGCTCTAGTTGTATAGTAAAATACAATACAATAATAACTAGGCATGAACTTGTGCTCTCTGAAATCCCTTATCTAAGCCAACCCAAGAAATTGTTTACCTAACAGTGGCCTACTGAGGTATCATTTAGCAAGACAAATGGAGAATTTTGTGCTCTGACCTCTTACCTAATATGCGTCCATGCTGTATGGTTGGATAATTATTCCGATTCACAGATGTTTATGAACTAATCCTTATCTAATGATTCATTAACATTGTATATCCCAGTCTGTTCTCTAGTAACTCATTATTATAGTCCTTGAATCTGGGTTATTTAGGAACTACTTATTAACAATTTGTTATCAGGTTGAATTAGTCCTCACTCGTCAGATTTTTGTGAACACCATGTGGATTTGTGATTTAAACCCTGGACAGACAGAAATAACTCAGTGTCCGGAAAATGACCCAACCACTTTCCTTCCTCAAGGCTGTCAGATAAGGTGCTCAAGAGCTAATTTTGTCTTAGCTTTACATCCAAAAGCAGCCATTTCCTCTGTTTTCTAAACCCTACATTGCTAAATACAGTGTAACAGGGCATCCTATGAAAAAAAGAAAAATAATTAGTTGTGTTCACTGTTTAGTCATGTTAAAAACACCTATTATATATAACTTATTATTATTCAGTCAGTGAGAATAGTTTAGTTTTTTACCATTGAAAGATTTTTCTTCATGTCACCATAACCTTCGTTGCCAGTTCTGCTGGAAAAGTGAGAGAATGTTCTGGCTGACTGGAAATGAGGTGCCATTATGGCTTTGCCTTTCACTGAAACCTGCATTTAGGAGTCTAGCTGCCATTTGGAGCTGTGATAGCCACTTGCACACCAGAGCAATTTCAAACCAGATGAAACATTTGACAAGTGGCGTGGTGACCATGTGAGGTCTAACCCAAATCAGACAAACCAAGCCAGTCTGCCGATGGGGTTTTCAAAATAACCCTCACTCCTAACTCCCATGTGCCTCCTATTTAGTGGGTGATTTCTGACGTCAAGTTAGGTGGACCTGCGCAAAGGCCACACAGATCTATAACGAGCAAGTTAGCACAGAATAAAATACAGACTCTTTATATTTACAGTATGTGTGTGATTTGCATTTTCTGTAATTTTTGTGTTCTTTGGTTGATTGAGTGTCAAATTGTTTTGGAGTCTGTATTTGGCACATAAACTCATTTTCTTTCAGGTTTCATTTAATATGCATGGATTTAATATTGTATGACCTCACAGATGTTATATTGTTTAATCTTGTTTATTGTATTTAATTGTATGATTTACCAGAAAGAATGCCTCACTTACCTTTGTATGACTACACACAAAGACACTGCACAATGACGAGGCAGAGGTCTGGGAACCCACATGCATTAACAGAAACCTGTTGGCCTGAGACCTGAGAAAAAGTCTGTTGCTTGATGGCAGTTAACTTTACAGTCAGGAGCTAATTCAATAAAGATCTTTTTTCACCCAGTTCGCCTCTACAGCTGTGGCTAAAATGAGAGTGGATAGAAGACAGTAACCCAAGCGCTATGGAAGGGCGTCTGACTTGCCACATTAAAGGCAAACTCAGGCGGCTGTCAAGCACCGTTAAGCACCGCTTTTATAAACTCCTGTCATATGGTATAGACTGGCTGTGAATGAACAGCACCATAACCCCTGGGTGACCTCTTTCTTTATATTATAATTCAGAGGTGAAAGACAGTTGCAGACAGAGTGGTCAGTGTTCTTCCACAGACATCATGTTATTTTATCTGACAAGCACATACTGAATCATTAAATCCCACCACCCAAATTACTTGTAACCATTATAGACTAATAACCACAAACAAGCCTGGGAAAACTGGAAGTGGCTGGAGTAGCTCAATGAAAAGCTGGGCAGTAACTATTGATAACTCTGCCTAAAGTGATGAACAGATAACAACTGACAACATGAAAAAACGCAAACGGCCCTACCTAGAGCCAGTGTTCGGTTTGTCCGTTCTGGGCTACTGTGGAAACATGGTGGTTCAACATGGCGGCTTCAATGGAAAGTGACTCGAGGCCTTTGTACTTATAAAAGGCTAATTCTAAGGTAACAAAAACATAACGATTTTTAGGTGAATAAACACTAAAGACAACATAGTTATGCCTTTTGTGTTCCATTTCTGCAAATAGATCCTGATAAAGATTACACACTAGACCTTTAAGCTTTCTATAAGTCTGACTGAAAAAAATCAAAAATAATATTAGTATTTAAAACAAAATGTATTATTAAAAAGAAAAAAATATATTAGTATCAAAAATCCGAGACTGTTGTGCCCAAAGCTTTACAGAGACCTGCTCCATCAACATCCCGGATCAACACTTAAGCGAGCCGACCTCTTAATTGAGATGCTTGGGTGCTCAAACACAAGTGATGGGACGACATTCCTTCAAATGTCAAAAAAAACAAATAAACATAAAATGTCTTTTACCGCTGTGTTCACATTTTCCCCAGCAGGGAAACTACGACCAAGTAACAAAAGCCTAGCTGTAGATTTCTTGTCACAGCCAGGCCCGTGCCCTCAGTTGTTAGTTCAATTTGTATCGAGGTGTTCCCTGTCCTTGTATGTGTGTGGTGTGTGTGTGTGCGTGTGTGGGCAAGGCTTTTCTCCTGGCTCCCGGTTCTGCTCCTCCTGCACACCAGTCTGCAATCAGCTTGTCACCTCTCAGTCTACACACACACCTGCAGACCATCAGTTCATCCCCTCTACAGTATTTGAGCCCAGGCTCTTCTCCCATAGATTGTTTTGTCAGTTACAGTGGTAGCATTTGTTTCAGGCCTTGCTTTCAAACTAGTCTTCTTGTGATTGATTTCCTTGTGGTTTATTCTCTGCCTTACTGTGTTTTCTTGAGATAAATGATTAATTTACAATGGCGTCTACTAGTAGCAATGTGGGAACCAGCGAGAACCCATAATTAGCCATTATGCCACAATGTCTCTCCCTTGTGCTTAATTTCTTGGCTTTCTAGCCTTGGTAGTTGTATTCTGTTTATCTTTTTACCTGAGAATTGTATCCGGAACCTGCTGTCTGACCTGTGTGTCTGAACTTTGGATTCCTGCCTGCTTCTTACCGGATTTTTCTGCTTGTGTTGGACTACCTTCAGGTTTTGACCCTTGCATGCCTCACTATCCTGTAAGCCTTTGTACCTCTGTTTTGTGTAAATAATCATGGAACTGCACCGGATCTCCCTCACTTATCTTCATTTTGGTCTTGACAAAATCTGTCTTGCAAGTTTTATTTTATTGTGCAATAAAGTGATGTGTCTGAATTGCATTGAAGGTAGACAAACTTTACAAAATGTGTGTGTCCCAACAACATGAGTAATTTAGTGCTGCAAGGCCTAGTCCATGCATGCAAAAAACTTTTTTTTTTTTTTTTTTTCAATGATTGGTATTGACTATATTGAGCCTTTGTTTTTAAATCAGCTTTCACACGTGTTATTACTTGCAATGCTTTCATGCACACCAACGCAACAAATACACATTGTCAATTTTCCTTTTTGTCTCTCCTATCCACTCCACTGGGCTCCATGTGTCGTAGCAGTAGCCAAGCCCCTCTGAGATGGTGTTTCACCGCTGGTTTACATCGCAGAGAGGGCGGTGGTCAAGAGCTGACACAACCAGTAATGAATGTAATGTGCAGGAAATATGTATGGTACGACAGAAATAAACTCTAAGTTCATTCAGGTAAATCAGGCAAAGGCTGCAACAAACACTGGAGACAGACAAATCCAGAAGGATATAAATAAAGATTTGTTTAAAAAAAAAAAAAAAAAAAAAAAAAGGAAAATCTTGGATAATAGCATTTATTTCCTAATACAATGCATAATTATACATTGGGAAAAAACAAGTTCCAGGACTCTGTATTGGCAGATATTCAATATTGCATGACTGACTGGGGGAAAAATAAACTTGATCGCAACATCCCTACTCCTATGTCCAGTATGTAAACAACACTACGATTTACAAAATATTGTAAAAGAAAAGCGCAACCAACCTAACCTCTAATTTTAGTTTTCTAAAAAAGTTTTTGTTCTGTACTGTCCTGTACATTAGAGAGGTGAGAGAAAAGGTGATGACCATCAACTTAGATGGTCCAACGCTGTGGAGTCGAAAATGAGGTCCTCAGCTTCTTCATAGCAGATGAAACTGAAAATATCAAGATCACAAGCCAAACCGCAGACACAATGTCATAAACCTGTGCCCTGTTTAATTTCGGGGTAAGAGTAGAGAGGGGACCCTGTCACTGTCACCGACCTGACGGTCCCATCTCTGATCCTGGAGGAACAAAACTCTCTCCAGATCATTGAAAGTGATGTCACTGTGAAACTGAAAGAAAGGTCTTGAGCCTACTCAGATTTAACTCGGGGTTATCAAATGGTTAAGATGTGAGTTGAGACTGTGTCAACTTAAGCTGAGGTTGTGCACATTCACAGAAAAAGGGGCATGTTCAGCAGCGCAGGAAGAGTTTTTTCATAAAGGTTCGTGCTATTTGTTTGTCCCCAGAAGAATGTACAATGAAAATATCAGGATATGAGGAATTTAAAAAAAAGCTGACAGACTAATCTCACTATAGTAAAGGCCAACAAAAGACAACATAACATTACAGTGTTCATGTCATAGGTTCTCTATCTTCTCTTACAGACTCTTCCTTTATTTATTATTTATCTTTATTAATGGAAATAATAACTCAGAAATTGACCCATTAATTAATTAACAGTGATTAAAGCAAAAAAAGTAAGCATGAAAAGTTATCTCGGAGGAAATGTATACAATTTATTGAATTTAATTATATGGATTTGCTCTACTACTCTATGCCAGAAATCTGAGGCTGAAGGTTACCTGCTGTGTGAATGTAATTCTGTTGTTACTGTACAAGTGTACAGTTAGTTGCACTAATCATCCTCTGGATTCCTCTGGAAATATAAATAATTCTGTATATAGGCCTCGTCTACATAATTAAAAAGTCTTTCTATACTGTGAACTAACTGCGAGCGCATAAAAAGCCTTGTTGATCTTTATAACAATTAAATGGGAACATAACAAATGCCTTCGGCCACTAGAAGCTGGCACAGATACGGAATTCCCTCAGATTTAAATCAATATCTTTCATAGAGAACATCATTGGGGTAAACTAGAGGATTTTGATTAACCCTCACCCTCCGCAACATCTTCCAAATGTGTTGGCATTTTTCTCTAGATTGTGGCCATAGGAGAGTAATATATTAACTCATCTGCACGGTTTACGTGCTTCACTTGACTGTAGCCTGTAGTTTGTCTTAACATTCTTAACATTCAAATGTATTAAAAGTTTTTACTGGTTACTAAACAGTCTCAGTTTAATACTGATGTCTCAATATGACCTACATAAGCACACAAGACCATCAGCGAGAATAGTATTTCTATACAGATATTAAGTGCCTGCCACCAGGTCTGATTTGGTCTGCAAGAATAAAAAAAATAAGTTCTTTGTAAGACCTTTAAATATCAGTTTGGTAGCCAAACCTATAGTTAACACAAACAGAAAACACAAAAGTTGTTTTCCTATATCACTATACAAAGGTTTCATAGGATTTACAGTAAAACCTACATAATAACTAAAGTTTAGCTTACAAGCAATGAGCAGACAGTGTGCTGCACTGCTATTGAACAGAAGAGCCACACGCATCTAACCAGACTGACATTTGCAACCAAAATATTGAAAATAGGATATGAAATTTTGTTTTTAATTAATAGACAGTTTACATGCAGCCTCACAGAAATCCCTCAGTGAAGCCACATGCTCTACAAAAGCTAGGAAAGACACTAATGTTATATGTTAAGATGACTTTGGAGTTTCTCAAAGGCTATGTGGTGTTCTGGGAATTGTTTGCTCTTGAGCTTTCTCTGCTAAAACACAAAGAAGTATGCATGATATACAGTATAACCTAATCGTGTGTTCGCACATGAAGTGAAGCAAATTACAGTGAAGAGATTACATACAAAGTGATTACATACAAAATTACATACAATGCAAATGTGTTGAAAATATTCAACTTTGAGGAAAAGATCTGTGCATGCTGCAAGTCTTTACAGTGTTGTGTGTGGGGAGGATCGAAGAGACAGAGTTGTTGCTCGCCGACAGAGAGCTCTGGGGAGCTCTGCAGAAGAGAGCCTGGGGCAGAGTCACAGCTTCTGAAGGAACACTGAATTCTGCTCTGATTTGGACCTGTTGGCCGGCAAGAGAAGAGCTTAGAGTTATTTTTTTAAACATTTGGTTTAAAAAGTGGACTTTACTCTCCACCTGTGTGTTTCAAGCTATGTAGGTGCCAATCCACCATATGGGCACCCAGAGCTCTGTGATACTACTTATTTTTTCAGAGACAAAATAAAAAAGAACATTGCGTGGAGAAAAGTAAGTGAAGAAATTGGACTACCTGGTAAGTACATCAAATGTATAGTATACGTTACTCCAGCTATTAATTTTACTTTACTATAGACTAAGTTAGCATACCCCTGATCGATCTGAACTCCGTTCACAAAACAAGCAATTTAAAAGTTTAAATTTTTATGAATTAACGAGGTACCCCCAGTGTGCTCTGAGCCTAACCCAATTCCAGCCTCCAGCAAGTTTCAGCGGGCCTAGTTGATCTAGTCATCCAATGGTCCTGTCCCAAAGTGTTGGGAGTAAACAGTGTTATCTGCATTAGTAATTATCTCCCTTACATTACTCATTACTGAAAAAAAGTAATCACATTACTGCAAACCATAATCACATTGTGACGCTCAAACTGTATCTTTTAAGTTGAATATTAATGTTGAATGTTTAAGGTACTGTAAACAAGAATATCAGCAAGTTAAAGGTAAGCACAATAATCAGAATAAGTTGTCTATCCAGATAGTGTGTACTGCAAGTTCATCCATTTGTATTCTTATTCGGAAAGCAGAATAAGAAACAGGAACAGGAAGTACTTTTGAGACATAGGCATTGCCTGGAGATCCAATAGGATTCTAGCATCAGCACTGGGCTGAAGCTTTAGCATCAGTTTGGAGGTACAATATTTGGCCAGGGAGGGGCAGAGGGCTGTCTCTGCCTAGCCAGGCCTGACGCCTCAACCAGGCTTTTACAGTAGGAAGGAGTGAAGCACACCGAGGTTTACCGCCATGCTGGGATCACCAGTTTAATGGAGGCTCGCCCTAGCCCACATTCAAACCCTGCATCTCTTGGCTCCCTTCCGGCAGCTGGGGTATACTGGGGAGCGTTCCCATGGAAAAGCTGTTAAACTGGCCACGGTAGTGAGGATGAGGAACAAGTTTCCATCATGTTCTAACTAGCTACAAAGAGATTCACATATTGTGCTGCCATATAGACTTCTCTACTTTAAGATGGTTCTGTTAATTCTGATATAGTGGGTTTTATTGGGAAGTTGGAGGTTTTGGCTGCTATCTTTTTCTATTCTAGTGGCTACAGGTGTGTGCATTGTCAAGTCTGTTTCCTCCTGATGTGTAACTGACCTACGAGGGGTCTGAGTGAGCTTGTTATTGCATCGTCTCCATGTTGCTATGCAGACTGACTTTTCCGTTGGCTGGGTTTTAGCAGTCATCCTTAAAGACAAGCCTGGTCCTGATTGTTCCGGATCGTACGGCGGAATCAAATTAGGGACTGGTAATGGCCATAAAGTCCATGTCTGAGGCATTATACTCAAGGGCGTGGACCCACCTCACATTTCCCATCCGCATTTCCTTTGGTCCCCGTTTCTGAGCGGGATCGTCAGCTTTTTTTCATTACCAGCTAATCTGGAGGATTTGTAACTAAAACAACAAACAGATAAAAAAGCACAAATCAATGGGAGAGAGTGATGTTCCACAAATCAACTGTATGTTCATAATTGGCCAACTCATACATCATGCTTATTCTTCCATGAGTGGGCCCCTTGCTTTGCAGTTGTTTATAAAATCCGATAATGTCCTACAACGCAGTGATTCAAGGTGCATCTCCTGCTGATTTTGAATGCAAAGCATTGTTAACTAAAATACCAGTCTACAATACAAATCTTTGCAAACATTTCTCCTTATAATAACAATGGGCAAGATGATCAATATCACTATGTGGGAGCATTTGAGATACTAAATATATAAACAGTAGCTACCATACAATAACTAATTACTAACTGTTGACTGTGGCTGTTGTTTGGTTAGTTTTATCCTCATTTACCCTCTCCTGTGGGCATGTGAACACTAAATTATTGTTTACTTTAAAAATGCATTATTAAAAAGAGCCAGCAACCAATTTTGAAATGTTTCCAGACTCCTACTTATGAAATATTGGAAACACTCTTGTTATCATTACTTTTTATTTTATTTTTTTTTTAATTTTTTATCTGCAGGACCCTTAGGCTTTGAAATTATATTGTGGCATTTTGTTGGCACAGTGATAACAAGTAGATATCAATCTCGCGTTTCTATAAATGTATTCCGCACTCCTTTGCTTGGCTTTTGATGTGTAAGATCTGCACCGTAATGATTACCTTGTTGCTCAACACCTGTCAGTCTCGTTTAGGTTCTTACATATTCTGACTTGCAGAATTTTCTCGGAAATGAAAGCAGATATCATCTGTTTATTTTGCTAGCTGAGTCAGTATCTCTAATTGCCCAGTTTACATGCCTTCCTAAAGGCATTACAGCAGCAGTTATGTGCCAACATTTATGCTGTAATCAAAGATTCATTCTTCCAGATCCATCTGTGACCAAACACATCTCTCAATAAGAAATTAAATGTTCAGAGTTTCAAGTATTTCATGTACTGTGATGTACTGTCAATTTATTGAAGAAAACTTTGTTGTTTAAACTGCACAAATAAGTTAGTTAAAGTAAATCTACATAGTTGCCATCATTGAAAGCAGCAACAGATTGGTAAATGCCAGTAAGTAGTTGCCATCATCAAGAAGGATGACTTGAAAGTTAATTCTTTAAAAAAATATTTAAAAGTTCTTTAAAACAGTGGACAGGGGCTACTGATTCATTGTCCTAATATATACATATTTGATTAACATTGATCAGTTAAATACAAGCAATATACACTGATTATCTCGTTATCATGGAAAACGGTGAACTGTAGACAGGGTCAGCAGATGAGCTACTGTAGCTCACATTGCTAAAAATGTTAATGTTGGTTCTGATAGAAAGGTGTCAGAGCACACAGTGCATCACAGTTTGTTGTGTACGGGGCTGCATAACATTATGAACACCAGGGTGCCCGGGGTGTACCGATTATGGCTGATCGGTGTTTATAGAACATACCTCCTTTCCTCATCATACAGTGACTTACATAGAGATGGTAACAAAAAAATGTTAAATGTGATGTCAATATTGTGTAAAATGACCAGTGTTTTTTGAGGAAAGTTTTTTTTCCCCACATATATTAGGACCATTTAGTGTAAGGCAAGACGATGTCTGCTTTCATTATTGCTTTCATTAGTTTTGTTCCAGTGTGACATTGAACTATGCAACTTATTATAAAGACACACATATTGCCTATATTGTTTTTCACATTCCTTCACCTAGTTCACACTGAACTCAATTCCACAAAGTGTGTCTTTCTCATTAATGAGATATGGTATTAATGTCCAGTGACCGAGTGTGTTTTGATAAATTCTTTTTGCAATTTTATCTGCTCCATGAGTCACAGTGTGTTTTTAGGGCCTGACGTTCTAGATTTAATATGAAAATTAAAAAGAAAACAAAAAAACACTGCACTTAATTCAGAGCATGTTAACATGTGGTGAGCAGTCATATCCAGAGTGACTGAGTGAGTGGTTTCAGCATCTTGCTGAAGGCTTTTGGCCAGGACGTACAGCTGTTACTGCAATTAAACCCTTGTCACTGTAACCACTAGGCCACCCTGCCACCCTGAATAATCGTTATTAGGTTCTCCAAATAAGTAATACACTTGTGGAACGGAAGGGAAACCTTTCGGTGGACGTTGAATGGGTGGTTGTAAAAGCAAGACTTCTTCACTTTATAAGACCTAAAGCTACCCTCACATCTGGGAGGAGCTTTATCCCAAATTATTGCCATCAATTGTCGTTGCTCTAGCAGCTGGCAGTGAGCATTGGAAGTGGACGTTTGTTTCCTAAAACAGTGCAGCACCGGATGGTGGTGTCGAGCAACAGGGTAGTCAGGTTCCTTTGACATGTAATTAACCATGAATCTGTCTGCTGACAGCATTACTCCTTCGTTACTTTGAGCTAATATTAGCGTACCTTACCTCACTGGCAAACTAGCCATGTCACCTTTTACTGAGTTCACGTTACCGTAAAGCTAATCTGTGGCTAGTCTGTAATTTGATCCTATTAGTAGGACACTGTCCACAGCAGTCAGCGAGGTGGTGTGGGTTCAGTGTCAATCAAAAACTAATAGACAGATCGCACATTAACTGATCCTTTCAGTTCTTGATAAATAACCTGGAATTGTGGTTGCTGATCTGTACAGCTTTCAACAGTTTAACGGTGAAATTTCTTCGGCATGACAAGATCAGACAGTAACACAACATCCAAAAACACTGCTGTAGAGAAGCCATAGTTTCTGCCCTGCAGTTACAAATGTTGCAATGATGATGTGAAAAAACAGGTAATGAAAATATATCTCCCAAAGGCCAAGGCAAATTTATTTAGAGACATCGGATGTGTTTTTTATGGCTCATTTAAAACTCATGTCAGCATTATTACCTCTGTGATGAATTATGTTAAACTCTGTGTTTACAGTACTGTTTCCTTAAACTTGTAGGTTGATTCAGTCAAGTGTGTTTAATGATTTTTAAGTAAATATTTGGATAATTTGACAATCCTTGCTGTGTACAGCAGATAACGTGCACAGCTAAGGTGAGCCCAGGTCACAGCACAGCAATTTGTCCCTGGAGTCCTTGTAAATATGTCAATGTTAATGTTGTTGTTGTTGTAATATTAATAACCACTTGCAGCAGAGGAAATATTAGCCACAAATATTTCCCACTAACAGGTCTGTGTAGTTTCAACACATAGTACAGATACTTGATAACCCCCTTTACAAACAAGTACAGCATAAAACTGTCATGCTTCAAGTTGTGTTTTCACAATTTTCCATTTATATAATCAATCTGTTTGTCTTGTCCTGTTATGCTTATTCAAGAGACATAGCTGCAGTTGTTGTAGTTGTTTTTTTCTTGTTTGATGATACACTGTATGTATGCACTTAATGTGTGTGTCTGTGTGTGCATACTGAGTCTTTATTAGAAGCTGACTAGGCCAAAATTGAAAACTTGGCTTGCTAACAGTTATCAAGAATTTGCACATGAATGCATACACATGCATACAAATAAATATGCAGGCCTACACATTAATGCATATAAATATTATTAAAATGCTATAAACATGCAAAGTCATTTATGCAAAAAACTGCATCCAAGTTCAGGCTTACCAAGTGTAGTCCTCAGATCAGACCTGCCTCAGCCCATTTGTCACACTATAGGGGCAACCGTGGCTCAGGAGATAGACTGGGTGATCACTAATCACAGTGACCCCAGCTCCTCCTGTCCACATGTCGAAATTGCTCCGAATGGGTAGGTCACCACACATGTTAGCTCGCTGCCATCAGTGTGCATGTGGGTGATTTAAAATTTATATAAACCGGTCGAAAGGTGAGACAACAAATGTTGAGAAAGAGAGTTGTTTAATTTTGATATGATGACCAAGCAGGAGCAGGGATTTTTTGTTTCCCCAAAAAATAATAGAAAAGCTGGAAACTGACTACCAGCATAACCTGCCGAAACAAGTTAAGTTGATGTCTGGAGAAGCTTGCAGTCTCAGCCTGTCCAGGACCCAAGCATGCTGGGTAAAGATTATTATATTGTACCAGTTTACATTACAGGGGTAGGATTGGAGACCAGAAGCAGCAATCGGTGAAGTCAGCCCTGTAGTATGCTACACATAATACACATCGCAACTTAGCAGACGGTGGTGCAGAGTCAAGTTTTAACGGTTGTTTGCTAACTAGGTTGTGAAATACGTTGCTGAAAGATTAATAAACCTCAAACCCCATTTTTATCCTTTTTCAGAACATTGATTGCTTTTATTTATTCAAGTTTCATTCTATGGTGCCTGGCCCATATGGGCTTACAAGACACTAAAGCAGCACCAGCCAAGATGGCCACATGACAAAACATAATGTATAATGTCAGTATAACTGCTACAACCCCACCCCTGACAACAGTGATGTCTCTCATGCTTATTACATCTATTTGCTATTAGTGAGGTAGCTAGCCAGCTATAGTTTCAGTACAAGAAGTAACGTAGCAGATTGAAAGCTAAGTCTGAAGCTTCGTTTTGATCCAATCAATAAATGTATCCAATCATTTCTCAATAACAATGCAATGTGCATTTGTGTGTTTCACAAATGTGTATGCATTGCTTCAATAGTCAACAGACATCATCATCATTATCATTAGTACATTCTGTGTGTACTTTGACTCTAATACTCTGTATACATGGTGTCAGTAATATGTGTGAAACGGTACTTAAGGTACAGATTGTGGTGAGGTATATTAGAGACGGGAGGGTTTAGAGTTTGGGGAATGAATACAGTACATGAAAGTCCTGACATGATCACAAGTTTGGGTGTGCACTATGTGTTTCTGTGTGGTCTGTCTAATACTGTCTGTTCTGGCATGGGTTTTGTTTATATGGCAGCATGCCTGGCCTATGCAAGGTGCTTTACTAGCTTAATATAGACCCTTCAAGTGTGCGCATATTGGTTTTGTAAGAGTACTGTCATGTCTGACTGCATCCGATCTTAATCTGTGTGCACTGTTTGTATGCATGAGGCAGAGGGAGCTTGTTTCAGCTCAAAGCCCTGTAAGAACGCTTCTGTGGCTGCTGCAGTGAGTGCTGTGTCAGCCGAGGTCTGCAAAACTACTCTTGGCAGTCGGCCATGTTCTTCGAGTGTTCTTGCTGTCTTTGCCATGTTGTCTCCTGCCCTGCTGTATCCTCCCTGAGGGTGATTCTTCTCCTTCTCCCCAGTCCCCCTCTCCTCTCCCTCTGCCTCTGACTGACAGACCCGTCGGGCTGCACGCTTATGAAAAATCCCCATTGTTCAGATACAAGTAGTAGTTATACAATACAAACATTTCTAAATAATCTCATTGGCTGAGTCAGTCCTCTGTGTGCAAGCCAAAGAGCCTCAAATATTCTGGCAAATTGGTGTCCAGGGAGAAATGCATGAGAGAGCAGAGGTTGCTAAACATGAAGCCTGAGGCTGCCATTAACAAAAAACTATCTATACTAGGTTAGGTAGTTAGCCTACAGTGGAAGTCTTTCAAGATTGTGAATGAGTGATAAGTCACTGTCATTCATTCAATTCACTGGCTGACTGTGGTTCTTTATCTCCTCCTGCTGTGGTTTGAAGTCAACCAGGGAGATTATGTCAGACTCCAGTTTTGCTTCAAAGAAATGTTTGTATGATTTAAACTTATCTCTATTGTTTCCTTCAAATAAAATTTAAATCTAACTTGGCAAATTCAAATGATTTATTTTGAGTTTCAAAAAGAGATAAATCATTCATAGGTCAGGGACTGTGTACACCCACCACATAGCGTTATTGTGAATTTCATTTACCATTTTCACTAATTTTGAGTTGAAGTCAGTTGGTCCACTGACTGGACAGGAAATACACAGCAAAGAAAAACATTAAATCTTTTGATCTGCCTTTGATCTGCTGAAACACTTGACGAGGAGAGGCTCCTCTGAGGGCTTTCAAAGGTTATAGGAAACACAGTTGGAGACCTGGGCTCATCCTGTGTGATCTGTTTTGAGAGTCATCTGAGGTAGACCATTTGTTCTGGGTGGGGATGTTGATTTGAACTAAATTAAGGGCTGGAAACCCAATAGTGGTGCCTTGAGTAGGAAGAAACACCCGAAAGGCGTTTGACTAGTGCAATTTGGCACAGAATAAAAGGCTTGGCGTCATTAAAAGCAAGACTATTAGTTTAGATAATGTATTTCTGGACTGCTCTGCACAAACACGAATCTTAAGAGCATAGGAAATTATCACTGCCAGAATTTGGATTGATATCAGTACATAGTGGGCGAAGTAGTGTGCCCTCGCATTATCTGTTAGGTGTCCTTTGACAGATGAATAGACGCATTGTATGATCGCATCAACATGCTGAAGAAATGTCCACCGTTAAATCGTTGAAAGCTGTACAGATCAGCAACCATAATTCCAGGCCATTTATCAAGAACTGAAAGGATCAGTTAATGTGCGACCACTTTATTTTTAAGTACAATTAAAAAAGGAAAACAGAAAGACTAAGAAACCTATAAAATGTCACATAGGGAGCAGGGGAAGATATCCGTCTTTCAAAGAGTCTGTTCATCTCAAAAACGATGAGTCAGACTAACAGTCTGTGTATTATTACTTTGTCAACCAAAGACTTAAACTATTATCCAGCTTTTACATTTTCACTTAAGAGTGAGTGAAAAAGAAGACGTAAAAGAGTTCAGATGGTGCTTATCTAATTTTGGAACACATTTCTCATTTGTTTTTCGAATGCAAAAGTGGAAATTTCGATCGTTACTTTCCACAAAAACAAAATTAAACAAATGGATGCTGAGGGAATGGTGGGATTTTTTGCAGCTGAGGAGCTGGAGCATGAGTCAACAAGAACAATTAAGACTACAGAGCATCAAAACAAACTTTTGTTTTACCCGCTGACACTGTTTGGAAGTTTGTGGCAGGAAGCTGAAAGATAGGTTTAGAAACATGCTAATTCTCCAAGTTATAACCAAGCAACTTCCCTCTCAGCAGTTTGTTTGGTCGTCAGTTTCCAGGTTTAATCACTCTTAATTCTTCCATGCCCTTTCCATTACATTTTTTTATTTAAGAGGAGAATGTGTGAGGTTTGTTTTGCTGAAAATTGCCTAACAAAACTTCCAGGAGTCAGGTAATGTAATCTACCTGAGCTGTTATGTGGCCTTTAGTTAAGCACTTTGGCATGCAGCTCCCGTTGTTTTAAAATGAGTCCCTGTAAATCTGGTAGTCTTTAATGACGGTGACACCTTTTTCCTGTTGGTGGTCTCTATATTCTGGGAATTTGGTAATTTTCCTCACCCTTTGCAGGGAGGAGAAACAACAACAATTTCAGGAAAGGAGGCAAGAAAAATGTTTAAGTTGTCACTGCCTAAACAGGGGCAATATTTAAGTTTGGCCCTGAAGCTTAACTGCTACTGTGGTTGAACAACAATCTGGTGAGGAGTGGGTGAAGAGCTGGAGAAGGTACACTGCAGATAGATGAGCTGATACGAAGCAGGTGTGTAGTATATTTTGATTAGTGTATAATGATCTTTATATAGGGCTTGTTGTGTTTTCTTTACCTTAGAATGAGCTGTTTTTATCTACATACGTGGATCGCCTTCTGTGGAGGCCGCCATGTTCTTACAGTAGCTCAAAATAGACAAACCAAACACTGACTCTTGACTGTGCGTTTTGTAGTTTGCATGTATGGCAAATTTGCAAATGCTATGGTCAACTACAACAACTTCCTTACCTTAGATCTTCAAAATTGGTGGAGTTCAATATCAAAATCTTTATTCTTTTGCTAGTCTATACTAAAATTGATTGGGAAAAAAAGACTGTAATTCTTAGTCAAGACAGAGGCTATTTTAGGAGGGGACATGTTAATGCGCCTCTGCAAATCAGCACGTATTCAGCCACCGCACTCTTGGATGAATATGCCAGCCTGCATCACTTCAATTGACTCAGTGCCTGTCGCAAAGAAATCGAACTCTCTGGTCCCGCCCTCCTCGGTGAACCACAACCTTTAGACAGGAAAACGGACAGCAGGAAAAAGCTCATCAAACTGCGCTTAACATCTTTGGAAACTGTTACTCAGACAATGATATTAGACTAATCCGACTTCACCGTCATCCGGCACATAACCATGCAGCTTACCAGACAGCTTCAGCACTCGTTCTGTGAAGACATGGATGCGTCAGGTTCAAATCATCTGCTGTGACACTAACCATACTTGGCACAATGACTTCAGAGAAACTGGTGTCACTACCACAATGTCTGGCCACAAGAAGCTAGCCCGACTGGCATGAGCTTAATTGCTGCCATATGTGTGTAATCACAAAACGTGTAGCTGCACTCTGGTTTCATGAGCATATGGTTATGGTAGCGATGATAATATAACATGTTGAAAGAAATGCACTTCATTTGGTTTTTGTGTCTGTTTGTGCTCATCTGGTTAAAAGTTCAAGTGGTAATCCACAAGATCCTGATTTTGTCATTCTGGCAGCATCATTGGTGTGAAGCGCTCATTGCTGTGGTGTTCCTGCACTGTAGTTCCCAGAGTTCACTTGTCAATCATACAATGTGGCTTGTGCTAAGATGTCTTTTCCTTGGATTTTCTGTTGATGCCAATGTAGCTTCTGTAGGTCACTATAGGTTTGTGGACTGTAGATATTTGATGTATTCTGATGTTTACACACGCGAACAGCATCACTTCCTGTGCACCGCAGAGTTTCTTTCCCACTTAAGACCTACCAGATGCTGAGTGTTAAGGACAATAAATCAAAATGCTTTAATTAGCTTGGCAGAATCATTATATTTTCATATCAACTGGCAACAGAGATTAGCCAAATGGAAATTCATGTGTTACAGGTTTGGCCGCAGGGTTAAAAAATAGTAGAATGCACCAAGGCTGACTGAGGACAGAATTACCATTTTGTTTCATTTCATTATTCAGTCTAAATCTGTTAATTTCAGCCATTTTTAGTTTTTTAATTTCAAGATGTTTTGCGTCAACTGAAGAAATATGCAGATTTAATAAATAAGTAGACTTACAACAACAGTTATGGCTGCATTGTTCTCATCCACACTTTCGCTGTTGCCATCCTCTGATTCTGGCACAGAGGGAAGATGTTCCCATTCTTAGGGGTTGCAGAGTGCCCCCAAAGAATGCAGAAAGCAGTTATTAGGTATCTTCATACACAGACATGTTCAGGTTTGTTGAGAGTGCCATCCATACACTCACAAACATTAGCAGATAACAAACTGTATGTCATGTGCCCAAATGGATGTGGATTTGAATGTCTGAAAGCTGATTCAAAACTGACAAAGCATAACTCCAAAGCTGTTCTTTGGTAAAGATAGTAAAGTCATTGATACTGATCTGTAACCAGGTATCCCTAATTGCTAACAATTGCCACATGTCTAAAAGATGAAACCTAAATGATAAATGTGCATACCGTTTGCTTTCAGGAAACTATTATCCTTATTAAAGCATATCCATCTTCCTTTTAACAGATAACACCAAATGATAGTTAAACCAAACCGATTGTGATGTCCATGGCGACACTCACACACACACCCTTCAGGCAAAGAAAACTAAAAGATCCGTCTATCACCATTTCTCATTTCTCATAAAAACGGCTGAGTCAAGATGGATCTTTTGTTTTTCTACTAGCATGCTGTAACAGTCCCTCAGTGTAGGGCAACATAGAAATCCTGTAGAAAACTGGCTGAAGATCAAATTTTCTTCCTGCTGGATTCTGTGGGTCCGTTTCGAGGTGGTCCCTGATCATGGTTAGCCCCCCCCCCCCCCC
>NW_023339674.1:10978147-10978372 GCF_004916995.1 Morone saxatilis | reverse complement strand
TTACCCCCCCCCCCACCCATTGCCCCTCCTTGTTGTTCAGTTCAGACATTTCTGTTTTGTATCAGCTTCATTTTCCATATACCTGTTTTTGTGCAGCTGTGTTGCCCTCTGTGGAACCAGCTACACTGTGGGTTCTGTGCTAATGTGCTTCAGAGAACTGTGCTCAACTCCAGTTATGCTCGTGTTCAACCCCCACACACCCACCCACACAAACACACACACACA
>NW_023339674.1:10921965-10978111 GCF_004916995.1 Morone saxatilis | reverse complement strand
ACACACACACACACAGTAGCAGTAGTGTATGTGAGTGTGCAGAGTATGCTTGGATAAACTGTCTTTTGGGAATTCACTGGAATTCACGTCTTTTTTTTTGATTAACACATAAATTACAAGCAGCGACAAGGGTGTTTATGTTTACCTTGATTAATCATCCGTAAGTTTAATATTAAATGTAATGTTACTTTTTGCCCCATTTATATTCATCAAACAATATTGATTATTATTTAAGGAAAAAACATTTAAAGATGAAATATATTTTCAAACCAAACCTTACCAGTGTGTATGATTTAGTGGCATCCAGCGACGTAGTTGCAGATTACCTAATCCCCCATCTAATTTATATTTGCTGGGTATTAGCTTTAGGAAATAATAAATGATAAAACCCTTTTGGTTGGCCTTAGAGTTATCACATCATAAAATCCCAATAGGTTGTGGGGAAATGACATAGCGCTTTTTCCGCACAAACCCTTCGGAAAAATGACAAGGTAAACATTTGACTCAAAGATAAGTGGGGGAGGGTAAGGATTTGATTCCAGAAACAAAGGACATGAGTAGTGTTCCTGTTAAATCTGAAATGAAGCCTGAGTGCAGGGAAATGTCAGCATGACCTGCTTCCTGTACAGTAAACCCATATATTCTATCACACTCATTCGGTTCAAGGATTTGATTGTTTTGTTTAAGAGGAAACGGCTGTGTTTAAAACAAAAAAAAAAAAAAATCATTGCTGACTCTTATCTGTTAAGGTCATATATTTTAGGTTAAACATGGTTTTTGTTAGCTTCAGACAGCAATGTTAATGTGTTTTGCGCCTAATTTAGAATGCAGCTTACCAAGATGCCAAGGCCGTCTGATATTTTTGGGCATTGCAATCATTAAGGGCGCTTCTGGGTTGGCAGCTGAGCAATGCCTGAGTAACAGCAAATCATTTGGACCCCCCCTTAAGACACAGGACAGGAAAAAGCTCCACCAAATCCTTACACATCAGGAACCTGATGTTTAGGAGGTGGAGAACCATGGGCCTTTCTGATAACTCCGACCCAAAAGAATAGCCCTTTCCCTCTCCCCACCCCACCCTGTTAATTTTTTGGCTTCTTAGATAACCTTCTCTTGACTAACATTGTTGATGTCTGTCAGATTGTGTAGTGCCACTACATGATGAATATCACTTAAAAGAACAACTCATTCTTTGGCTCACTGGCATGCCAAAAGGCATACTTTTCAGATCTGTCTTGTGTATGCAGTTTAATTAAGACAGAAATATTGTCTCCAAACAAGCAAGCAAACAAATAAAGAAGCTTGGTTGATTTCCACATTTCTACTAATCAATCCTGTCTGAAATTCTAACAAGCCTACATTGTTTTGTACCAAGTCTTACAAGGAAAACATTTAAAACATATAAGACCACACGAGAGACCAAACTTCACTAACTTAAGCTTGCAATTAGTAACAGGAACCATGAGAATTTGTAACAGTGACAACCTCTGCTTCATATTTTCCCTAGTGGCCTTGTCAGGTCGGGGTCTGCATTCAGAGTCAAGTTAATCCTATCAAAATAAACTTTGGAAAGTGCTCTGACTTCTGCACCTAAAGCATTGTATGTATGACTTATTCAGTCATTCCAGATGAGGATTTAATTGTCTCAAACCCGCCACCCATGTACATATTGTTTTATTTTCAGGCTTGTCCCCATGTTTACATGTCAAACCACTGGAAGGTTATACAAATTGTCATGTACACAAACCACATTTGAGAAAAAATAAAATCCATATCAACACTTTCTCCATTACAGAATTTTGTATGGAGAAATGAAGCTGAACACTGTGAAATTGGCTAAACCTCAGGGGGAAAAAAGTACACACTGTATGAAACAGTATGACACGACATAACAAAAGTTCTATAGGCTTCCAAATGCCATCAAACCATAAAAACAAAGCACATGTCTTAAAACAAATGGCCTGCACAGATATAGTCTATAAAAATCTGAATAGTAATTTTATTGGACACTGAATTGGAATTCAACCTGTGGGTTTTGCGACGTTATAGATAAATGCTATTATTTATCCAGTTGCCACGTGTGGAAATGGGTGCACGCATTGGAATAACAAACTGGACTATTCAAGATAGAATCTGTCTAAGAGATGAGATATTTTAATGGAATCAGAGGGAGGGGTGCAGCTCTAACTAACCTGCCTGTGGTGATTTTTGACTCTATGAGATAAGCCAAAGAGACATAATGTTTTTCCCTCCCCTCCCAATGAATGCAGCATAATAGCCAATATTCACTTGGAGGCAATTCTACTTCTGTGGCTCAACACTGAATATTGGAAAAGCAATGAAATGGAGGGTTTGCAAATCACATTATAATGGCTATTATGTGATCTAAGTTGCAGATGCTAAATAGATTTTTCTGTCTTTAAACATTACACAATTATAATCTTGTACTATACGTGTAACTTAATCTATTTTTATTCACTTAAGAAATTCCACCACAATCGTAGGCGTTTTAACATGCCACAACACACTTAATAAGACAAATGCAATGCAGTGGCAAAATGGGTTTTCTTTGTCACGGGCTATTTGACAACTTATGCCAAGAAGAGCAGATCAGCAAACACAAACAAGACTATTGGATTGGAATAAAATAAATTACCCTATGCCTCAACATGACAGGTTGAAAGTGCATATGTTTTTTAATGGCAACAAATGCGTTTAAAGCGGCATTTAAACATATTTGTTACCAACAGGTTCCAATATCTAGCTATTTAAACAACATGCCTTGATATGTGCATTTATGCGTGACTATCTAAATACGGCCATGAAAATTTGTCTAGGTCGATATCAGTTACATGTTACTGCAAAAGAAGCATGTACTGTATAAAATTGTTCTCAAAACGTCCAATTAGGGACATTGTTTTCATCCTTTACAAAGGAACAAGTATAAAAGGGGGGTTGAAGGGGGGGTCTCAGCAGACTGGTGAATTAGCTGGAAATTTCTATTGCTTTCTTTGGCGGAGGACTACTTCCTCTAGCAGTGTGTGTGTTGTGTCCCAGGTGTGCTGTTCTCGACCTCAAAGCTCCGTATTAAAACACATGCGGCAGACCGCACTGGGCAACAGTCACCAGCCACTTAAAACTTCACTCAGACTCATTGCTTTTTGGTTTTTCCCTTCACTGATTGTGTTGGAATCCAATTATGCTCGGGAATATATCACACCAATCAGTTGGTGCTGATATATATGCTGATATATAACACTCAACTGTTGTTAACATTGCTTGTTTAAAGCTTCTGATTCAACTAAATTATTAACTTGAAAAGCAAATTTATTTGTGCTTATGATCTATATTATCAATTTGCATGATTTATATCTCTGGCTATGATTTTATCTCCCTATTCTTGCTTACAGTAGTAGTCTGTTGCACCTGCTACAATACTGTTCATGAATATTAATTTGGGTGAACACTACTCGCTTCTGGCTGCTTCAAATGAGTGGTGTCCCTTTTTCCAATTTTATATATGAATTAGGTGGATAAGATAATTAGATAAAACCTAAAATATCTGCACTATGTACATCTAGGTATGTAAGTGTGATTTCACTGGGCCTCAGAAATTAAATATAAACATACAACTTTATGTTTGTTTTAGTGCATATTATGCTACCAATCAAAATTAAAACTCTGATCAGATTTTCCCTTTTGGAAGGCATGTGCTTTGGCTCTGGACATTTGTCCTAGAGACTTAGACGCAGGACCAGTGTCGCCAATGGACACTCCCCTTGTAATCGCAAATCCAGATTTCAGTTTTACATAGGGGAAGTTAATTGGCATTAACCCTGGTCACTCAAAATCAAGATTTGCCCTGCCTGTTGATGTAATGTGTTCCACTGGGAATGAGCCAAAAGAGGAAGTCTGACAAAGGAAATCATTCCTATACTGTAGATCCCACACAGGGCAAGCATTGAGCATTCGTCTTAAAAAGGACAAACTAAAGATGGACTGTATGTTTAGTCACAGAACCAAATATGAACATCAGTTTGACAATTATCTTGCCCTATATCATAATCTGTTATAATGCTGGCCACCTCTGTATCTCAATTCACTCTCAATGTGTAAAACCTTTATAATATTAACGAAACTACTCTATTTTCCATGGATAGCTCATGTTGCAGTTTATAGCCGTTTTTGATGTTGAGGTTTAAATAGTTATATGTGGCAGTTTACTTTAAGGGTACAATACGTATTAAAATATTTTCCATGATGTCATTGCCACTGTTTAATGTGTACAAAAAAAAGTAAGGATTGTGTACGATCATTTAGGAGCGTTGATGAAGGAACACAATGGACCAACCCAACCCAAACAGTGCGCCTCTGTTTATGGTTACCATTCCTGCCATATACTGAGTAACTAATGACTCACCAATGTGGCTCAAGATGTGACGTACTTTAACAGCAAACGTAAACTTATGAGATAATCAAACCTCCGGCTCACCATGGAACCAGCGGAGGTGTGGCTTTGGGTAGACCTACTTTGTTTTGAAATCTCAAATTGTTATTTGTCTTGTCAAATGCCAAAACATGGCAGACATGCGTAATGTTAAACAGACCATGGCTCTGCCTTGGCGACGCTTTCAGGAATTCCCCTCGAAGCTTCCGTTCCTGTCACTTGCTGTTGATGCGATGGGTAGAGGAGAAATGGCTAGCTGCCTGGGTACCACAAGCAAGCAAAGTTCCAGCTTATGAAGTGCTTTGGTTTTTGCATTAGGCTGCAGTAATAAAGTGGAGCTGGGGCTGCTTAAAGTTCTTATCTTGGGGTTTAAGGTCTACTGTTGGCCCGGCCAACAGGAAGGGAATGGTGACACAAATTCCCTGTTCATACTCCCATGACGACAGTCTCTGTGCTAGCCATTAGGTGAACACTGCCTGTTTCCTTCCCCACAAAACTGGAAGAAAGGTTGAAGTGCTATTTTTACTTCAAGCCCGAATGAAGCTTTGCACTAAAAGGGCCACATCTTTCAGTGACCCACAGACATTAAAAAGGAAGTGTGTGTGTGAGTCTGTGGTTGAGAAACACTTTATCACAGCTTATTCAGTGGTATGCATGATGACCAGTAAACCAAGCCCTCAAACTATAGGGCATTCAGCAGTTGATGACAGAGTGACCTCAGATGTCTCCAAAAGTGAGCCAGAGTGATGGCCACAGTCTTACGGTGTAGCCAGCCATCCTGTTGGCTGCATTACAATATAAGCACCTGCTATATTATTAGCATAGCATTTATTTAAAAAGCTGTCAAATTAGAGTGTGAGATCAGTTTGCTGGAAGCATTTGACTACAGCAAAGTTACCTTTTAACTCTGCTTCATAAAGATTATGAGTTAGAGGAACAGTTGCTAGCATTACCATGTGCCATCGTAGGTGAAAAAAAAAATGTACTCTCTAATTAATCAGTGGAGACAAGCACCACTCAGTGTTGTAATAACTTCAAACGTGTCAGCTGTTATAGAAGACAACAGTGGAAAAATGAGGCTATAATATACGTGCCAGGCTAACAATTCATGTTATGCTGATCCAAGGTCTCACACAAGGAACTACATTTTCAGCAGGTGTTCCAAAACAGTTTAGTTTGGTTTAACTAACTCAACAACTCACCGCTTTAATGTCTACATTCAGCCAAGTGAATTAAAAAATCATCATCATCATCATCTTGACCCAATAAAACCAGAATTGGTAAATGTATGTGTTGGGGTCACTTTGACTTGGGGGACTTTACATTCAAAGAAAGCTATTCTCAAGTTGTTATGGCAAGTAATAAAATTAATTTCTCATTCAATAAATTATTATTTCAATTGTATTAATAATTACTTATTATGACCAGATTGTGTGGGCAGAATATATATTTATTTGCAAAACGTAATGATGGCACAAGAGGTTAGAAAGGCTAAACATAAGATAGTAAACTTGTTTTGCTGAAATCTGATTTATGTAAAAACACATTTCCTAAACTGCCAACTATTATGTATTAAGTAGTTTGGTCTAGGAAGTAATGTGGTGTTGTCATAATACAATATGTCATTGGCTTACTAATACCATTGGATGTTGTAAACAGCTATGACAACTGATATATACAGTGTCTAACCAAATTATTATGAAATATAGCTAAGTCTGTTGTTTCTCTAGGCAACTGATTTACCTAAACTAAACCTTTAGCTTGATCCGATCAAGCTAAACAAGTCAATTTGATGTTGTCCATCAGATGGAATAACATGTAATGTAACATTTATTGCAGGATAATTTGTCCCTTTATTAAAACTACATCATTTTGCAAGCATTGTCAACATTCCTGATCCCTTTTGCCATGGAAATTTAGAAATATGACTTCATATGATGCCTCTTTCGATGACCCTACTGGAGGAAGCTTTTAGAGGCCATGACAAAGTCATTGAGTCAAAGTGGAGGAAAAGTAGTTTAAGTCAAGTAGTCAAGGGGACCAAAAGATGTTAAGCTCAGCCATCAGTGCCAATTGTCTGACAATACAGAGTAGCAAAGCATGTGTACATAATCAGTTTCCGATGACAGTGTTTTATTTGAGATGATGTTTTGAAATCTGTGTACAAAAAACTAACATCTGTTCTAAATGATGTTGCTAAAGGCTTCAGGTTTTTGTTCGTTTACAGTACTGGATTATAAGGTCATGACATTAAGTGAATACTATTATAAATGCTGTTGCTGTTTCGAACCTTCTGTGTGGGATCCTAGGGAGTAAGCACCTGAGAACTGCAGAGTTTTGGTGGACCTCAATGCTCGCAAAGTTAATAGAAGAGAAACCTGGTGGTTGGTGACCTTGAAGATATCAGAACCTGAGCAAGATGAAAAACCTTTGGCCAAAGATTGATGATCAACTTTGTAGTTGTAGGACATGCCATTACATATCTTGGACACTTGGAAGAGGGGAGCAGAGCTGCCAACTGTGATTGGGGTCAGATGGTGTAGGAAAAGCAGACCTGGTAAACCCAGAAAGGATGCCTTTTTATTCTTGACTAGCCCAGGAAACTCCTGAATCAGCAGGGGGGGTATATCTGCCAGTCTGAATGTACTTGTGGAAGCAAAAATTTGCTGTGTGTGGGAGGCCAATGAGAACGACTTACAGTTGGCCCCAAAGAGGTTCTGGCAAACTGTCATATTACTTAGGAAAGCGTGACATGGCCTTGCCCAGGCATTTCTAAGCACAGTTGGGAAACCATTGACAACAACTACGGAAATAGTCAGGCAGTGGAAGGAAACACTTTGAGGAACTCCAGAATTTGACTTAAACACTCTCTCTTGCACAAAGTTCACTGAGATAATTAGTGACCACTGCAGTGCCAGGTAAGGCTTTATTTGTGTATGACCTACAGTGTACGCTGTGGTTAGCAGCCATTTCAAATATCAGTAGGGATGAGGGTCAGCAACTTCTAAGTCTAAGGCCATGGCACACCAGAAAATGATGGACTACTCCCTTTGGGTTGTTAGTGTGTTGTAGCCCCAAGTAATCGATTGATGGGACATCGGCTGTGATTTGGGCCATGTCCAGACAGACTTGAACCCCAGCTCCTTAACATTGAAGAAGCCAGTTAAGGTGGTTCAGGCGGTATAAAGGTGGTATTCCACTGCATTACCTCTGAATCACCATCCATTGTCTTTTGCCGGGGAATGAATATTGTAATATTTATTTGTCGTAATATATTTGGATCTGATGGAGTCCACAGGATTTGTAGGCATGTTGCAAGCTTGTTGTAGGCAAAATGTATCGGCATGATTTTAAAAAACACAGCGAAATTGGTGGCAGATAACTTAACTAAAGGTTATTTTTAGTCTCTATTCTTGTTTCCGTCCGTGTGTCCAACAATTATTGTGATTCCAGAATGAAAGAGAGCTGTATTTTACACTTTCAAGTATACATCTTGGTTGGCAAGACTAAAAGGAAAACCCCCAAATTCATAACAAGACTTACAAATAATGTCTGGAACAAACAAACAAAACAACAATCAGTTGACTACAATCAGTCAGAGCTGATTGTAGTCCGGATAAGAAACATCTGTCAATCTTAATTTAAAAGGATAAATAGCCAAACACACATTTCATATTGTAACACTTTAAATCCTGTTCTTGAGAAGTTAATACTTCCTATAAACACATGAAAAACTGAACTCTTGACATTGATAATCAGCTTTTGAAACACTATGTGTGAATGTACGTATTTGGGTGAAGTAGGCCAGTGTTGAAAAAGAGCAAATATTCTCAGTCATCTCCTGATGCATAAGCCTAATAGAACACTAACTGACAGTAAAAGTGCAATAACGATCTTCAACCCCCTGACCTCTTAATGATAAAACCTTTCAAAGTGTGATAGGGTACTTTGAAATGAAAAAAGGTTCAATAATTACTTCCATACGCTCACTTTTTCTCAGTGTTGTCAGTGGGGAGCCTACACTGTAGAAATTAAGGATTCAACTGAATTTCTTCAAAGGGAACCAAAGAGAATCTCAGAATTCTATATCATAACCGAATTGAGTTCTTTGAAGACAGGTAATTTCCTTTTGAAGAGACTCTCTAAACGTCGCTCTGGAGCTCCCTTTTAATTGCTTTCTAAAGAACATTTGTTCCAGCGCCCTTTATTTTTTCTATTTTTTAGAGTGTAGTGACCAGTGCTCTGAAGTACCAAGAGTTCAGAGTAAATTACAGGCCTGATAAAAAAGAGGGAAAGTCTGGCAGGGGTCTTTTTTCACTAGATTAAGGTAACAAGACCTCCTGGCTCTGTACTAGCAAGCCCCTTTAGATTGAAGGATGATTACGAGAACAACTGCACTCTCATATGATTAGTTAAAATACCCATCCTGAGTTGGCAGCAGGCCCAGTATTGTTGTTGTGGTGCGCTTTGAGTTCTTTGCAAGTGTGAGAGACTTCTTCAGGCTTGTTCTAAAGACTAACTTTATTTCTGTTTTGCTACTGACTCTGCACTTCTCAGGCAATTAGTGTTCAATGGAGGAGAGGACTGCAGGGAGCTATCGCTGAACAACATGTACACTGCATAGTGCTACTCAGTGGGGAAAGGGACCACCATGAGTGAAGTCGCTTGAAACTTGTACACAAGCTTCTTGACAACTGTTTAACTTTAGAGCAGCACATGCCCTTTAGGTTTTGTTCGTGGACATTTTACTAATCATCAAAATTATAAGGAAAATAAGCCAAATGTTTCCATCTCCTTTATACTGAGATCCTATAGACTCTGTTTGAAATTCTAATTTAGGATTAGAATTTCAAACAGAAATGAGAGTGAGAGTGACCCCACTGTGTATACTTAGAAAGCTGGACTCATCCATATTACATGTTCTTTTTTTCCAGATACTTCCATTAGTTGCAATCCCTTTCACTTCTGCAGATCAGCTGCAGGAAAACAACTATACTGAAGGCAGTGGATAATGATCTATATGATGTAGTGTACAGTGAACGACTTAAACCATATTGTTGGAAAGATGGAGATTTGTTTCAATATTATTTGTGTGAAATCTGTAAATATAAAATACCTTCCATCAGGCTTGGTGCTGGAAAAAGGGGCTGAGGGGGCAGGTAAAGATTGCGAGGGGGTAAACATTTTTTATAAAATAAAATATAACAAAACAATGCAATAGCTTCATAAAGGTTAAAGTTATTATTTGGTCCAAAAATTCTATTTACAACCATGAAAAGCAAGCAGGAAAGCAGGAGTGTTCTGTCTGTCTGTCTGTCTGTCAATTTACTTTGTTCCATTTCAGTACTATGGACAGCGCAGCCCCCACTTACACCTCTGCAAATAACCTCAAATTAGATTGGCACACCCACATAATTCAGCAGAATTCTTACAAAATACTGTAAACTAAATGATCCTTTCCTCAGTAGAGTTGCAGCCTCCTTGTTTGTTTGGCATTGGGGTGAGAGGCCCGGAGTAATGTTGCAGGATGGTTCTGTGTGTCCTCAGTAGAGTGGGCCATTTCAGACTGCAAAAAGTGGCAAGCTACAGATTACACCAAAGCTGTGTTGGTGAGCTCCAGCAGTGGTTTCCCCTCTGCACATCCAAAAAGTGAGGACCGTCTGGGTCAAGAGTACACAGCACCTCAACCAGTTGGCTGTTCTGTTTACTAAATCTTCTGTTCATTTCCCCAATAACACTATCCAGTGCTGAAGAAGAGCTGCTTGCGCTCTGTCCCCCTCCCTTTATCCTGCTGGCCTGCAGTACTCTCAACCATGTACTGCTTCATTGCCAAGTGGTGGTGGAGCTAGCTCGGTCGCGGCTAACTCGACCTCAGCATTATCACTGCTGCTGCTGGGGCTACTGGCCTTGGCTGTGGTCCCTACCGTGTTTTGTTTTTTCTTACAAAATCACGTTTTATTGTCTGCTTCTATGTTTGAGTGCACTATAGTAGCACTATAGTGTTCACCACTGAAAATTGATTTATGTTTGTATATGCCTTCCCTAACATATTCCCTAATATATTTTCTTATGCTCAATGAAAAAAAAACGTTGTTGTATTTATGGTTTCACAGCTGTAGCAAGCTAAGGCTGATGTTAATGGGAGCTACAAGCTAGTTTAGATTTTTGCGACACCCCCTACACACAACTAACAGCGCTGTCCATGGTTCTGAAAAAACAACAGCAATATTCATTGATCTGAAACTATTAGCTAAGTCATAGTCATATGCATGTGGTCAATAATTTTGTTGTTTTTGATATTTTTCTTCATCTTAAGCCCCCTCATGGTCCATCTTCCACAAACATACACACTAATTTAGAGCATGCCTATAGTACAGTGTCAAATTATGATTAGTGATTTGCTCAACACATGATCGCCTTGTTGGTTGTTTTTGTGTGAGTTATCCCGTCACTTTTCCACTCTATTCAGTCACGACCATTGCTTTATCCTTTAAGCTACTACTCGCTTCCTATCCTTCTTGTCCAAACACTAGCCACACTGTTTGGTGATTACTGTTAGTTAACAGTCAAAGAGAGGCTGAAAATGCAGCCTGGCATCTTGTAGTCTTAGTCAACTGCTCCACAGCAGTGTGACTGGTAAATTAAGTTGTGTTTATGACCTATATTTCTACTGGGCAGAACCTTGGAAGAAGCCTGGCAGAGGTAGTTTAAAACCATGAGCACTCAAGTCTGCTAAACAGCTGGCATGCTTTCATTTGTTGGCCTAAACACCGAAGTTGGAGGCTCAGTACTGTAAGTAGCTCTATCTTCCTTTAAAGAGTGTTTGTAAGTAATATCATTAGCCTAAACGACAGCAGGTAATTAGGTACAATGTGGCTAATTGCTCTAATTACGTGATTTCAAAAACGATTGTCTCAAAGGGACATGCCAGTGTCTAGCTTTGGAACGAGATGCAGCTGTCGGCAACTGTAGCTGTATAAGAGATGGCCTAATTATAGAGTAATTCACACAAATTAGTGTCTGTCTAATGCACATGCAGCCGTGAGAGGAGAGGAAATTTAGAAAAGCAGGGGATGACGTGTGAGAATCCAACCACGTAAATGCTCGAGAAAAATCCTTACAGCAGATAAAAGGGATCATTAAAAAGGTTTCTTCTAAACTTAATTTACCTGGGGCAATGCCACACATCACAACCACTTATTTACAGAAGGCTTTATGATCACTCAGTTACAGATACAGGTAAGGTCCTTTGAGAGCTGTCCATGTTAGCTGTTGATAAGGGGAGGGGGGAAGGGGGATTTAGCTTTTTTTTTCTCTCACAATTAAGCTCACATGCTACTCTGACAACAACGTTACTGCTTACCCTTACAACAAATATATTGTTTTTTGTTAAAAATGTAAAAACAACTACACAACGTGCATGGAAAATTACGTTTTGACTGTAACTTGACAGAATGTTTTACTGTAGCTGAGAGAGAACCATGAGAGTTTAGTTGTTGGTGAACTGTCACAGTACATATTACTGAAAAGTCTAATATCTAATAACTCTACCACTACTAAATCTGATTTGTGTTTTCATCTCTTTTATCAGCAGCTGTTACACCAGCGGCCCAAAACACTATGACAGAAAACTGTGAAATCTGTGTGCCCTTTCTGTCACAATCTTGCAAGCTTGCCTTTGGCTAAGTGAGATCAATGCGTTTCAATGTGGAGTTGGGGGTATGGGCCTGCCTTTAATTCCTTTAAGGATATGACCTCAGACACCAAAACATTGGAGGCATGTTGAGCCACTTACCACTAGGGAACTTCAGTAAGACTGAACTGTTAGTGGTGAGCACATTATTAGCGCTGATAGGAAAATTAGTGCTGATTCACTGAGATTTCCCTATGGACCCGTGCAATGATGAGTCATTCGAAAACTAACTGCCTCTGTTTGTGTGATCTGTATGTGTTTGTGTGCCTGGGTGGTGTGTGTTCCATTTTGTGTTAACTTACCAGAAGTACAAAGGGAACATGCACACGGGTCAGTCCGTCATGCTTGTCTGCGTCATGTGTGCGATCCAAGAACCTCATCAGGCCAAAGAGTCTTAGAATATCTTTGGGATCTGCAGGCATTACAGGGCACAGTAATTTCTTCCATACAACCTTCGAAGTAGGAAATTTGTCGTCAAGCTTCCAATCTGCCTTCACTTAATTCTCAGGTAGTGCTCCCTGTGGCTGCTCTCCACTTGAATGCTAACAGGCTTTAAACTGCTCTGATAGATCTGTGTGTGTGTGTGTGTGTGTGTGTTTGTGTGTGTTCGTTTAATTATCAAGCAAATCAAGACGCACAAGGGGATTATTTTAAATTAATTTGATATAATTAAGCTGTCTATTTCTGTAAAGCTACTGATATGTTTATCTTTTATACTGTTATATAAGCACATATATATACATTCAAATTACAATTTCAGAGTGCTGCAGAGATTATGTTTTTTGTAGGCTAACCCAGATGTTAACATCGCCCCGGTTCCTTCCAACAAAAAGCCAATGGAATTATTTTGATTATTGCAGAAAAGAAGCTCTGTGGCGAACAAAAGTTTAGGATACTTGCACGTTTTGTTCCGCAAAATAAGCTTTACAAATGGAGACCACTTTTAGGATTTTTTAAGCAATCACCAGAAATAAAAAGCTAACGTTAGGCTATAACTGCATCAGAGCCACATGACTTCAGTGTCACCACCACTAAACTTCCTTCTTATAATTAAATTTTGTAATTAAAATTAAGCAGTTGGAAAGTTTGATTTAGAGTCATTTGCTAGAGTGTGAGTACAAATACAGACAGACTAGTGAATAGCTAAGTCTCGAACAACGTCCGTAGTCGTAGCCACTTCTTAGCAACCGCCGTTTTTAAGACATGTAAAAGTTTCAAATTCTATGGGTGGGGTATTTACTTAAATATTTTATGTTGTAGAACAAAACCTTAAAATCTCTTAACCAATTAAAAAATACCCAGTGACCCTGAAACGAGGGAACCAGAAGTTCTGAAATGCTAACTCATCCCTGCAGCACTCGTCCAGGTTTATTGGAAATAAAATGTTGCTTGACCATTCAAGATTATCCAGTTACAACTTCATCAGTACATCATCATAAAATTAAACTGGTTGGCTTACACAAGTTACATCCTCTGTTTGTATAATATAGTACAGTCCGTCCAGTGTGATTACATATGTTTCATCGGACCCTGAGGTAGATTTTCTGAAGTGAACTAACATGGCACATATGTGAAATCTATTTCCTTCACATATGGAATTAACATATTTCTCAATATGTATTTCATTCATTCTCAGGTAACAGATCTATATTAAGGCCCAGTCATAATCACACCCAGGCTTTCCTTGCATTACCTGCCCCTTGTCACATTCGACTCTTTATCATGAGAAAATATTACCCAACTCATGTGGCAGAAACAATGACAAAGGAAACAAAATTATACCAAATGTGTACTTTATATATGGATACCAACAGGTGATGACATGTCTAGGTGATGTCTAGATATCAGGTTCCTACTGTGGCAAGATGTAGGATTCAACCCCAAGCTTGGCCGTATGTAGGTTATATTTGCTTTCTGTGGTCATGAATAGGTCCTTTATTTAGGGTCTGCATGGTAGTGTTCTACTCATACTCAAAATTCAGCCTTTAGGTTCTTACTATTCCAGTTCAATGGATCAGACTTTTCCACAATCTTCTCCACACAATCATGTTTTTGCTGTCAAACTTTAAGTTTGTTCACATCAACTCCAGTTCTTCATATCCAGGTTGAATCCATCAGAAGTCCACTCCTCGTCACATCCAGATCTTCAGACATTCTCTTCATTCTTCACCACCACCACCACCAGTGTCTACACTCCATCACAGGGGTTTGCTATACTAATCACAGCTTTACTAACCCCTTCAGGTACGATGACATCACAATGGGGTCTTTTCACATTTCTCATCTTAATTGTGCACATGTCAATTAAATATATATGTTCATTCAAAATGAAGTCTCTCCTGATTGCAATGCAGATTTTGGAAAAGTTGTTGCCTTTTAATCACTAACAGTGGATATCTGCCTTTTAGTTATTACATCGCTGAAATAGCATCTTAGGAAGTATTCTAATTCTGAAAAGCACCGGGGGATTCCCTAACCTCACTACATGTTTCCAGCAGCCCCCCAAAATATACAGCTGCTCTTTGCTCATTATGCGCTCGACAAGGGGTGCCTCCTTGCTGGATTTTCCACTTCTGGCGCATAAAAACAACCCCTCCTTGCAACTCCCTCAATACTTTGAAGGAATGGGAGAATGTAGCTCCAGATCTGGTGGCATTTGAGTGGCTTTCCCTGCTCTGTGTTTATATGTTCCAGTGCCACTTACTTTAGATACGGGAAGGCTGAGGTAAAAAAGAAAAAAAGACAAACACACAACACACTGCAAGTTGTTAAATGTTAGCATTCTTTCCAAGCACCTTCGTGCAATGTTTGGCCCTTACCTGCTATTTGTTTATTATAGAGTCAGCAGTTTAGTTCATTTAACAGGGGATTCCGTTTTTCCCCTGCAAATGGTTTCTGTTTAACTGTGTTTGCTCTTTGGACAGTTGTTGTAATTCAGTCCAGAAAGGGGTTGCCCATGATTTGCATGCTAGGAATTGAAATTTGCATGGAAATGAAATTGCCCAGAAACAAGGCCACTGAGTGTTTTCCTCTCGCAGTTACCAGAAAATGCTTAATATACAGTGTTTAAGCAAACTCACTGACCTTTCTGTGATGATGTACAGGACCACGTACAGATTTTCTGAAATAAAGTTCTGTAGTACTCTGACACATCAAACAGGCTGGTGAGTAACATGTACAGTACATTTCACATTACCCCCCATTCAGCTTTGTAACATGAGTTTGAATGCCCATGGTGGAGTCAGTATAGGATTTCCTTGTCAGCAGCGAATAATATCTACGTAATGGCTATCGAACCTGGCAGGCTTTGATAGATCTTTCAGCAGGAATCGACCTGAGGTGCTATGTGCAGTAGAGCCTCCATGTTGGTTTTATCAGTTGCTGCCTGCCAGCTGTGGAGGCCTCTTTGTCTCCATCCCTGTCTTTAATGGGCAACAGTGGCATTGAGGAAATAATGATTCATGCTTTTAATTGATGTCTTTTATAGAGGACTTCAGAAATGCATGCTTCTTTATTGGTTCATTGGTTGCAGCACACGGAAATAACTGTATCCTGCTGCTGCCTGTGTGGTGAAACGTGTAAGTGTGTATGTGGGCCGAATTGTCTCTTTACATACTATAGATTTTGTAGAAATACTGGGGATATGGTCACTTTCAGGCTTGGGTAGCTTACTATAAGCGTGAGATATTTTAACAACATACAGAATGGGCATGAGTTACAAGTTCCCTGTGATAAGTAGCTACATCAAAGCACATTCCCCTTGGTGTGAAGTCTGTAGTGCTTTTTAATTGATACCAGGACTTTCTTTCTTAATAACCCATCTGAGATTAGAAGCAGCCTTAATGGAATCACCCTTTGGCTTCCAAGGGAAAGAATTTGTTGGGTCGAAATCTGTTTTTGATATGGGAAGACAAATAATCAGGTCATTAAGGGTAACCATAAAGTGTGGCGGAAATTTGAGCAAAACACATGGAAAAAGCTGATTGTTGTGAGACTGGAGGAGACTGTGTGGCAAAGCAGCTCTTAAAACAAATGAAGCTTCTATAAATAGTGTAAACCCAAAGTACAAAAAAAGGGAAGACAATATCAAAAATGTATTTGAAAGCCAAGATAAAAATTCAAATATAGTTTTCATTGTGAGTAGGCTCATATTCTTGGATCAGAATTGGCAGACCACAAAATATGAAACTGTATATTTTTAGCAGCAAAAGGGCACATTAACAGGGCTTTCCACAAGGATATGGACCAGCCAGCCTGGGTAGTTCGCACAATTGGTCAATGGCAAAAAAATAAAAATTACAAAAGTGATCTAGGACATTTTTAACTGTAACATGGCAGTGTGAGGCTGATTTTAACTGGATGAAGGATTTTAGTCATTGGATGTATGGCTGTTAAGTTATTAGAGAAGCACGCTGGGCTAAGTTTAGCAGCAGCTTGGCTGGCAGGCCCTTAGGACATCCTTTTTCTGCCGAACCCCATCGGAGAAGCACTGATCTTTAAAGTGAAACTGCTTTTTTCAGTGTTTTTAACTGTTTTAATCACCAGGTCCATTAGTTTTGGAGAGGAGGATACCTCTGCACATAATTCACTCCTAGTAAACACCTCCTGAGCAATGAACCCTGAAGAAATCCTAATTGGGAGAAGCTGACTGCAATGATGGCAATGGTGGTGAACACAACATAATCACACACTATTTCACACTAACGTCATCAAACTTTGTTCCATCATATCCTTTCCATCCACCAATTTCCTGTGACTAACCTACTTCATAATAAAAGTCAACTTGTGTTTCACCAATTAAATGCTTTTAATGTGAAACTGCAGCAGTTTTCAGTGTGCATTAGCAGTAATACTGCATTTTTTCTGGGAATAAAAGTACCCAGCTGGACTTCAGTAAGTAGTCAGCTGTTTGGTCGGTATCTGGAGATTATGGAAAGTTCTGCATTAACTGTAATATCTATACTAATGTGTGATGCATCACAACTTCCTGGCTGTTTTCGGCAACCACTTGTAATGCCTTTTGTTTTCTGCCTTTTTTTTTACAAGAGTGATTAACAGACACAGCGTGACAGGGGTTTGGTTTCTCCAACCCTTTGATACGTGTATCTTTAAGATTGCAGCATGGCAGGTCATGATAAAGGCAATGAATAAGTTGATCCACCCTCACACTCATTATCCGACCATCCGTAGCACAAAGTCAGAAGGTCCTGGGTGTGAATGGTCTGGAGTGGAGGACAAAGCTTTTAGAGCCACAGGGTTGTTATCTGCTTGCTCCACTTCCTTGAGACTCATGGAACCTTTTGTTATGTAGCCTTAAACACCAATAACTTATTTAAAGGGATGTGTTGAGGGAGAATCAGCACGTCTACTGATGACGCACACAGGTTTCATTTGATTTGTTGAAGCTAATTTGTTTCTTTTTCAATTTTTCTAATAGACCAGCAATAGGTAGTTATTACCATCCCTGAAGCACTCGATTTTGTAAACGGAAATAACATTTTCTTTAAATATCCATCTTTAGGAAAAAGTTGCTATCTGTCATTATAAAATGATGATTGCAACATACAGTCATTGCAGTGCTTTACCTCATTTTGCAGTCAGATCCACTATATTTTAGAGAAACCACACTCATAAATTTCAAGGAAAATGTTTTCCAAAATGGATAGGAATAGCATTTTGGAATTTATCTCTGCAATATCTTTTGATAATGATTGGATCCAGTGCCTGAAAAAAACAACAACACATATGCACATTATCAGGATATGATAGCATCAGGCATCTGCTAACTGAGTTACTGAATGGAACTTATTACCGTCTAAGAAAAAGAGTTCCAGTGATTAACTATGGATTATACAACAGGTAGTTACAGCCAAGCAATCAGATTTTTCACATAAACAAACTGTGCACTACAGACACACACAGGAAAATAAAAGTAGAAAAAAACATTTGACTTTTCTGCTCAGTGTTCATTCATGATATCATAATCATAGAAAGAAAAGACAGCTTGTAACTTAAAAAGGTCATGTGTCAGATTCAAGGAGGAACTAGGAAAATCAGAGTAGGGGATAGGAACAGGATGTGTTTTCCACTCCATCAGCACTTACTCCTGAGTTGCCCTTGAGCAAGGCATTGTTAACTGCACTCAGTGACTGAAAATACACTATGTATCCCACATCCACATGTGCATGTGTCTTGATTTAATACAGTCGCAGCCTCTTTCACAGACCACAAACTTGCCAGGATAAATAAGGCTTTAGTGCATATGTATTGTATTATCGAGATAGTGGACTACCACTGATATTATATTGCTCCAAATTCATCACAGGATTCCTAAAGGAGACTTTAAGTACATCTCCTGATCCCAGAAATACCCTCTAAATCTCCTAAATTATCTAGTTGAATAGTACACCATTTCATTCCTCGTAGGGAGGATTTTAACAGACCCTTATTAAACTGATAAAAGACGGACACCATTTTGTTATGGATACTGCTTAGTTTTTCCAGCAGTGAAGGAGGTAAGCACACATCAAGCTGTTAAGATTAATTTACCAAAACATTTGAATGTGATCAAGGTTAATTTCCTCTCAAGAAATGGTTCTGCCTGTGGTGGCATTTGCCACTTTCCAAATCAAAACCATTGTACCTGTAAAAGTCAGAGACCTTTCTGGTCATGGTTTTAAGAGTGAGCTGCTTGGTGTGTTAATGCACACGAGGCGACCGTTTATGGTGGTGTTTCCCAGTGAGTACTGTAGTACTGCCGGAGCACTTGTTTTGTTTTGTTTTGTTTTTGTTCTGGATTTTGGAAAGAATGTGTTTCCAACATAGATGAGCCATGCCAAAGACCCCTTGATGATGCCTCGTCCTACACAACCACTCCCAGATGCTTAGCGAGTTTTACGAAAAAGACTTTCCTCATTATTTGGGGCTTTACTTGTTTGGCATCATGCTGGCCATGTTCACCAAAGCACAGAAATGAGTAGGTTTTTATTATAAAATGTGGGAAAGTCAAAACCTTCAGATATGGGCTCTACTTCAAAGTTTGTGAGCAGAACAATGTCATGGTAGAGCGTATGTGAAATGAGTGATGCCAGTAAAGAAAAAGAAAAACAGATGGAAGCAGGAGTGCTATGTTGTAACAATAATTATGTAATTTGTTTTTCGGTGTTCCCTCTCGCAGTTGTAAAATGTGTCTATGTACACCTTAGTAGAAGAAGAAAATATATATTTGGCTTTGGTCAAGTGGACAGCGTTAGTGTTAAATGCTTCTGAAAAAATGTATCATAGAAATGTAAATTAGAGGAAATCATTTAATGGAAATTTGAGAGTTTGGCTTTGAATGTTCACATTTACACAACATGCAATTCAATTTCTAATAATTCTAATATACCCCACAATGCATTCTTTTCCCAGGCATGTAATGAGATGTAGAGTTAAATGCATTCAAAGGCAAAAGATGAGAAATGCTCTTTTCCTTGAAGGCTTATCCGACCTTCCCCATTTGTAGATAACATAGCTCAAACCCACAATTGTACACTTAACACCATTTCTTCCATGATATAGACAGCCACATGCTGCACCTCGGTTGGTGCTCACTTAATGATGTAACGCTTTTAGAGCATGGTTCTGCCGGTTCCTCTTCAGCCAAGTAGGATATCCAAGCCCAATACCTGTGGGTTTTGGGGTAAAGGGAGAACTGTTTCTTTGCATGCAGCATTAATTTGCACTGTATGAAACACACTGCAGTAATTTGACTGCTCAAAATAGATTCCCAGTGTGGAATAACTGTGGGAAATGGAATTGTGTTTGCTTATAAATTCAATAGCTTTATATGTTTTTTTCTTATTTCCTCCTTTTTGTGCTTGGTTTCTTGAAGTAAATGCAACTATATTAAATGCATTAAATTTAAGAGTAGGGAGCCAGTTTGATGGTAAAAGATATGGATTCAGATATCAAGCCACAGATCAAGATTAACTGACAGAATTTCAGAGAATGGAAATTTTTGTGAAAGTTACTGGATCTTCAGTTTAATTCTACCTTATGTAACCGTGCTGTAGTCAAGCAGCTGCTTTTTTATTATTTTTACTGGTAATAAAACAGATTTTCTTACTTTTATGAGCGTATATCCAGCAGGCTCTTTTTAATGCTTGTGTCTTTTCTTTATTACAAATAAAATGCATGTTGCAGTATGAAAAGACTTATTTTCACTTAATCACATGCTGTATTGCTTTCGCCAGCAATTCTCTAGCTCTTAACTGTCATTTTCATCTCAGAGCTGCGGACACAGTAGACACTTAGTTCTGCTTAGCTTGGGAACCAGAGGGTGGCCACTTCAACTCCAGCTGGAGAGGTGTCACTTCAGCTCCTGGGCACTGCCAAATTGCCCTTACTGAAAGTTACTGATTTCTAACTACTCCCGGGTGCAGTTACATGGCAGTCCCATCACTCCACCTTCTCTCCACATTTGCATGTCCATGTGCCCTGTGTGTGTGTGATTGTGTTTTTGGTCTTGTGTGTAAAAAAGAAATCAAAGGAAAAATGTTACCATTGCGGATTGAAAAAGTTAAATATTCTTCTTTTTTCTATGGCCTTATATATCAAATATGTGATAGCCTGCCAGGTTCTGTGATTGTCTGTGTTTTGATGCTGCGTTTCCTAGAATCCACCTGCCAGTCAAACAGTAATTGTACCATGATGTCTGTCATTGGACTTTCATCTACCCAGTTCTTCATTGGTGTATTTCAAGCTAAAAACTGCATTACATCCTGTGCATCAAGGTACACCACAAAGCTGTGATTATTTTGCTGCTGTGCTATACTGACATTTGAATGTTATGAGTGTCTCAAAATGTATGTTATGTAAAATGAAAAAAACTATTAATTCAATCAAGTTAAATTGTATTATAAAATGCTGTGCAGTGCAATTTCTGCCTTTGTGATCAGTTGGTCAAGTTGGATTCAGTTCAGCGCAAGCAGTCTCCATTGTGGTCCAGGTCATTAGGTTGTTTGATCTCATCACCAAATACAGCGGCACAGTGTCTCCTGTACTGTACTGGGAACTGGGACTTTCACAACAAACAGGTGATTAGCATCGGAGGGGAAACAAATGGCGGACCCGATTCGGAACCAGCGCCGCTGCCTTATGGGGAAGATTACTGGCAGGTGGGGCCAATTGGCGAACAATGGCTCAGTCCAGGGTTTGAAGGGCAGATGATTGCTGACAGATGGAAGCCTCCAAGTCCAAGAAGAAAGCAATCAGGTGGGAGAGGAGGACAGGAATGTGGGGGGTCGACGGGAGGAGGGCAGCGCCATTGGTACCAGCCGGATGAAAGTCTGGCATGATGTCAGCCTGACTCAGCGTACACATCCACACTTACCGTGGCCTTAGGCTAGGCTGATGTAATGTCCCCCCTCCCTAAGTGGGGATGGGTTATGTTTCGCCATGGAGGGTGGAAGGGTCACAAGGAGCAACCGAGCTAGATAACTGTAGACAGGCGCCACCAGAAGCTGCCCAGCTTAAAGACTAAGCATGCTATCAGGTGAAGCCATCTTTTAGAGCTTCCTTTTGGTGGTGCTTCAACATGTGTCTCTTTGTCTGCTGTTGTTATTTACTTTGATCAACGTTTTTCTTTTTTTGAAATGCATTTACTTTTGTCACTGATAAGCAGTCAGCTTCTGTAAAGGAATATGTCGGTAAAGGTTCTTCTTGCTGTGTAACACAATTGGATCAATATATGGTTTGATGACAGTTGTTTATTCAGTAAGTCAGCAATGGTATTGTTTGGATAACCTGCAGCTGCAGAACAATTAGTAAATGCAGTGAAAAATGTCATATATTTTATTTATTAGTTCAATAAAAACTAATTTAAAGAAAATTATTACAACATATACTGTTGTGAAATACATTTTTCCAACAGACTTTAATACCGGTAGGCAGTCCTTACCATGTAATGATAGTTCTGTATTATCTTTGATTTTGTTGTTGCTGCTGTTGGATGATTTTTACAAACACAGTAAGCGGGTCAGAGATCATTAAGATATCACAGAGTAATTACACTCCATCAGCCTGTTTGCAACGACCACACACACATTTTGTAAAATGCTTGTTGGCCTAAGTGACTGAGGGAAGGATATAGGGGCTATTTGTGTCCTCTGATCTCCAAAATCATGTCATCTCTGAAGAGGGGCCAGAGTAAAATTCTAAATGCTAGATGGCAGTACAGTGGGGCTTTTCATCATGTTTATACCATATTCTTTCAGAAATACTGACCCTGAACTACACAGACATGGTGACCCGTCCAGGCTGTACCCTGCCTGTCCCTGATTGTTTTTTTGGGATGGCACCCTGAACAGCATATACTTAAGTTTAAGACAATGAATATATGAAATAATTTATTATTATTTAATCAACAACATTAACTGAACCTGTAAAGAAACAACTCATTTCTTTTTGGCGGCAGGGTGTCACAACTTCAGTTCTCATTTCCATTCCCCTTCTCAATTTGTGCATAAAAAAGTGGAAACGTGGAAAGTGGAAATGTTTAAAAATATTGCAAAGACCTTTTTGCTCTTGGCTGAGGTGGAAAAGTTGGTGTAGGTGAGGCTTTGGCTCCACTGAAAAGACTGCTCATTGTGGCAGATAAAAACATCAGAGTTATGTTTCCTCAAATAAATATATGAAACAAAGATAAATGCCAGATTTCCATCATGTTTTGCGAATTTATGAACATACAATTTACACTTCCAGTCTACAGTAAGAGCACATAAACCAGCCTTGTAAAGACATGTTTATGAACTCTGACATGTGAATAGAATAACTCAACTCACCGTATACGTATGATGCCCAGTCAACAATGATGAATCAAGGAGCTTCTGGGAAATAGAACATAGAAGAAAATGCAATTACAGATTGAGATGCAGCTATAATTAAACATTTCCAAGGGAGTGGCGGTACACCTGGAATGCCTCCCGAGTGGAAGTAACACTGAGAGCCTCATCAGCATGGCGCCATAATGATTTTAACACTGGGCTTTATTCCGGCTGTTACCATAGCAGAGTCTGGATCCATACAGCTGGCAATTACTTTAGAGGCACAGACCAGAGTGAGACAGACAGAAAGAGAGATAGTTAGATAATGGACAAAAAACAAAAGAAGGCGAGAGAGACAGGGAGTGCAACCAACCTTCAGGTGTTAAGATATGGATTACTGCCAGGGTTGGAGACAGTGGTGGAGTATTCCCTAATTCAACAAAAGTTAAATGTTGTGTATGTAATTTAAAAGCCACCAACTTACAGTTTAGCCTAAGAGAGCATCATTTTATTATTATTTTTTATTCCCTTTGAAAATGATGGACACTTCACCTCATGTTTGCACACTTTATTTGTTTTTATGTGACAACACTATTAAATTTAATCTTCAAATGGATGTAGCATAATAAATATATCATAAACCTCCATACCAAGTAAATTAAATACACTATACATAGTAAATATACATACTCAGTTACAGAAACTGAAGTAACTGTAATTATTTACTGTATTATTTTGCACTATTCTGCAATGGCTAATTTCCAACATAAACCTCTGTTGTGATTTTCAGCTCTTCTCAATCAGACAAACAGCGACTGTTGCCCAAATTACCCGGCTGTTCATTTTCCCATGATGCCACTCTGGTCTTTTACATAATTAAAAATTCCTACATAATGACCTTACCAACAGATCAACACCAAAAATGTATTTGTGTTAGTGTTACAGCGAGGTTACTACACGAAAATAGTGACATATAGTGAAGTATAACCCACTTCCCTCCACCATTTCCTTCGGCGCCACCACTTTCATTTATCAAAAAACCAGAAGATGTCCAACAGCAATAATTTCAGAGATTGACATAAATTTATTTTTAGAACATGATTATGGCAGTTGCTACACATTTTCCACCAAGCAAAGGGGGTCTGCACTTTGCAAAATGTTTCTTTTTCTTTGCGCAAAAATGTGACTATTCCAACTGTCTTGCACAGGACTCGCTGGCCCTGCTGTTCTGTAGCTGAGCAACATGCAAACACACAAAGCTTCATTTGTAAAGCAGACGGTCCGGTTATATGATACCCTTCCACTTTAGTCATGGTCTGGGTTCCTGGTTTTCTTATCCGTGGCAGCAGGGCAAAAATGGAAAGTATGAATTCAATTTATTGTATTTTTCAGCTTTTCTGTAGCCCAAAATAACTTTCCACTTACTGTGCCATTATGTATTTTTAGCATTTAAAAAAATAGTCACTTTTAAATTACATATCCCTTTTCAGCTGACATTTTACACGTTTGGACATTCTATAAAATTGTGTCAACACAGTTCAGTCCCTTTTAGTGTGAGGTAACTCCTGAATGTGATCGGCTGAGGGAAAGCACTGGTCTAAATGAATCTGCTACCTGACTTGAGCCTCTTATATGCATGGTTGAATCAAGTATAGTGGTTTTTATACTCTTCAATCAAATGTTGTCAGCAGTGCCACAACATGATGGCTTTCGCTTCTTATGCTACAGTAATAATTCTTGTTGCCTGTAAACTCGCCAATGTCATCTTCCCAAAATGGTTAAATGCAGTTATAAAAACTCTTGGGAAACAGGCATTTCTGATTAGAATGGTTATTTGATTGAATGTAACAGACTTTTAGGCAACATGTAAGGGACTGCTGGTGCTAATGCTAATGGATCCTAATAAACAAACATGTCTAAAATAAAGAGAAAAAGAGAACGAGAGAGAGATAGTGGACATGCAGAAACTTTATTTGGTGCTTACAGTAAGTCATAGTAGTTCTTTGTAAATGGTTTCACAGTGGAGCAACTTCCAATTTGAGTGTTGTGGATCTGTAAACCAGCATGCCTGCCTATGTGTGTAAGGGGTATAAGTAGAAAAACTAAATGATCTCTCTAACCTAAGGTGAGGCAAAGACAGAGCAAAGAAAACTGGTTTCAAAAGTGTGGCACCAAGTTAAATGTATATTATTATGTAATTGTTAATAGCGAAGTAAAACTATTAAAAAGCCTGTCAAACTCAGTCATCATAAAATTCAAAAGGCAAAGCAAAGTGAGAATGTGCAAGTAAATCAAGTTATTTTATCTAGCAGGAAGACAAGCTTTGTAAAAAGTTGTGATTGCGCTTATAAAAACATTTACCTCCATGGGCCCCCAAAAGCAAGGACAGCTTTATTCTACTATTGCTCTCATTGCAAGCTAAATTACTAACATGTAAAAATAATGGTTAAGATGTAATGATGATGTGTAATATATTACAGTGGATGTCACAATGTTTGTAGGTCGTGCACATTATCCAACAGGCCGTGCACTTACGGTGCCGTTTCATCTTTTCAGAAAAGGAAACATTACCTCAGCCATTCACCAGAAATAATACAGACTCTGGTCGGTTGTTTACATTTGATTTTTCACTGAAAAGGTGAAGAAAAGAGAGAGAGAGAGATTGTGGTTGAAAAAATGTGGAAGGGGGCTCAGATGAACTAATATTGCAGTAAATGTAAAATCAGCTGGGTTTATTTTAAAGCAGCCCTCTATTTTTATAGTAATTTGTGCCGCTCATTTCATGTTAGTCTTGGACGTAGCTTTGTGAGAGTGCGGAGCCGTGTTAGATTAGCCATCTGCACAGTGTAAACACAGACCTATTCTGCTACAAAAAAAAAATGTAGTGCAGGGATGAGATGATGTTAGTGCTATCTTGTTAAAGTCGCACGTAAAAGCAGTCACATTACTTAGGCTTTACATTCACACATCATACTGAGCTGTGTAAATGACAGAGGCAATTGACGCAGTCAGAGTCAATCCCCTGCACGGCTATGATTGACTATAATTAAATCATGTGTGCATACCTATGTACAGCCCGAGCTCCGCCACATCAAAACAGCGTGAGCGTTCCCTGCTCAGAGAGAAGCTGAACCTGATGAGCACATGGCAAGGGCGTTGTCCATTAAAGAAAACCCCTGAGTTTTCTCAGAGCTTTCTGGGTTTGTAGAGCTGCGTTTTAGGTGGTCCTGCGGAAAGTCAGGCACCAAAGGGCTCTCAGGGTCTGTACAGTGTTGAACTTTTTTCCCCCAGTGTAAAGGCTAAATGTTATTTTTCTCTCCTTTCTCTCCCTCACTATTCAACTTGTTTTCCCTCGCAGTCGCCTTAATGAGACATCAAAGACCGGCGAGCCACAGCTGTGATTTGGTGTTGTGTGAAATCATTGGGCTAGAGCTCCTGGTGTGTGCCAATGGTGGGTAAAAGGTGTATGTTAGCATTGAGTTAAAGCTGGAGTAGGGTCAGGTTAGATTAGATTTATACTGGGATTATACCTGAGATCAAATTAGGGAGTATATGCACATACATTTATGACTTAATGAAGGGTACTTTAATAGTTGATGTATTATTAATAATAATTTAATTTTTTCACTTGCATTGTGGAAGTACCCTTGAGCAAGGCAATTGCCCCTCTGGATAAGAGCTTCAGAAGGCCTCAGTACAAAATGTGGATATACAACAAGATGAGACGGTTATCATTAAACGTAGCAGAAACTGCAGTCTCCTCATACTCTCTCATGTAATGTGAGACGAGAGAGCAGCCCTGAAAAATCTCTTCATTTCCTTTTTTCTTCCTCTCACACTTGAGAAACTTTGAAGTCCATCTTGCTGACACAACGTCCTTTCCAGCCAGGAAAGGGAGGGTTTTCATTGTTTCTCAGATCATATGTAAAGTTCAGTGTCTGAGACTGAGGTTTTATATGATGTATTTTTTTTATTCTGACCTATATTTTGCACTTAAATAAGAGAACACCAATAGCTAATTTATACTGTTAAAAAAATTGTAATTTGTTAATATATTCATACTTCCAGAGAAAGGATCATGTGCAAAAGGTTAAGTTAAATTTTTGGCTTAAATGAGAATGAATTTGTCATAATATTAGTAGATAATGGAATGATGCAGCTAGTGCCATATATCACTGCAAACTAACAGTACCGTAACTGACTTAGGAGTACTTAGGTTTTGCCTGGTGCGGTCACGGCTGTCGTCAGATAACTGATAGTTTATCAGAATTAATTATGTCAAGCTGACACAGAGAGTTGTTCACCTAGGGCCTGGAAATAATAACCTTTGGTAGCTAACAAGCACAGTCACTGAGACTTAATAAGAGCAAGACACATGGCTGTGTTGAAAAGTGTTTTTGTGTAATTGTTATATAACCTTCTTCCCTTTATCTTTTTTACAGCACAGTAATTAATCTCATCATACTTAAAAGGATTTAAGGTTACATAATAAACATATCGTGTATTTTTTTCTAGACAGATATTCGTATAATAATTTGTATCGAGTCAAAACATTGGAGAGCAGTTGCCAGAAGAGTAGGCTACATACGGTTTTACTGCTGCTAATATTATTAGAGGAATCAGATTATTTAATTTTATGTAGTAAACAAATTCCAGACATTGTTACAGATTTGTCATGTCATGCTTCTCCTTGACTGGAATTTCCCCTAAACATGTTAAGTCATTCTATTTGTTTGCGTCGATGGATCATCTTAATGCTGTGATACACTGCCGGAGTGAGTCACTATTTTCTAACCCGGGCGCTGATTTACTTTCACTCCTTCCATCACTTCCCTGTGAGCTCATTCTAACTGTGCTAAATAGAAATGCTCTTTGTAAACAGCCTCTGAATGTTTCCAATGGGAGGATGTGTTGAAACGACCCCACCAGCGATCATTGTGCTTGATACTGCAATGAGAGGACATCCAATCACGGGTTGCCTACGTGACACAAACAGAGGAGATGCTTTGGGTTGCACAGTAGAAAACTTTTTCTTTTGTGGATGCTGGTTAGCAACAGTGAGAAACGGTTGTCTTGGTTCGGTTTTTGTGTACTGTTTGTATATATGTGCTGTGATGATCTCAAGGGAGGAAACGGTGAGTAATTATTACTGCAAGGTTGAATAATAATAAGTTTTGCTCCACATTTAATCTTACATAGGGACTGATATTAAATTACAGAAAGATTACTGTAGATGACCTAAGTTTTTGGTTTAACACAATGACTGATTTACTGATGATCAGTTTAACAGACTGAATCCTTGTTTTCAATTTTCTATAAAATCAAAATAGGTGGCTGAAATGACTTATCTTTGCTTACATTTTTGCATTACACAATTGGGTTTTAGAATAAAAATCATACAGAATAATATAATGCATGTACTGTATTTCCACAGCTTTTTAGGTGACTGAAGGTGACAGAATTGTTTTATCAACACGTGCACCAGATTAATGAAAGTATCTAATAATTTCCTAGAAGCCAATTATAGACAAATGGCTTATTTTATGGTTTCCTATGTTTTTTTTCCCATTATAAAAGCCTACTGGGAATAATTTATCCCCTCCTGGGGAATTTACATCTGATCACAATCCATTGACGACTCTATTTTTCCCTACTGTGTCTCACCAAAGCAAAGTGGTATGTAAATACTCCGAGCAGCAGGGATGTCCTCTGTGGGAGTGAAGAAAAGAAGGGCAATACCAAATTAAAAGAGAAAAGGATGGAAGGATGGAGTCACATAGCCATGGGGACCCACGGAGAGCCTTTCTTCCACCATAGTTGTTGAATAATGACCTCAGCTGGTTCTTTTCATCACTAAATTACAGCCATTAACTTCAGATTAATCATCATCATGCCTTTCACTGAGAAGGAGACCATATTGGATGAAAATTAGCTGAATGTCCTCTTAAGGTTGACAAAAGTCCTACTATTTTGTGGCAATGTTTGTCTTTCAAGTTCATAATGTCTTTCAATGTCATGTATTCAGTTTCATTCAATGTATTTACAGAAATCAGGTTCAGGTTTCAGCGAATGACCAATTACATGCAAGGATTCTGTTTGTTATTTAGTTTTGCTTCGTCACTGTCACGTTTTACAGTGAGTCCTCTGTTGTTTGCAACTTAGGTCCAGACCACTTCTGACCTGCTGAGAAATATTTTTTCCTTTTCCTTGTTCTGTTTCCACAAATGTGTGTAAATTTACTAGCACTGTATGTTGTGTTCAGGCTCTAGTTTAATTTTTCTTGCATTATGGCCTGTAGCACCCCAGGAATCCCAAGTTCTTTCATTCTTCTTGACAGCCAGGCAGATTCATTGGTGGCACAGATAGTACTCCACTTCAGAGAAGGCATTTGTAGTTTGGCGGGAGATGAGGAAAGACGGGAAAATGGGAATCACTTACCATCATGTGGCTGCTGGGGCAAGATCAGAGAGTCACTGCTTCTCCATCTTATGTATGCTGAAGTGCTGAACTAAAGCAATAGCACAGTCAAGGAGTAAATTGCGTAAGAACAAGAGCTCAGCACTGGATATTTTGGAGATTGTCATTATAGATAACTCCAAGAGAACTGCTTTTACACTTCCCATCACACACATTGGCGGCAAAGTAATGTGATGCACAGGTGCACTCCAAGTCACTTTTGAAAACCTTATCCATGTTAATGAACTTGACTTAAAATTTTAAACATTAGAGTAATGTTAGTCTCACATCTAAGTGGACTTCTTTTCAAAAAAGAAGTGAATTGGAGCGCCTGTGAAAAGGAGCATGCATGATTAGCCATTGAAAAGATTTATGTAACATAAATGTTCATACTTATTTTCTTAATCTAATTATTGTAAAACTCACAACTTCACTTTAGTTGTCCAATTAACATTTATAGCCTCAGACAACTCCCTGTCCAAATCTGATATGACAATGGTGAGCCCCTTTCAAGTCTACTCCTATCTTAAACACCTGTCAACTATATTATATTATATCAGACATAGCAGACATGAAATGTTGCATCAAAAAATGGTATCTTTTTCTCCAAACTTAGGGTGCTTTCACTAATCACTGTATGTGCAGGACAAACGATCTGATGATGTGAGAGATGTCTCTGCCAACCCACGCAAAACTTTAGGTGTGTACACTGGGATCTGTTACGCACCACCCGTGAACCCCAGATGCACAAACACAGAAACAGTAATGTGATCCGCCATCTTTTCCCCACTAGGCAGATTTATGCACATAAATCATTTCCTACGCTGTGTTTTGGGGGATTTATAGCAATAATAGGCCATCTCTGCCATTCCCATCCTGTTCCCTCCCTGGGAAAAAACCTCACAGGTCTTAACTTTTGGTCACATCGGGTTTTCAGTTGCAACGTTACCTTTTTCTAACCTCACAGCCCCTAAACCTAATCATGTGTTTCCATGGAGTTACCTGCCCAATCTAATCTCGGAGAGCTTTGAAACAGTGGCAGGCCGGTGCTAACAATGTTTTGGAACATGTCCACATGACCCTTTTCTGCTGTTTGATCGTGTTGGTTTTACTGGGAGGGTCCGCTGGTAAAACATGAAGACTGCTTGTACAATAATACCGCCACTGTCACGTTTAATAGATGTCTTGATTGTGTGTGTCATTTGCAGCTGTGAATTTCATTATTGTTTTGTCTATAGCGGAGGTACTTTACATTACGTGTGATGTGTAAGGTTTTTGATGTTTACTTTGATTTGCAGTCAGGCTGATACATGACAATGTCATGCTCAGGGTTGATTAGCTGATTATAGGTATGAACATCTAGTCCATCAAAGGGCAATTCTTTCACCTAGTACTATTCTCCATTTTAACATTTGCTAAATACAACATCAGTGTCAGTGTGCTTGGTCATCATCATGATCTGCTGAAATGTAAACCAACCAAGTGTGTATTGTTTCAGAGTCAGACACTCACTGTTTCTGAGAAGTGTTCCTTTGCAAAAGCAGCCACACTCTTAATATAATTACTTAAAGCACCAAAGACAGAAAAAAGATCAGCCTCGAGTTGAAAGCTGTAAATAGTCAGTTAACTTAGTATACTACATAAATACATTGTTATGACCTTGAGACTGTATTTATTTGATGTAAGTGATGTAAAAGTACATAAAACCAAGAGTAACCAAGTTACAAGAAACAGACACCTTGATTTGATGAACCTATTATTGTGACGCACAGCTTAGGCGATGACGGTGGTCTGCTAGGGTATTAGTCAGCCATGTTATACATTCCCACTTGTTTAAGATGTCAAACTCAAATTTTGTTCTTGACAGCTAAACTCTCCTGAAGACAGTGAACAGTAACTGTCTGTATAACCCATGCAGCTGTTTAAACTTTCTCATTTATACATCAACAATGCACTACTCTGTCAGATCTCACTGACATGTTAACCCTCCGCAAAACTCTCTAAATACTTTGCCGCATGCAGAACTGTTTATATCCAATTTATATTTCCAATAGCAGCTCACTGGGAGTATAAAGTGCAACACAAGTTGGACCACCTTTTCTAGATCATGTACTTAAAGTTGAGAACAAACTATATACACCCCAAGTAAGACTGGAGAGGATCACGTTCTCCAGTGCTAGTTTAACTACACTGTAGCCTTGTCGCTGTAATGTTCTTATTCTGAGGGACCAATAGTTAAGGATTGATCTTCAATTAATATCATTGTAACTTTGTACTAAAAAGCAAAAGCTAGAGTCAAAGCCACACCCACAGTTCAGTACAGTTCAAACACTGTATTAGTTAAGTCTTCAGTGATGAGAGACAATCAAGTCCAGTTGTGATGCATTGGCTAGAATTAGTCTTTTCCCTTTACTCTAAATGTACTGTTGGGTTGACCCACAGAACATCGTCAGCTGACCTGTGGCAGTCGGGACAGATTTGATGTCCAAACTCTTCTAACCTGCGTCCATCTATTCACATCTTGGGCATTTAGCTAATACTGTAATCCAATACGTCTGCAAATGAATAGGTTGGTTAGACACTTGGAGTGGACACGTGGCTGTTGATGGACTCGTTGACATTAGGAGAGAGCAAACCTGAACTCCTAGGCACTAGGCAACCCAGCAGCCTGACGTGGGGAAGGCACAGTTGTCTGAGCGATAAATGTGGAGAGTAGTAATGGGGGATAACATCATCCTCAAGCGGAGGAGCCCATCAGGGTTGGCTCCTCTTTATGACCATCATAAATGGATACTGCACACTCATTTCCCCTGAAGCACCTGCATAACCGGTCTCATGTAGCTATGTGAGTTTAATGTCAAATGGCATTTTTTTCTCTTTTTTTTCTCTCGGGAAGCGTTTTGCTCAGCACATTTATTTTCTCAGCACATTAATGTACTGCTATTGGAGTCTAAGAAAACCCTTAGCGTTCTGTTTTTTTCTTGTGGCGCTGGATTGTCCAAGTCAGTGTGGGGATTTAAATTGGTCACAGGCCCACTTCTGTAACCCTTGACCAAGCACCACCACCTTTGCCTAGTCACAATAAGATAATGGTGTCTATCAATGTTTTTATAATGACAAGGCTGTATCAGAAGACGCAACGTTTGACGCAGTTAGTTCAAACATGCAATGGACATTTATCTGCTTCCTGTAACTACTGCACTTTTGCAGGATGTGTTTCCAGGATGTAAAGTGGAGATAGACAGGGCGAGTGCTGGTCTACAGTTGTGTTGAAGCACTTACACTATGGAAATTGTTCATACTGCCTTGACACATAAAGCAAGATCAAATAGAGGACCTCACTGAGGGGGTTGATTATCAGGTCAGATGCTGTCTGAGAAAGAAAGTTACACAGATGTTATAGAGATATACTGTTGATGTAATGCTGGGCTATGGCACTGGCACTTTGTAAAGTTTACGAAGGGTGAAAGTGTGCAATAACTGGCTCTTTCTTGGTTGTAAATACATTTTCCCCAACCTTATTGTAACAGTAGATGTGGAACTTGTGAGGGCATGCTGAGCTTTATTTGAGCAGACAAGAATTAGTGAGAATGAATGACGGTAGGCTATGTAAGAAACTACTAATATGGGACACAGGTGGTCTTTGGGCATAATACATCATTGTATTTTAGAGAAGCATTTTTAAGAGGCATAAATCTTGAAGTTCTTTATTAGTATTACTAAAAAAAATGTGAGAGGTCTGCTGGATTTGTGCCCAGCTCAGGGGTAAGATATTGCTTTTAACTGGAAGTTTTTAGGTACTGATAAACAGGCCAAGTTTCACAATTTATGTGAGTCAGAAGAAGTTTAAAACAAGATACTATTTGTATATGGTGTTGTTTATATCAGATTTCTAAGAAGGGGTTACTAAAGCATTAAAAGATTATTATAAGCGTTTATATAAGGAAATATTTGATATTTTTTATATTATCAGCTTGTGTGTTTCTTACTGTTGCTGGTAGGTGTAAAACAGGTATTTCTTTTTTGTCTGGAAATGTCCTGATATATTATGTTTCTTTTAAACATGACTACTAAATTCCAAGACCTTTATTTTTAATTTATTGAATAAATAATTCTACCCTACTTCTACTTCTGCCTCTGTTAGGTTTTCCTTTTTACAGGAAGGTGATGTGATAGAAGCAGAGACTGAAGAATAAAATCCTGAAGGGAACACTGAGTTATTCCGCTCTCAATGATTTAAAATGGTTCATAATACTTCTAAATCTGCACATTTCCTAATGGCAGCAGTTGTGTGTCTGTACTGTCAGAGTTGTAGATGATGATGTGCACATGATTTGATATTGTGAGTTATGGTACTAGCTAAATGTCATCAAGACCTTTTTAAAGATTATCCATTAAACTAAACTAGTAGAGGAAAAATGTTTTTATGCACAGTTTGCTTACATTGCCAAAGCTTGCCTCACCACAGCGAAATAGATTAGACATTGCCGTGCCCTTCTGAAGTGAGGAGCCATCGCCAAAGTAGTTGGAGAGGTATTTTGGTTCGGCCACTCAATGACATCATCGAGGAGTGCGCCCTCGTTAGCAAGAGGGAGGGAGAGCAATTAGCCAGTGCAATTAACCTTTAAAAGGCTGCCTATCTGGAATGAGCGAGGATGAATAATAGTCAAGTCCCCAGTATAAATCCAAGGCACTGCCATCCAGAGACCCCCCCCTAGAGACTGCTGAGGTAAATGGCTGCAAGGGCACCATTGAGGAGCTTGGTGAGTCAGGGATAGGAGAGACTGCAAACTCACACACACCTTCGCATAAAACGTCATATTAAAATGTGTCAAATGAACCTACTACCTTTTGCATCAATTTGTAAGAGAGATTGGCAGAAGATTCAGAAAAGGTGTTGCTCCCAGTGAACATAAATCACTCCCACGATGCCCTGCACTGACAAATGGGACAGTTTGATGCCGTCACAGTGACGTCTGAGAGGGTGTGAGAGCAGAGCTTGTGTGTTTGTGTATGATAAGGGTCAGTGTGCATTTCAGGTCATTGTTGTCCAGGCATTGACAACTCCCACCACCACATCAGCTGCTGCCACCCACCAGCTTAATTACCCGAAGAACAAAAGATGGATGCATGTGAATGTGTAATGACAGTGCCTGACTCTACAAGGGCTAGGTTTCTTTATTTTTGTCTTAAAATTATAAGGTTATCTAGGAACGTATGCAATTTTCTATATTAACATTTGACAATTATTACAACAAACACATTTTTAGAGCAAAGACCCAATAATCAATCAGTTTTTTTTCATACATTTGCACATAAACAGCAGCTCATTGGCCCTGTCTTGGCATTTTTCTCTGTATTTTGTATGACAAGAAGCTAAGTTGAGAGTTGAGAAAACATTAAAACTTTTGAAAATTAGTTAAAACACATCTACTACTTAAATATATGTATATATATATACATACAAAGTTGATGAGCCCTAGAGTGGTGTGTGTGAGAGTGTATGATAGAAACGTCAGAAGTGAAAATGTCAGTCAGATTTGTATTTTTTCAATTTTTTTGTTTACAGTCATATTGCTAAAATACACAACTGGATTTCACCATATGCAGGAATCAGTGATGCAATTTTAAGAGTTCATGCATGTCTGAGTATATAGTGCCAGACTATGGCTAAATTTCCTTAACAAAGCGACCAGAAATGATTACTGCGGCCCAATCACGTTGCTGTGTGGAGGTGTGAAGGAAAGAACAATAACTTCTAATTATCCTCGCTGATTGGTTTTGCATGCGTTGGCATCCATCTAGTCAATCTATTGTTCCTTTTTGTGGGCAGGCTGGCTGCAGAACACCCAAATGTCTATTTTTAACTATGATGAAATGCAAATGATCCGATGCTGAAGAGCTGCCATTTAACAGTGACTTCCAACCCCCAACACCTTCACAAAGTAGCAGATGAAACATCCCTGCTGAAATTTCACACACACAATTTGTAGCTACACAAAGTTTTACAGCGTGTTGACTGAAACCTGGAGTGTGTCCTCAGATGTCATGCTGGACTGTATTTCACCCTGTAAGGGCATAAACAGTTTTTCCTCGAGCAAGTGTAATGTTTAACAGTTGTGCTGCTGCCGCCAAGTTCCTGGTTTGGTTTAATGACTTTTGGATGGTGTGACCACATTTTTGGAAGGCGCAGAGGTGTGAATTACTGATTGAAACATCCATTTGCTTCCATCAGATGATGGTGATGCTCAATGCTGATGGAGACAGGCATAAATATCTTGAGGTAATGGGTTGCTCATAAATGGCTTGAATATTAAGCATGATGATTTATTTGTTTTTAATTGAAGATACCTGTAATACAAACAGGTAACTGTCAACACGTCATCACAAATGAACTCGTGAAAGAAATGAAACAATAAAAAATGCTTTTATTTTGCCATTTTTCACAACGCTGTTTAGTATCACTAAAATGTAGACATGCCCATGTGCTACGTGAGTGTGTGCATGGGTTTTTTTTATTATGTGGATGAATGTGTGTGTCTGACTTGTTTATGAGTAACCCATACTAGATCTTTTTTGTTAATCAACTTTAAGCGCTCCTCATCAAACCTTTTTTCAGAGTTGCCTGCCTAGCCAAAAGAGATGCAGGATAACGCACGTACCGTAATCTTATCAAAAATACCCTAATCTCTTTTTGCAGTGTTAAAGCAATTACTGACGTTATCGAAACTGTTTGATTTCCTGCCAGTTAGTATGAAATCATGGCTGAAGTAAAAGTAAAATATCCCCACAGACAGAAAATAGAAGATGGAGATAGCAGTAAGGTCCTGTGGCCACACACATACACACTTTTGTCGATATTGGCACAAGTATGCAATAATATTATTGCAAATTATTATGTGAAATATTAAAGGGTTAAAAAAAAGGAACTTCTAAGGCTGGGCTGAGTAAATATACTGTGTGATATATATAAATGTGCTCCAAATCACAAGAACACAAGGCTGTAGAACTTTACATTAGTGGATGATTTTTGAGGGGTTCATGTTTTGAAGTCTGCTTCAAACAGATGTAAGCCATTATGGCACAACTGGCACACTGATTACTTCGCAACACACACACACACAGAACACACAAGCAACACCTCTTCTTTTTTTCGTAAAACCAGTTTTGTGAACCAAACTACTTCTGGTCAGGACAGAACGCAACAACAGGTAAGTACAGTTGGAAGCAAGAGTATGCTTGACGGTAGAGGAGTGATCTTGTGACTGTAGGGCAGCTTCTTTGGAATGCTGAATGATCAGTCTGAATAGGTAGTGTAGAAAGTCCTATTACAATATTTTAGTTACACTATACGAACATTTCACTTGCCTCCACAGGGGCCCAAAGTCAAGTCAAGTCTGGAAAACTACTGTAATAATACTTATACTTTTTCAGAACAGAAAATATAACAAGATGATATCGCTTCTTTTGTGAAAGGCAACAGTTCAGAACATTAAGTTGTGCCAAGTCAGACTCAGGGTAGATTGATAGACTGGCTACTGAATCACCATTGTCACTCAATGAATTAGTATGTTTCAGCAGTGGAAGTCTATGTTATTATGAGATGGATCACACAGTTAGGATAATTATGTGGTCCTCTTACTTGAAAGTAGAAAACAAAAAAGGAAATATTGGGTCCAAGGTGTCATGGAGAGCTTCACCTACTGATAAAGGAGCTGTCTGCTTGCAGCTGTCACTCTGTCTCTCACTCATTTCTCTCAGATCCTCCCTAGCTTCTCTCATTTGGAGCTTCCTCCACAGGCAGTCGCATCTTGCATATGGCACCACACCTACAAGAGGCTGAGCTGTCCGCCCTCTCGGTCTGTGTGCTGTCCTCATCCGACTGGTGTGAAATAATGCAGAAAATTGTAAGACAGTGACAATTTCTGATGAAAAATACAGACTTGATGTGCAAAGGCTTTAAGACGAATATACACGCATGTATTTGTACACACTGCTTCGTGTATGTGCGTCTCTAATCTTCTCAGGTGTATTCATTGTTAATTGGCGGCTCCTCCTCCTTGTGTAGGATTTAGCGGCATCTAGTGGTGAAGTTGCGGATTGCAACTAATTAAACAGTGTTCGCACCTGTATTTGACGACATGAATGACAACAGGCTATGAAGTGTGTAGGAGAAACTATTGCAAAAAACATGAAAGGCCCTATCTACAGACAGGGTTTGATTTGTCCATTCTGGGCTACTGAAACATGGTAGTTCAACATGACACACTCCATGGAAGGCAAACTGCAACATCTGTAGATAAAAACAGCAAATTCTAAGGTAACAAAAACACAACTTGTCTTATATTCAGGTGATTATACACTATATAATATATTCTAAAATAAATATTATATTATATTTCTGACCAATAGACCCTTGTAAATGTTACACAATGGACCTTTAATTGCATTCACATTTCCCTTGCTTGTGACTTATCCTAGTGTCCTAGTTCCTCCCACTGAAGACACAAGAAGATACATGTTTTTAGAGAAATGAGACGTCCTTTCTGAAGCGATGCCGTTTTGCTTCCCCTTAAAATAAACTGCCTGACAAACATCTGCACATTTATTAAAAATCTGCACCATCCTGTATTCATACTGTGTACAGTTGAACTACATTGAAATTCATCCATCAGATGTTGAATGTAAATTAACCATTTCTACTGGCAGAATGCTTTAATTTTAAATATTGTAATATTGTTTGTTTCTAGTTTGAAGAAATTATTTATAAGCCCAAAGGTTTTAGGGAAAGAAGAAATCAAGCGAGGAGCAAGGAATGATCAAATAAGGGAATTGGCATGTACCCTTTATGTTCTATGTGTATCTGGCATGTCTCATGTTCTGATTTAGCATTTTGTGACAGAAAGCTGAGATTAAAAACGTGTTCTGTTTGTGTGATGTTTTTCATAAATATAAAAAAAATATATAGAAATATTTCATACGTGGATAAAATATAACTAACAAGCAAATCCAAACGCTTATGCCAGAATTGTCTATTGACATGGGGCCTGTTAGTTTTGACTTTTAAGCAATCATCATCAGTTATGGAAATGAAACCTTTCAATTTCACAAATGAAAGGAAACTTTATTCTCTCCTCCTCCTCTGTAAGCATTTTGTTTAATGTACCAGATGGCTGATATTTACAGCATAAGAACAACTCCGATAGCCTCAGGTAAATTGTCAGTCTTGGAAAAGTATATGAAATTGACCTTTAGTGGTTGTCTAAACTTTCCGGATTTCATTGTATTTACCCATATAGTGATCTCCAGCCATCTGGCAACAGAGTGGTCTCAATTAAACCCTAATCTGCAGTGCCAAACAGTGTTTACCCCAAGTCTCACAGTGACATCTTTTTGGAAAGCATTTTTTTGTTAAAGCAAACTCATTAAAAGCAACATTTTTTCATTTTTCCCATATGATTGAGGCCTACCCTCTTAAACATTCGTCATTACATGAGTTTATATAACAAAGTCTACATAAAATACAACTTGTTCCAAGTTAACAATGAGTTTCCTTTTCAAGTATAGAAGTGTACTCTATTTTAAGTGCACATTTTAGATTGCCACTAGTGTCTGCTATCTTTAAACAATGCAAGGGCAGCATGCTCATGCTAGATATGATGTAGTAACTGATACAATATTTGTCCTGTGGATAGAAGTCTGTATGAGCATTTTCAGCCCAAACCATTGTGTCAGCACCTGGCCTCTCCAAGGATGAATCCACACAAAAGTTCTTGAGGGCCCTAACCTTAAGTGGTTTCCCATGAAAATCTAATCCTAACTTTGGTCTTTGAGTTCTACAAGTATTACTTGTGGCTCCCTGTGAACACTTGAGAAGACTGGGGTGTTGGTATCACTCTAGTCTAAAAATGATCAGGGGTTTTGTCACCTGTATGATGTGTCGCACAAGGAGTAGGATGGTGTGTGTCCTTAGTAGTTCGGCTGTTGGTGATTGAGGGTGAAATCGCTCAGATCTTTGAGGATGATTGCGGCAAAAGATGAAAAGAGAGTAAAAGAGGTGCACAGGGACGGAGCTAGCAAGAGTACACCAGTGACCCTTGGCTGAGCTCTCCTACCAACAACTTGCACCAGCGGAAATGGGGGAGGGTGGGGGCGCACTCACAAAAACTGCAGTAATACTGAAGAGGGGAAGAGAGTGAAAGAGAGCGAGAAGCCACAGGCAGGGGGAAATAGAAACAGAGGGGAGGGGTGGAAACAGAGAGAGCGAGACAGAGTGAGCAAGAGCGATTAAGGGTTCAGGTTTACCAAAACATGACTTAAGCAATTAACTGTGAACAGCCCAGTCAAGGTCATCGACAAAGGGCTAAGGAGCGGATCCTGAAGGCAAAGCCACTGCAAATGAATTTAAGCCACTGCATCCGATTGGCTCATTGTACGTTTCAGGTGCCACTTTTGCCTTTCTAAAAATGGTCCTGTGAGAGTATTCTGAAAGAGGAAGTATGGAAAGTATTAGATCATGGCCTCGTCTTTCCTCTCAATGGCAAAATGAATGATTTTTCCTTCAGTCCCTAAGAACTAGGAGTCCAGTCCTGCAGTGATAATCGCAGAGCCCTAGTGGGTCAGATTATATCTGCCCAGCTTTCAATTGCCTTACATTTGTTTAATTTATTCTTTTTTTTATCAGAGTCCCCTTTTCTTCCCAGGATCCTCAAAAAGTCATCAACACCATAAACTAGGTAACTTATACAACATGTTGCACTATATGACAGATTTATTAAGGCATATTAGTGGCAGCGCGCAAGAAGATGAAAGATTTATAGATGAGTTCCAAAAGTTTTAAATGTAGATTTTTTTCATTTGTGTAATTTGGGTAGGCTTTTTTTTATTTTGTTTGAATCAATGAATAAACAACACAATAAAAATCTCCCTTGCTTTCAATTACCAATATATCACAAACAAATGAGAATAAGATGCGTATGGCTGCTATTTTACTATAAAAGATGCAACAAAACCCTCAACTCTTCTGAGATGTCAACGCATTGTACACTTCCATCCAAAAATGGCACACAGGAGGTACACAATGTTTGCCTAACTTGCTGCATGATGGAAGATGTCCAATGAATGATGAATGTCTGTCTTTGGTTTTTTTTCAAGATGACATCTTCACTTGCTTTTAACTTATGCTAAAGAAGGCAGTGGCTTCAAAAGGTAGTGTAAAGCAATTTTACATTCTGACCACCAGAAGTACTCCTGGAGATGCCAGCTCACACTCAATGTCACATGTGGCCAGGGTGACACCAGGTAACCTTTCCTTTCCATACTTTCATGATGACAGAGAGGTTGCATCACTAGGTCAGCAATAGTTCTAACACTGATAATAATATTTTTTTTGCATTTTTCTGAAGGGTGCAACACAACAGCCGAATTCTGTCCCCTCTTTGAACTTTATCTATGTATTGGACAGTCACTGCCAGCTTTGATTCAAGCCTCTGAGACAAACTGAAGTGGCTGTCACTGAAAACAATCGTCAGTTAGGCGTGTGGATGAACTCAATCAGGACTGTTAGGGTTTAAAACAGTAACTTTGTGGCCACACTTCCCCTTCTTCCTCATTTATAAATCAGCTGTTGATCATAGTAGTGCCTAATCCTGATGCACAAGGGGTGAAATCACAGCTGATGTGTGTTATAGTGAGCAAGAATTTGGTGGTGTGTTGGATTTTTTTATGCACAACAATTCATTTTAAGAGAGGCGTTTCTGTGTTCAGCAAGTTTCTAAATGGTGTGTTGGAACGGTTAATGCTGGTCCTGATAGAAAGGTGTCAGAACACACAGTGCATCGCAGTTTGTTGCATATGGGGCTGCATTGTTTTTTCTTAATACACTCTAAACTCAGTCAGTTCTACTTGCATACAAATACTAAAAATCTAAATGAACCATTGACATCATAGAAATACAACTTTAATACACCTGTATGAAGAGTTAAGACACATGTATTTTCAAAGTCAAACCACTCCCATCATTCCAATAAACTACCCTGTAAACAAGTCTTTGGAAACTGTAGGTGTCTCAGATGGGGATCTGGAATCAGATCTGTCCAAGATGATAGTGGTTTTATAGACTGAAGTTCAATATTAAAGCAGACTTACTTCATCTGAATCAGTGCATTAATTTCAGGGTTTGTATAATCATTATGTGTTGACTAGCTGTGGCTTCACATCAAAGTACCACAGTCATGTAATCCAGTCTATCTGAGAATTTGTGTTTTGAATTTTTTTAAAGGGAAGTGGTAACAGGTTCATTTGTACAATAAACAAAAGCTTCTCGAGAGTGAAAAGAGAGAGAGGGAGAAAGGAGAAGAAAAAAAGGCCTTTGAATCAGTGATCGATGAGGTGGCTTTATTTGACTTCAAAGACTTTTAGAGCCGTTCAGGCTGAGTTTTGGCTCTCTCTTTGCTCTTTCAGTGGTTTAAGCGAAGCACGTTATGTGCCTCAGTCCTCGCTGGACGCCTACCCCTGCTGTTGCAAACAAAAAGATCCAAACAATGCTACTTTCTCTCAGTCTGGCGCAACATGTCAATGGCTATTTTTCTCCACATTTTCCCCTTTTTTCCTTCCTTTTTGGCATTCATTTTTATTGGTCGCCTTGTTTTGTACCAAGTGCCCATTGGTGCTCTAGTTAAAGAAACTGGGATTCTTTCCCCCGTTTCCTTTTGTGAAGAGGTGCGTGCTGGGAATATCTATGGCTACTCATATCAGAGGTCGTGTAAACCCTGCCTTTCGACTGTGTGGTTTTGGCATTTTTCTTTGTGTTGGGTCTGAGTGATGTGGAACATTGTGACTCAATCATGCAACAACTAATTTAATCAAGGAGGCTAATCGAGTTTTTGGATAATTCACTCTCTGTGGGCATGTGAAAAAGGTGCAAGAAAAGGTTCCACCTCCAATTATGGACAACCCCTCCTAATAACAGAACAGAACATTATGGGGCAGTGAGATGAGGGCCCCGGGTTGTTAATTAAATACACTTACAGCAGTGTTAATCTTGTTTTGTTTTTGTTTTTTTTAACTACTGCAGTACTTTGTTGTAATACTGGGTATTTCTGAAACCTGCAGAAATATCCAGTATTGCAACACCTGACAGAGAAGAGGCAGTTGTAGAAGGAGCGTCATCAACTACAGCTACAAAGGAGCCTCTGTGTACACAGGCTGTAGGCGTGTATTGCGCATACTGTACATGTCATCCCCTTGTCTATTTCATGTGCCATCACACCTTCTTTTGCTTCACCTTTTGTTTGATTTTAGATACTTAAACATACCCAATTTTCGTGAGTTACACTGTGTTCACGTTAATTGTATGATCACGAGAATGATCTCTCACACACTGTCACCAGATCCCCTCCACTTCTCCTCCATCAGATAAACGTGTCCTCTTTTTACATCACAAGTCCGCTTCACACATGGCAGAGAGACTTTGAATTCCGGATAACTTCAGATATTACTTCCTGTTTTACTCTGATTACTCAACTCAGAGGATGTGCGTTGCTTCTTGTCATATTGGGTGATTCACCTACTTTAACAGCTATACCACAAGTAATGAATTCATGTAAATCAAACTTAATCATAGGCTCCATTATTTTGAAGTGTAAACAATGTGGGCAATACCTACACCCTCTTTTTCCTGTGATGATGAAAGGACATGATACAATTGGAATATAGTGTTACAGTTAGTGCGCCAGAAGACACCAATGATCTATAATGTTGCAATAGCCTTAGTTTGAGGGTGCGAGTGGGTTGTTACATTGAAATTTTCACATACATTTTTTAATGTAATGTGTGTTCACCACCTCTAAAGATGCGGTAATCTAGCTTTACAGGAGGGAATGCTAATTTCCTTGGCAACCTGAACCCCCAGGCATCAGAGCTGAATGCCATCCAATAAGTCTGTGACTCAAAGCATATAGCCTTCCTCTATAATACAAAGCACTTTATGAATATATGTATAGTAATTATTGCAACCTAAGCACAGGTCCAGTGCGAAGCCAAGATTTTACCCCTCTGAGCACTTTGGAGCAAACAACCCTGGCATGTCAGGAATTGTCTTCCCCTGGGAGTATTTTCAATATTCCTTTCTATTCCATATGTGTGGCCATATCCAGGTATATGGAAGAAAGAGATTTTATGAAGCCTGACAATCACCTTTGTATGACTGGCATGGGAAAGGCTTGACAATAACAAGAATGGAAATACTGGTCTTTATGTGTAGCCTATCAATACCCCCCACAGGCTGCAGCAGGGGTGTTGTTGGCTGCAGTCACAATCCATTGGGTAACTACAGGCTTACTCTTAGGTTTCAAGAGCCCTCAATAAAATCACTGGAAAGACCCTGACATTAAATCGTAAAGGAACAACTGTTGTTGATGCTGTTGTTATCAAAAAGTGAATAAGTAGCAAAGAAAACTGCAACAAATTCCCCATCTAAGTAAATAATACAGTGTACATTTTGTTGTGTGAGTGTACACGCTCATGCACATTTGCTTGTGATCTATAAGGTTTGAAGTTTACAGGGCTGTTTTGTAAATCAAAGTTGTGGCAAACGTTAGATTCACAAATGGAAAAGGAAGCAGATCTAAAATAGAATGTGGCCTGTATTTTACTTTATTTTATTTTGTGAAGGCAATCAAAACAAATGCATGCTGATGGGCGGAATGTATGAGGTGCAGGTCTGCTCTAGCATTTGAATATTTTGCTTTGACTCAAGTATCTCCTGCTATGGATACAGTGTGGGACAACTGAGCGCATATGGCATTGTATTACAATTCAGTGCAGTTATTCAAAAGCATTTAAACCCAAATCAGTGGTAAAATTTTATTATGTCAAACACAGTGTTTGAATTATATCAGTCAGACATAAATATGTCAGTAGATATATATTTTGTCCAAGTATTGCTATTATTGTGAAAGCCTACATATTTTGCAATAAACTACTAACCCACCTTATGAAATCTACTCAAAGGAAGTGTTTTTGTAAAAATTCTGACTAATGAAAATGTATTTGGGGTTTGGAGAAATTAAAATTGGTGGTCATAGTTCAGTTAGTGTATCATGGAGCGTCTCTTCTCTTGTTCAAAAGTAGTTTAGCTGACTTTGCAAACTTTCAGCACCAGAGCAGAAAGCCTTGGCGTAGCAAACAGACTTGGGGTCTTCTTGACTGATGATTCAAATTTTCGATGATTAGGGCACCATTAAGCTCTGTGTGAATAAGGCATTGCAGACAATGACACATCAAGGCTAGAGACAGGAAACCCATTATGGGTACAGCTCACTTTAACAGGGACTCGTTTCCTGCCTTATTATCACATGCACAGATGTGATATACAGTAGAGGAATAGAGTAGAGTGGAGTAGAACAGAGCTTTCCCATACATTAACTTTTAGTCTCATGTTCACCCTGCTACTTTAAGCATCCCAATTTTTTACAGTTATACAGTTATGACTGCTGTTCATACTGCTGGGATTGTTTTTTATCACTGTACTACAGAGTTGTGGAGATTGTGCTCCTGGATTATGTATTGATGCTTAAGTTCAGGGCAAACCACAACATACAGACATACAGCATCAAATCTGTGTCCAGTTTTCAGTTATTGTGCAATGTGACATCCATAGTCCACATGCCATCTACTGTTTATATCGTGCAGGTGACTTCTCATCCTATCAGGATATTGTCTGTAAAAACCACTAAGGAAAGCACTCACTCAAGCAACATTATGCATCAGAACATAATGTTCCCTGTAGTGGCCCAGCACAAACCTTACCCGTTCCCATTGGGGTCAATGGTACACTGATCAACTAGTATTTTAAGTGGGGATAGGGTGGGCAGCCAAGTTATCATCCAGAGGTGTGATTCAGACTTTGTCAGACCATCATGGGGTTGATCAGGGTGGCAAAGACACACGTGGCAATTTCTTGGCCACCTTTCCATGCACAAGAAATGACAATTAACTTTTCACACTATGTTTCCCATTTATTTTGCGATAGATAAATGCACTGTAATGTAATTATACCTGTCAGAGGAATAGTACAAAGAGCAAGTTTGTCCTCTGTGTGGGTGGTGCCAAGATGTGATTGATGATAAGTGGTCTATTTATCTGATGGTGAGAGACCTCAATTGCATTTTTCCAACCTTTATTTCCAATATGCTGTTATAATAAGCAGGTAAAGACAAGTCTGACACATTTCATGTTTATACATCAAAATAAACAGTGTTACAAGTCCTTATCTCTGCATCTCAGCGGTATGTCTTTGCTCTATAAATCATTGTCTCTGTAATCAAATGTTCCCACAGACTATAGTGTGTATTTAACAGTTCTCCTCGGGTGCCTTTTAATGACTTTTCTGTGATGTGGAACATTAAATATACTTATTTACTTAACAGTATCACCTTTGTTCTTCTATTTTACGTTTTCTTATTTAATGATGTGTATGGGCAAAAGTCTCATTTCCAAAACAAGAGTACAAGCAGGTAAACCACTTTCAGCCCTCAAAGGTGGAATTCTGCAAACTCATGTACACATCATGCATTCCTCACAGGTTCGACTGTATGCACAGAAAGTCCTGGTGCAGTTTAACTAGAAATGAGAAGTGATAAAAAGAAGAATTTGCTTGCAAAATTCCATGCCAAGGTAAATAAAATGCAAAAGATTTAAGCAATTTAAATTACATTTCATGTTTATATTACCACTTAAATTGTGAAACCACAGTATCACATCATACTGAGGCCTTGGGAGTCAAGGGAGAACCATTTCTCAGCCTAGTTAGGACGTCTGCCAACAGAAGGATTGTCCAGTAGCAGGCTCTCCAGAAACTTGGCCCTAGGCCTCTATGCAGGACCAAGTAACTCCACTTAAGATACTGTAGAGCTTGCGTTAGAGCTTGAGTTTCCAGAGCTTGAGTGGAAAATGAGGCCTTTATCATGAAAAGGAGACCACACAAGAGCCGCACAGGTATTAAACTTTCCCACTAAAAGTTTATTGAGTTATTTTGGTTGCAAAATCACAATACCCAGCCCAGTATGGGCCCCCCAAAAATAGAAACCAGCGTAGTAGTTTTAACATGGGATCTCACAATAAAACCAGCTCCCTAAAGCAGCAAAGTGCTGGGCAGGTAAATGCTAGCAGGGAATCCTCAGGATGTTTCACTGTGTGAAGGGGTTTCCCATAGTTCAGGAAGTACAGAAGCTGACGCACTGCAGGCCTGCCCATCTGTCTTTTGGCTGCTGCATTTCTCTCACCCTCCTAAGCTTTAGTGAGCCATTGAGGCTTTCTAGTCAACAACTTTGAGCCAGTTTGAAATGACATAATTCCTCTGTCTCTTTTCATGTTGGATCATTAGTTGTTAAGTCAAACCTTTGCCTGGTGATTTACTAGGGGTCCTGGAGAGGTTGAAAAGCAAATGGGACCTGTAATAAATCTCCAGACATGGACACTGGGGTGCTGTACAGACATATTGAAGAATGATTTGCCTTCTCATTCTCAACTTGGAGCGCTCACGTGAGGATTAATGTATGGCTAAGAGCTAGCAGGCTAATTTGATGCAGCTAATGGTGGAATAGCATTTGGGAATCACCCATCGTGTCTGGATGACATGTCATGGCAATACACTGCTATAATTAGACAGTGAACCCTAGATGAGTGTGATCCTATATAACTACGTCTGTCAGACTGATCATAACATAACCAATGATGTCACTTATCTCACAAGGGGATTTCACAAGGGCGTCTGTGTCATCTCCCTACAAGATGGAGATCCCTGGTCATCTTCAGCTTGTTAGCTTTCTATCCTACTGCCTGTAGAGGGATAAGGAAACCCAAAGGATAGAGGATACAGAATATCTTTAAAGGACCTAAGCTTACCTAACTTTTTTAATCATTTCCAAGATCCAGAGATTGTAACAAAGTATTGTGAATTCCCATTTTCATATGCAGGTAAAACACAGACATACACATTTAATAGAAGAGAGTTCCAAAAGCCTTATTATTCAATTCATTATATAACTATGTGTACTGCTGATGCCCAAATAAGCGTTAACTTTTCCAGGCCAGTAATGGAAAAGCCTTTGTTCTTTGGCAGTGAAGGTGGAAAGCTGGACAAATGTTTAGTTCATGATGAACATAGAAGCCATAGGTTAATGAGAACAGAGGGTGAGAGTTAGCATGGGCAGGCTAGGTGGTAGCTTTACCTACAAACTTAGGTGTCTAAACCCAAAGAGGAATTGAAGGTGGATTGAGGTGTTATGATAACAGTTTAACAGGTGGAGATAATTAGAATCATTTTATCAAGAAGCTATCCTGCATAGCACAATCAATTATTCATCTACTTAAGTTAAATGGCACATTTTGACTTGACTAAACATTGGACCAAAAATGCATGCTCCACAGATGCCACTACTTCATTTCTCATAGAAACATCATCATTCACTAAAAGGTAGTATGACATTATGCCTGAAGTTACCTGTTAACAGTTTGGTTTTCATAGGATAAGAATTATAAAAGGATATCATATGCATCAACTGGAGTCAGAGGATTTGCAATTTATATTTGTGATGCCACCAGACTTTCTAAGCCATTAGGTCTTCTGTTGACAACATAGGAAATCTGTAAGTAACAATTTAAGAGGGTTTTTTTTCACCATAGAACCAATCAAATATTCTGACTCCTCAGTAAACCCATAAACATCAGTGAAAGTAACTGTTCATTAAATCTTATTCTATCTTAAAATGATGTGTAGAGTGTGTAGCAGGAGGTACCAGTTTTCCAGTGTATCACACTGATACAGTATACAGCAGCTTAATTGCTGCAAACCTCAGCAGTTCTTGTGAAGATCTATGATTCCTCTAAAATAAAACTCTCTTTAAAGGGTTGAGGGAGCGTGGGAGAGAGTGATGTAATTAACTCATCCTGAGTATACAAATGCATTAATGAACACGCCTGTTACTGTTTGGAAACCAAAAATCATGGAGCACCCATCCAGGAAAGGTAATTAAAGATCATAACCTGTAAAAAAAAAACACAAAAAACATATTCCAAGAGCTTTGTTAAAAACTCCTGTGCATAAAAATCACAAAGTAAGGGGAGGGGTGCTTTTGCCTTGGACTTCAGCCCAGATGCTTGTGAAAAGACTTTGACCAAACTACAGTCGCTACAGTTTGAGCCAAAGTAGGGTTTTACTTTCAAGACCTTTAGGATAATACCTTAAAAACAGCTACAGTGCCCCAAGTTATATTGCGGCACTTTTCAAATAGAGCCGGTCTAGACGGTACTCCTTATTAAAAATATTAAAATAACTTCAAAATATTGACGTCAATATTTTGAGAGAGTTTATCAATAGCAAAGTGTATTTTATCAGCTTTATTAGTTTAATAATAAACAAAATGATCTTCATCCACACTGAAGAAGGAATCGGGACCGGAGAAAATCACTTCTTCCTTGTAATTTATCTTCACCGCCGGCGAACAAAACCTCCAAAACGTGCTGACGCGAAAGACGGAAACCTTAGCTTTCCGCTGCAAAAAAATGTCCCCCTCCAACGCTTCAAGTTTCTCTATATCTCGCAGAAAGTGCTTTTTCGGCTGTGAAGGAAAGTTATCTTGATTGATTGTTTGAAAGTTCATTGTCAGCCATAAAATCCAATAATCCTACCAAAATCTGATCTGATCCCCATATACATGCTTTAGGTATACTGTTGAGTGAGCAACCATAAATTAACAAACTATGCTATAATCAGTGGGAAATTACTTACTTCTTGTTTGGGTTTAACAACTGATGGTATATAGTGTGTTTTGCTATCCGTTTTAATCATTTTTTTTGTCTGCAAGTCAAATTTCCTTGCTTTGAAAATCATTTTAAATTGAATTAGGCCATTTGACATTGATGTAATGTCACAGAGCAACAGTCAACCACCCTCTTCCTTTGATGAAGTCATTGTTTGGGGTTACAGTCAATGTTTGACTGTAACATTTCCTAGTCTCCTTCTGTCCTTCTATCAGTCACGATTTCCTCAAATATGACTCAGCTGTCTTTGTTTGAAATGGGCAGATCACAAGCGTTGCTATCTAAGGGTCGGAGAATGACCTTGACTTCTACCATAACCCCCCACACCCCGTACCACCATAACAAAAAGTTCAGATGAGCTTCCTGTCTCTGTTCTTTGAGTCCTTAACCGGAACTAGTGTAAAGTAGAGTTTTGAGTTTTGGGCAGATAGCACAAAGGATGCTGGTTCAAAATGAGTAGTCATAGTCTGCCTGAATTGCAAATTAGACATCTGGATTATTTATATATATATATATACATGCATGTCCATGTGGTGGCTCAAGGCTTACTTTATGATAAGTATATTCAATTTCTAAACGTTATCCACTGGACCTTTAATTTATTTTTTTTATTTACCGGTTTACTTCAATGTAAATAGACTAAACTTTGATAGTTTGGGTATTTCTCATATTTTGAAATCTTTACACACATGGTGGCAACATTTTGACAGTATTGCTTGACAAGCTTAAATTTAGACCTTGAACAGCTCAGTCCTGAAAAACAACACTGATTTCAGAACGTTTTCTCAACAGGAAGCCCCATTCTGTAACTACAGATTAGTTCTTCATGTCCTCTGTTTGAACCTTTTTTGTATGCTGCTAACTCGATGAGTGGTCACAACAGTACCCACCACCTAAGAGATCAGAGATTCTGTCAAACAGTAACAAAGTAATGCAGGTTTTCAGTTTGCTCGGCCTCGCCAAAGGGAAATGATTCCCTCACCCGACCACTTTGAAATCTACTTTAATCTATCAAACTGGGGGTCCAAAGGAAACAGGTTTAATCTTTTGATTCAAGTGCCCCTCACTGAGCACAAAAGTCTCTCTAAAGTATGAGTTGGCAGCATGATTCCTGAACATCAAACTGTTGCTATGGTCAATATAGTGACATCATCAATTTAAAATTGTTTGAATTGATTTTTGGAAGACAGGAATATGGAAAAAAACCCAAGGTTGACTGCTTTGGTTTCCAATTACTGCGACCTTTTTCAAACACTGACGTCTCAATATATTCAGCTTTTGGATCAACCTCAATCCAAAATATAATTCACTTACTGTGTTGTTGTTTTGTTACTTTTGTTGTCATCCGGTGTGGCTGAAAGGGCAAACGTCAAGCTGAGGAGGGATGGAATGCGTAGGAGTGTGTCCATTCTGGCAGTGACCCTGAGCTCAGACATCCAGCACAATGTCAGCACAGCAGGGTGAAAGTCAACCTGGTTCTGCAGAGAATCACACGTTAGAGTCACACATTTGGACACGCACGCACACACACACCACACACAACACACACACACACACAGCCATCCATCTATTACCCCAGTCCTATTATTCAACCTTGCCTCCCCCCTTTTCTCCCATTTCTCACGCTTTTTTGTACTGTGGTCTTAGATCCTGATTTTATGGCGACAAGACCAGAAGGGAGAAGGAAAATTACGTCAGTTTATATTGTTTATCAGAAATTACATAAACAACAGCTGCCACACATAAAACCAAACGCACTGAAAATGTAAATGTAAAGCCTGTGGAGGCAACACCGCTATTCCACATTACAAAGTCATGGTGTCCACTGCTAGTGTCTAGTGATGGAAGTATCAGTCGGTTAGTCCACAACTTTGGGCCAGACTGTAATATCGCAACAGCTGCGTATTACTATGATATTTAGTGTAGACATTCACAAGCCCCAGAGGATGTACCCCAGTTGGTGCTTTTGTGATTTTGGTGACTTTTACTCTAATGCTACTAACCAGCAGGTTGACATTTGTGGTTTTGACTGAAACATCTCAAAAACTATTGGGAGAATTGCCATGAATTTTGGTACAGACATTCTTGTCAGCCTAGGGATGAATTGGTCATCAGATCAATATTTTCATCAGCTTCATTTATTGGGTCTGAGTCAAAGTTTCAGCATTCACATGTAGCAGATTAAATATGGTTTTACTTTTGCTGTAGAGATTAACTCAATTGGCTCTGCAGTTACTACAAATGAGGATTCATTTTCAAGGCAGACAAGACAATTTAACTTTCCCACACAGGCTGGACATTATGAGATAATTTTGTATTTTGTGATTGCTTTGACTAATTTTCTTTCTTTTAGACACACTTTTGTGGAGTATTTTGATTGTCTGAGTTTTGCAGATACAATATATGAGCATGGATTTCCTGTCACATATTCTCAAAACCAGTGCTGTTTTTCTTTTCAGAAATGACTACATCGTATTAAAAACTACATCGTATTAAAAAATAGAATGAGAATTTTCAGGTTTTTAGATAAATCTGCCAATAAAGTACAATCTAGTCCAATCCAATCCAATCCAATTACGAGTACACTCAAACTCTTTTGTAAATATTTTGTCAAATCAAGACAAAATACTGAAATACAGTACATACAAGAAAATTCTGCTGCAAATTTTGACAGTCAAGAAGAATCAAATGAAAAATGACTGGACATAGAGTAAAAAGGATGCTGGACTTGCAGACCTTGCTTTTTCCCAGGAAGAGAAAAGCAGGCTATATTTTGAACTGCTGCATTACTCAAAACCCCCACTGATATAATTTGCCATAGCCAAAGCAGAGAACGACATGTCCCAGGCCATGGCCAATCTCCTGCACAGATCAATCAAAGCAGTTCAACACTGGCCCTTTCAGCACCAGGCCCACCCTGGACTGATGAATGGCCTTAGCTACAGTACACCCCCTGCACACACACAGACTGACAAAATACCTGTAGATGCCCACCCACCTTCCAAATTTATAGCATTCCAGTAGAGAAATATATCTCTATATCTGTTGCCAATGCTAAACATAATACATGCCCATTTATCCAAAGAGTGCACGAGCAACCCTGGTGGGAATTGAACCCTTTACCCCCTTTAGTAGTTGAATATATTGAAAGTCTTCACAGCCCTCCAGAACAGCAACGTCACTCAATCTTCCGTCAAAGACAAAAAAAAAAAAAAAGTCTTTCAGGAGGTACTTAAATGACTCATACCCCCTCTGCCTTTATTTATGAAATTGCTCTCATTCTCTTAATGTCTCGGTACATGGTTTCGCCCAAAAAAAGTTTGACCGGGAACAAAAGAACAGCGTCTCAAGGTTTTTTCGTTATATTTCATATAATCAGGTAATCTTTAGTTTTTTAGATTTTACTTAAATTTTTTTCCCCTAGAATGCCTAATCTTGTTTTAAAGCACTTTCCAGACTGCCAGGTATAAACCTCTACTTCAATTTATTTATTTATTTGTTTGTTTTATATGTTTTAATAAAAAAAACTTACTTTTTAATCTGTCATGATTGAGGGCATTGATATTTGCAATTATTAAACTACATGACACATTTATCCTGCCTAGCTAGGTTAAGTTTCAGGTTTTTTCCACTTGTCTCCACAGAGCTTCACTTTTAGTTCTCAATGTACTCCCATTGTAACCATTAAATCAATGGTGAACGACATTTCATCTCTCAAAGTGGGTAATTTACGTGCAAGGAAGCCTTTTATTAGTAGTCTGCCCACATTCTCCCCACATCCGCGCTGCATTGGCACCTGAACATATAAGCCCTGGCATTTCCATGTTAGCGCAATAGTTTGATAGCTATTAGCACAGAGAGTAATTGAAGATTAATGTCAGGTAAGGGGGTGTTTGTATATATATTTTTCCCCTCTGCACAGTGCTTCTGTTAATTCGATACTCGTGTTATTCTTTTCTCTATTTTTTTGACAGGTGACACATGAAGTGGAAAAGTCAGGAGCTGAATCATTTGAAGGTTTTTTGGTTCACATTCAATTCACAGTGGTTTTCCCTTTAATCACCACAGAGGAGGAAGAAAAACATGACACTTGGCAGATGGAAGTGGATATTTTTAATCTGTAAAAGCATAAGATAAATAAGACACGCGTTTCTTGTCTCATTAAGGCTTACCAGTAAGCCTACAATTCCTAGAATGCTGTCCAAGATCTATAGCTGGACTATAACTGGATCAGTCCCATTGGCGACAAGTTGGCAAATTTTAAAGTCTTAGGTCAAAATATGGTATTTTTAATAATGATGTTGCAGTTTTGGAAGTACCAAAAAGGTTGTTTTTTTTTTAAATATATACTGTATACTCATGTGTCATTTATCAATGCAAGTATTATAGTATGTTTGAAACAGGTAATGTTCAGCACAGTCATACAGTTAATTGCAATTATTTTTTAATTGGTTCTAAATAATAATTATACAAATAAAAAAGAATATTCAATATTCAATTTTGGTTAAAGTTAAACTAAAATTCCAACTGAAATAATCTGAATAATAATGTTGAGCATATTCAGTTTATCTTTAGTTTTAAGTAGTTAGCCATCCCAAGTGTTTAAGCTGTTTATTTTACTATATTTATATAATTAAAATACTGTACACCTCTTAGGACTTATATATAAATTATTAATGATGATACTGGGCAGGAATATATTTTGACTTATCTTGTCGTTGGTCCATGTTGCATTCTCATCATAAACACCCCACAAGCCTTTTTGCCTTGGGAGGCTCAGGTTTAAAGGTGGATCCATCCTACTTACTTGTGCACATTTGCTGATAACATAAACTTATTTGCCAACAACTGAGAATCATTTACTTCCACATAGTTTAGTGTGATTCTTTAATGCAGTCAAAATAATCTAAACAATATAAAAAGCACAACACAAATACTGTAGTGGCAAATATTGGAAATATATTGCCATGAATCAAATGTGACTGTTTGTTATTGTCCATTATGTTCAACCTGGAAGCAGAACAGTGAATTAAACCATCTCCTCAGTCACTCCATGTCTCTCACCAGCTGCATAATCTATTTTCTCATTCTTTATCATCTGCTCTCATTCGGGGACTCATCTGTTGCACTCTTTGATACTTATTTCAGCTCTCTTTATTATCTCTGTCTCTCACACTCTCCTTTTACCTTTCTCACTGTTGCTGTGAACTGCCTTTCCCATGCGCTGCAGGCGTGGTTATACCCAAATCCAAGAGGGAATTACTGAGAAAACATCTCTGGTTACCACCGTCTCTGTGGCTATGCTCCTTACCAATTTTTACAACTGGTCCGTTTGAAGTCATGAATGAAAAATGACAATACTCTAGCGCTGACCTAAGGAACAGGTTGGTAAAAGCTATTCACTGGCAATTAGAAACCTCAGACAAGTATTGAACGCAAATGATCAAAAGCTTCAATCAAGTCTATGTAAAAGCTCTCAGGAAAGAGTAAGCCTTCCAAGGAGCTATGCCTGCACAGAAGCAATAGCAAAAATAGCAAATTTGCTATTTCTTAACTAGAAACCAAATTTGAAGGTCCAGTGTTTAGGATTTGATGGAAGCTAGCAGTGTTGTTGCAGATTGCAACTCTCGTGCTTCAACCTCCTTTTGTGAGTCCGAAGGAGAAACTACAGTGGCCACAAAACGCAAATGGCCTTATTTAGAGAAGGTTTTGTTTGTTTGTTCTGGGCTACTGTAGAAACATGGCAGTTTAACATGGTGATTGTACACTAATGAAAACTAGATCCTCCTAAATGTTAAACAGTGGACCAAGGTTAGAGGGTATTTCATGATTAAATGCATACTGCTCCAGGATTTTTCTGGATGCGCAGGGCTCTGTGGTCAAGTCAGCAAGAGTAAATATGCAACGTCCAATTAAACTCTCACAATAAAGTTTGCCTGGTTAACGTTGTGAAATGGTCACATTTGGTTAGGTTTAGGAAAAGATTACATTACGTATGTCTTTTGTCTTATGTTTTTTTTCATTAATGAAAATTCAAGACTATCCTTCCAGACAGAATCAGTGGTTTCAACAAATGCCCAAAATACATGTTTTAATGTTTAAGTGTCAAAGCCCTCTAGTGGCTATGGGAATCATGGCTCTTGTCCACAAAGTCTAAAGAGGGATGATACCAGGGTTTTTGGGTAGGTCAGAAAAAACATGTGGTTATTATTGTAACTCTGATGATGAGGGTCCACCAACCTTAACAAAGTAGTCATTTTAAAACAAACCATGATCTTTCCCTAAGTTATTTTTGTGCCTAAAATGAACCAAACCTGAACCAAAGCTGTGTAAGATTACAAAACGGTTTTATTTTTGCAGCAGTGATTTCGGAAGGCACAGACAAATTTTTCCACTGCTGATTCTTGCATCAGATGAGGAAACTTCTGTGTCGTCCTGAAGGAGTGTTACAAACATTGCAATTTGTTGTTTGGATGACTTGTTGGAAAATATAGTTATTTAAACTCAAAACTTTCAAGATGACTCCTTCTCCTGGAATATCATTGAGTCACACTAACATCTGGTGGACTGTGAAACTAGCTTTTAAAACTTAAATTAAAAATTTATTTCAACAATGTGAACTCTACTTTTCCCCAGTATGCAGATAATATGCCTCAGTTAACCAAATTCTTAGGCTACATATTGCAGGTTTAAAATGTAAAGTAAGGGCGACCTGATAATTCACCTGGTAGAGTTGGTGCCCCGAGTCCTTGCAGCAGTGGTCATGGGTTTGACTCCAACCTGTGGCCCTTTGCTGCATGTCATCTCCTCTCTCTCTCCCCTTTCCTGTCACTCTTCAGCTATCACTATCAATTAAAGGCAATAAAGCCCTCTAGTGGCTATGGGAATCATGGCTCTTGTCCACAAAGTCTAAAGAGGGAT
>NW_023339674.1:10909981-10921926 GCF_004916995.1 Morone saxatilis | reverse complement strand
AAAAAATGCAGCCCATATGTGCGGCATATCATAATTGAAGGAGCTGTTGAGACTTAGCAGATGCTAAGATAAGCTTACAACAAGGTGCCTTTAGTACAATAGCTGTTATGGAGGTTTTGACTGTATCACATGCTCTTCTTCAGCAGACAGACCTTTCCCAAAGTCAAAGTTTGCTGCTCCAGAAAGCTCTGGAACAGCTACTAAATAGACCTTGTGGATATATTGTGTCATCTACTAAGAGGAATGTAATTTTGAACACTTACTATTCCACGACAACTCGGCAAACTCCATCTGCTCAGTAAGATCATCTGATATGGTTGAAAGCACCAGAACAGCTCCTAAATGGACCTCGTCTTTTTTATTGTTTTCTCATGAGCTATTATCACCAGACCTGTAAGTCTTGGCTTGGCCTTCTTCTGGGTGCTTTGCAGACATTGCATGTCCTTGTTTTCCCTTAAACCCATATAAAGCTAATGACTTATTAGAAATATTAGAGTTGTGCCATTGTGCCACTGTTGATAGAGGAAGCTTCCTGAAGTCAAACCAGCTTTCTCTGTGTGAACCGCAAGGATGTTCCAACAGAGCTGCTTTCTGTGATATTGCAAAGGGAAAAAAAGGTGATTAGCCCAGAATTTGCCTATTAATTGCCAGAACATTAAGCTGCATTGATGTTCAAAATTGAAAGCTATAAGCTCATCACAGACCTGAATGAATAATTGATCCTTGAATGAAATGTTAGCATTAAACGTTAGCCCGCTAAAACACACCCACACAGGACTTACTTTTCTCCCACTGCCTAATAGGCTTTCCTCCTCCTTCCTGGCCATCTCCTCTTTTTCTTGTTTCCAATCTAACAAACACATATACACACACCCAACCACCTAGACAATTACAGACGTCTGCTTATTTTGCCCTGGGAACTTTTGGCAGTTTATGGGCCAGATACCACACTTGAGAAGAAACAATTTGGTACAGTCATGAAAGAGCAGAAAAAGCAGACCATAAAACGTTTCTCCACGTGGTGTAGATATCACAAGGCCCTCTACCTTAAGGGAAATGGTCAGCTTATATCTTTTTCCATTTATGAATATTGCTGCTGTGCAACAGTAATGGCATGATTTTGTATCATTGAAAGAGTTTGAAGTGAGAGGTAGATATTGCAAAAGGCAAAAAGAGATCATTACTGTGCATCATATCTATTTGTCTGTATTTCTTTCTTACAGTGGCTTTCCTCTTCCATTAATAGAGAAAACATCATGATCCCAAAAAAACTGGGGGAAACAACATTAAGTGCTCAGAGACAGATGTTGGGCTTTTACATCTAACACCACCAGATGGCACTCTTCTGGAGATAGGAAAAGAGGGGAACATAAAAGTTGAAGTTATAACTTGTCTCTCTTTGCTTTTACCCAAATGTGTTCTCTCAATCACCTAAAATATGGAAAAAAATCCTAACTGCAACCTTTCTCGCTTAATACAACAAAAAAAAGTTGTAAATGCTTTCATTTTATCAACCCAAGAATCAGGTTAACTGCAAATTAACTTAAACTGACATCTTAAAATGATGTAGGTGCAGAGGCAGCCTTGAAGTGGAAGAGCTGCTGTTTAAAATCTGTAAAATGTCCACTGTTGAGAAGGATTTGAGCAAGGCACTTTATCTGCAACTGCTCTAAATAACTGCTACAGAGAAGAAAAGCTGTAACAAGAGGGTTTCTGGTTTGTATCCCTGTACCAGCTGTGAAAACAGGTAACATGCCCTGCTCACTTAAAAACCCCAGTTCAGGTGCCGCTGAGCAAGGCACTGAACCCTCACTCTGCTCCAGCTGACCAGTGGAGCTCCTAGGCCAGAACATAACGGAATTTGGTAAAAAAAAAAACTCTGTTAGGCCATGATGAGCTGAGGACATACGTTGGGACGTGCTAAATACATGTGTGCTTTGTCAAAACTAATCACCTTCAACATCACTTGAAGTAACCAACAGACAGACAAAAACATTTGTCAACATCTGTCCAAAAGAAAAGTGATGACATCTGTGCCACTTTTCTTTTTTCTGTCTTGTGAAGTTTTCCATCAAAAGAAAACAAGAAAAAATTAGAGCCAAGGCTAGTGACAATGTAAGAGAACAAAAAATAACCATCTCGATCATGTTCAAGCCATCATGTGCCCCTCTGGCCTTGTTTGATGTCTCTTTCAAACAAAGGGACAGAAACCCCCCACAGAACAGAACAAAGGCACACAACACTTTCCATATAAATGTGGAGTGGAAAGAACACTAAAACCAGAGTAAGAGTGAGCAGATGTGCCCGGCACAGAGATGACACCATGTCGTTCGTCTTTGAAAAAGCCACATGTGTCTGATGTTGGGGACATGTAAAACGTCTATCGTCATTCAGGGAGCTGAGAGGAAAGGCTCTGTGGTGCTGAAGCTGTTGGGTGGGTTGTAATTTGTTTTCGGCTGGTGCATCGTCAGCAGTGCCACTCCTGCCACCTTCTGGACCTCAGCGGGACGGTTGAATTGGGTCAGAAAAGGAGGAAGAAAAAAATCTGAAGTCAACAGTGTGTGTGTGTGTACAATAGACTCCATCCAAAAGATGCGTGCAAATTACACTTAGCATTTGTTTCAAGTGCAAAATGAGCGGGGTTTTCTCAGCCCTGAGATGCTGATTAAGATCTGGCTAATTCTTTTTCACAAACTTTTCTCTGAAAATGTCGGAATGGAATGAAGCAACCACTGACATGTAACCAGCAAGATAGGCAGCAAGTTTGTAATGGATGCTGTACACTTGCACAACAGGTGTGATTGACCTTAGAGTTGAAAGCTTTAGGGGCTGTATGGAGTGAGTAAAAACACCAAACATATAAAATAAAATAACTTGGGTCAATACCATATCTGCCACATAAGTGATAAATTAATTTTCATCAAAGAGGCAGGTAGAAATCGATTTAGAGAAGCTCAGGCTGTTTAGTGACATATTATTTGTGCCAGTGGTCGTATTATAGTAGAAGGAAAGGAAAACTTAGGTTCAAGGCAGTCAGAAAACAGCATCAACGAAAAAAACTACTATCCTATACTATCCTATTTGGATGTTCGTCAAGTCCGAGTTGTTGAAAGAATGAAACTATGGTGTGGTTAAACATCCTAACCAGTGTAATAATACACCTGCCACCATAGAGCTTGTCAGCCTATTGATGTGCATAATGTATAAATATTGGTTTGGTTTCACTGTGACCTGATGAAGATCCAACTAGGATCAAAACGTTGTCATTATTCAACGTTTGTGGCATGGAGTAAGTGTGCAGGCTTTACTGTTTTTTCATTTAATGGTCATATTATAGTCATGTGTATATTTAGCAAAGGTTATGGGAAATATGTGGAATCCTGGCTTGTGGTACAATGTAACAACTTATTTTGCTTTGCAGGATGTGACATTGTGTGTTTCAAAATAAAACTGTATTGTTTTCATTTTTTGCCTGGATGATCACCAGGTACATAAAGCACTTTAAGAAAGAAGATGCAATCTTTCTGGGGCGAACTCAATAGAAATGATCTATCCTGTTTTATGTGGTGCTTAAAAAAGCTATTAAACCAAACATTAAATGGTACGCCAAGCTCTTTCATAAGCAAAACAGCCTAAATACCATCTCCTTCAACTTTATCGCCTAAGTGGATTTTTAAAGTATCATGATCTCTTACATCACCTTTCTGTCTACTAAGATCTAAATCTTTTTACATCAGTTACCCTCACTATTAATACAATTTGTCTGGTTTTATAAGTCCTCTCTGACCTCAAACTGCTCTGTCTTTACAACTGTCTTTCTAATGTAAAAAAATGTGTGTGAATCTAGTTTCTGCACTACTTCCTCCAGTAAAAAAAAGGGAAAAGGAAAAGGGAAAAAAAAGCTGGGTAAAGAGTACAGGGGATTCCCAATATCATCAAGACTAATCTGGAAAACTGTGGTAAAATAAAATGATTTAGAAATTACACAGAAAGCAGAAAAGCATCAGAAGGATCCATGATTTACAGTATCAAGGCCTACACATCCTGGGTTTGGACTGACCCATATTCCAGAGCCAGGAAACTTGTCCTCACCACCACCACCTCCACACGCAGCCCGGTCCAACACAGGTTAGCCGTAGAGGGCCTACTGATCATGATCCAATGCGACCCTGTGCTAATTCCCTGGTGAAAGCCACCCAGTCAGTCCAGCGGTGCCTCAAAACCTCAAGGTTTATATGAACAAGCTCCACTCTGAATGGGAACCCAGGAACTAGGCCGGTAATAACAGACCTCAGGAAAAAAGGTTTTGACCAAAGACAGAGTGGTGAACAGAGACTCACCCCGTTCGCCCCCTCGTTTTCTTTCCCTGCAGGTTTTGGGAGAATGTCGAACACGCTTCCTGTAAAGCTATTATTTATTACAGCCTCCGTTTTTGATGGCCGGGGTCATGTAGCCTGCTGTCTATTTATCCTAGAGGTCATTTACTACATTAGGCCTGGTTTCGGGGGCCAGGAGAGGAAGAGAAGAACGAAATCTAAGAAGCAGGAACTAAATTGGTAGCAAATGTATAGCCTCCAACTTGCCCCTTGGCCCTAATGCGTTTTTCAAGTGCTCTGCTCACCGTGCTCCAAGATGCGGGGATGGCTTGCCTCTGAAATAATATTTCAACAGTGGTTACAGACGCAAAACCGGCGCCATCTCTCAGCTTGGGTTGTTCCCACCAAAGTGCAGCATAAGGGATTTTCATTTTATTTCTGGGAAGATGTTATGCTTTGCTGTGTAGTGGTGGTGGCCTTAAGGTTAAGAGAAGCAGGCTCATGATTAAAAGCTTGCAGGTTTGAATTCCCAGGCTGAATGATGAAACAGAAGGAGATATGGAGCACATCTTCCTTTAACAGCTGTACCACTGAGGTGCCTTTGAGCCAAGCATTTAACTGTATCTCCAGTGGAGCTGTGCACTGGCTTCAGCAAGAGACTGTGGTTGTACTGGGCCGCTCCCAGGTTGGATGAATGTAACTGTGTGAATGTGAAGCAGGGCGTTGCTGGAAAAAAAGAGCATATGTGCTCAAATCACCAAGAAAGGTTAAAAACAGACATCAGTGCAGAGGCTACCAGGCCGCCCACACAAGCCTGAAACTGAGCTACTAAAGTTATATAAACAAATTGAAAAACACACCTTATGTTAATGAGAGATCATTTACCCTTATGGTACAGTCATTCTGGTCAGCCATTTTCCCAAAATGATTTCTGCTAAGTTTGAGATCAATGCCTCAACGATGTTTACGTGGAGCCAGAATCGCTGTTCTTCTGCAGCTAAACTCCCTCAAAGATGACATTGACCATCTCATTTTCATTCAAATGGCTCAGTGGAGTCCCATTTGCTTTCTGCTCTCCTACAGCCCAACAGGCTCAATAAAAACCAATGAGCTGGTGAAAACAGAAAACCTAGTTGTTGTCTTATACAAACAGCATATGGTTTGCTCAGTGTGGCTGCACATGGCAGCACTCCTTCTACTTCATTTGCTCCTCTGTATCGAGTTGTCCTCTTACCATCTGGGTAATTATGAAGTTTCCCACTCTCCAAGTTTCTTTTGCCAACACTTTACTACAGCATTAATCAAGGGTATTAATAAAAATATGCATAGTATTGATATGATGAACAGCAGGCATATGATAGTACTGTGAAAATAAAAATAATGAATGCTCAACTGTAATTCACAAGTTGATTTTTATTATGACCTTTTTATTTCAAGTTATTTCGCCGGGCCGAGAAATAGTCGATCATGTGACTTCCTGTAAAACCACACCTTGTCATTTTTACATGTTCTTGTGTAAAAAGATTAAACAAACCAGATATAACATGTTAATTAGTGAACTAGAGGTGGAGGTAGCGACCTTTGGACACAACCAGGCTAGCTGTATTCCCCTGTTTTTAGTCTTTATGCTAAGCTAAGCTAACTATCTCCTGACTGTAGCTTAAAAATATGTAAAAATATGAGAATGGTATTGATTTTCTCATATAACTCTATTTAAGAAAGCAAATAAGTGTATTTTACAAAACAGTTAACTATTCCTTTAAAGGTGTTTGAGTGTCTGTAGATCATAGTATTTTCTTTATTCAGCTATGGTGGAGGTAAGTGTTGCTTTTACTAACTAATGAGATCTTTTCCAAACAAGCAATTTCCTGTGAATATTTTTCATAGAAATACAAAGCAAATCCCATATTCTCCCACAGGAATCAGACATCCCATATTCCCAACTCCCAGAAACATTATTAACTACTTGACTGTCTCTGCTGTCAGCGGAGGCTGAATGTTTTTTGGACAAATTTGATGAATCTGCCCTCTGGACCTAAAAAAGATAAAGTTGCGGGATATGTCTTGTCATAATGCCGGGCTCTGATCAGCAGCCATGCATGTAGCTGACAGGATGTTGCAGATGCTGAAGAAGATAACTCCTTCCCCAAGGCAAAGTGAGATTAATAGCGCTATTATACATTACATCTGTCACACAGCCCAGATCGAACAAAACACCAAAGATCCTTGGTTTGTAAGGTTTGTAAGCCTCTGTCTTTGTGCAGTTTCATGTCTTGTAGGGGAGCGATACGTACAGCATGCAGGTAAGTGGAAGCAAAATCACAGTAAACTGATGTTTCATATGGTGGGCTGCACCTGTCCGTAGGTCACCATGGTGACTCTGCCTGGGCCAGAAGTGGCAGGGTCCCCAGATGAGGTGGTCCAACCCTGGCCCATTGTTTGTGGTTTTTCCTCCCATGTTCACCCTGAGGTGCTTTAACTGTGACACTCTCTGAAAACTGGAAACCTACAGGAAAGGTTGCATGTATGTACTGTTCTGAATCTAAAAGTGTCTGAGTGTTTTTTTTTACATGTTTGTGCATGTGTCTTTGCAAATTTACTTATGCGCTGAATGAGTATGTGTACATGGACTGGATCTCCCTGTGAGGACGTGATATAATATCCCTGTTTTATTCCACCTGAACATTTAGCAAGTGAGATTGATGTTTGACACAGGTGCCTCGAGCCAAAGAGCGTTGTTACTCAGCAACTTCTGTCTATGATTATTATGATTACTTGGCAAATCATATGTCTTTGTCTGTGTGTGTTTCTGTCTCTACTGCACATAAGAGGATGGCAGCAACTTGAATGGATTAAGGTCAGCCTCTGAATGTTCACTAGATGGCCACAAGGTGGAGTACATACTAAGCGAGATACTTGAAGTCTAGACATACATACTGCAAGGTTGTAATTCATTATTAAGGGTTTTTTCTTTCGTCTTTTAGATTACATATGAGAAATTGCTTTAATGTTGTTGTTTTATTCCCCCCTTTCTTTCTTTCTGCATTCACTGTTCCCTGTTATGCTTGTTTTAAACCATCTTTAGTTTATCTGCTGATGGCCTGGTCCAATCTGTAGTCCAGTGTCTATACATTGATACTACAGCATTTTAATTGTTTGTACACGACAACGATCAGGCTATTCACTGACCCTGACTCTAACCAGAAATATTACAAATTAACACAATATTCTTCTGTAAAATATGCAGCATGTGCTATTGTACAAATGACTAAATCAAGTTGTAACTTGAGAATTTAAAATGTTTGCTTAATATACAAACACACTACTTTTCATTTAGAGATTAAATGTGTTCTGCTACCTCACAGGTCATATATTTTTTTCACAGCCATGCATTCTTTTGTAATGTATCATTTTAAGATTTTGAAGAGCATTGTCCTTAAGATTTCAGTAAGGTTTTAACACATTTAAGGTATGTTGCTGCCCTCTACAGGAAAAAAGAATTATATCTGCTCCATTGCAATGTAAGATGTATTTCAAAACTAAATTGAGACTGTTAAGATAGTTTGATACAAATATACATTTTATTACTATAAAAGAACCCTTCCAAGAAAGACAGACTAAAGCAATGGTAAATTGTGCACAGGAAATGAACAAAGCTGTATAAAGAGGCTTAGTTAATGGCAGATCCCAAAATGTATACACAGATATTTTGGAATGAGCTACTGAAATGTCCAGATGTTTTTTAAAAAGGTGTGGTTGGTTAAATTATCAAATGTATTATTTGACAGTAATCACGTTACTTTACCAGGAACCTCCAAGAGTTGCGTTGTACTATAAAGCCATCCCAGAAAGAGTATAAACATTGAAGCTTTTTTTGTCTATTGATATGCCAATAGTTCAACTACCACTGACTTGTCAGCACTGACAAAGAAATGGGCTGACTGTTGCCCTTAGCCATTATTCCCAGTCAACCAAAGATTTCATATTTAACAGTCCCATTTGCCCTTTTTGGGGGTACAATTTCAAAGGGAAGCTTTGAAGCAACAAAGTTTATAAAAGACAAAAAGGACAGCATCCTGAAACTTATAACAGGAATCTATCACACTAAAAACATCCAAGGTTTTTCCCCTGAACTGTCCTGAAAATGTCACGCAAGATTCCTCTGCACACACACAAAACTGTTAAATGTGAAATGACAGTGGTTCTGGAAGGACAACAAAACAGTTAAATCCAAACATGTCCCCTGGCTACGTGCATGTTTTCCAAAATGCTTCAGATATTTTTTTCATTTGCATGATGGTGTAAAACTCCATTATCTTAAGTGAACAGTGGTTTTTAAACCACTGAATTATGTAAATCCTTGTCTCAGTGATGGACACTTTAAATGGGACAAGATGAGGTGTCTTATTTACACAATGTCTGACAAACACACTTTTTGTGGACTGGAGAATAAATATGTTGGTCCTCCACACACTGCAGCACTCCGCTGTCTCAGTCACTGTCTGACGATTCACTGGAGCTGGACGAAGAAGACGAGGAGGAAGATTCGTGTTTCTTCTTCTTCTGTTTCTTCTTGTGATTCTTCCCATGTTCACTTTTGTTCTTTTTGCTTTTCTTCTTGTGGCTTTTCACTTTCTTTTTCTTCCGCCTCTCCTCTTCATCAGATGAGGAGTAGGACCTGCCGTGTTTCTTTTTCTTCTTTGTTCTTTCGTCATCGCTTGACGAAGCAGATCTACGGTGTGAAAAACAACAAAAAAGAATTAAAAAAACAACTTATTTAAAGGCTGTAAACCTGTAAAATACCTAACCTGATTTTTGAACACCAATTTATTTTGTTGCCCAAATTAAGACTTTCACGTGTACAGGCCTGCACAGGTATGTATTATCAGTACAAGAATCACAGACTTCACGCTGCAGGTCTAAATGCTCAATTCCGATTTTTTTGCTTGGTTGTTCACATTATAATTCAAATGCGACCGCCATCAGACTCCAGTGGGAAAAGTCTATGGCCCTGAAATGACTGTTTTTACGGTAAAATACGTAAAAGCCAAATGAAATGCTGCATAGACTGTCATAAAAAAAAAAATCAGATATGGGTCGGCCACTTTTGCCTGCAGTCTGAACGTAGCCTTAGACTCCATGTCTGCAATAGTTTACCTTAACAGAACACAGTACAGATATAGCTGCATTACACAATTTGTATGCATTTACATATATGTATGTTTTTGTTGTCAGAAGACTATACAAGTATAAAAAAAATGAAAGTTTAGGGCCAGTGTGAACAAAAGAAAAAAAGAATTCAGAACATGTTCCCTGGCATTGTACATGTTGTACATAAATGTAAAAAGGTAAAAACAACATACCTCTTCCTCGACATTCTGTCTCTGCTCTTCTTCTTTTTGTGTCTCTTTTTTCTATCATTGGCATCATCATGGGAACCTACACAGATTTGCAGACGGAACAGTCAAGACACTTCTTATTGGACGAGTAGCTGCTCCTAAATTAAAACGGCAAGTAACACAACACAGAGAATCGGAGAAAGTATGTCTAATAATAGCGACACTGACTGGGGCTACTGCTGCCACTCATCTCTGTGCAAGACCCAACCAGCCTAAATCACAAAGTAACGCTGTGTTACAGTAAAATGCTCCATCCATCCCCATGTTGTCTAGTTGCCCAAGAGTTCAAAACTTAAGAGAAAAAAAGAAATTGTATCCTGTAACAGTAGTAATTAGAGAAAATTGAAGCTCTTGTGTCTTCTGTCTCTTTTGCTCACAGTCCAGTTAGGTTGGCAAATCTTTTTGTATTTGTGTATGAGTTAATTAACATCAAGTTGCATGACTTCTAGTGACTTCTGAGCACTGACGAATAAAGTGTCTCATCTCAAACTGCTTTGTCAATCTGTAAACTAGTTCTTCCAAGACTGTTTAACAAGGATACTTCCCTATATTGTGTTTTTACTGTTTTCCATGTCCAAATTCACATTTTCATCATTAATGATTATCTTATTGCCTTTCATTTAAGACATTATGATGGATCATGATAGTTTACCTCTACGATGCTGGCCATTTCGCCCCACCTTCTCAGAGGCTGCAGCTACATCGTCTTCACTCTCCTCACTGCTCGTGCTGCTTACATCCAGAACAATGTCTTTCTGGGGGTCCACTCTGACAAAGTTTCGGCACTCGAAGGTCAAGTGGCCCGCTGAAAAATTAACATCCAGGAGAGAATGAATGAACAACTACGGCAAACAATGTCATCGATTACATTTTAGAATTAAAACCCCCCCACCTTTCACAAGGAAACACATATCAGTGGATACTCACTATTACCATCAATATTCCTGGATTAAACCTGATTAAAACATACTCTATCTGGACTCTAACAAGCCCACATTTACCCAGGTTACTAATGGGACTAATAGCAACGTACACACAAACAAACCATAATTGGTTTACTTACGATATCCACATTTCTTGCACCCAGCTCTGATGTTGTCCTTATTAACGTTAGGCCCTGTGAGACAATAAGAGTTTGTTAGGCTTAGTAATGAATTATTTGAATGCATGCACACATGAATGTCCAATAACAAGGTGAGGTTATTATGTAACGTTACATTAGCAATACATGGCTGGTGATCAGCTTAATGAGCCTACTGCCACCACGGACAGTCTATGAGCAGTCTACATTTATTTAGATTTTTGAATCGCAAAGACCCACATGGACATTTTAGGTCACTTAATACGCATCAGCTAATTTGCTGCGTAGCTATATCGAAGCACTATAACGTACGATGTAACGTTAGACATTTATGAGTAAATGAACACAATGCTGTATGTTTCAGGTGTGTAGCGTTTAAAGGCAGCATCGGTTATTGGGTCTGTTAGCTAACGTAAGGCAAACGTTAAGATTAGCATCACTGTGTTAATCTGCTTTGCATTCGATTAATTAGGAGTCATTCATCTGGAAATGTAAACGTATAGACAAAATCTAACGCCTACCTGGATCTTCCATTGTATTAGCCATGATAAAGCCGTACGAATACAACAATGGCAGTGCGTGAATACAACAAAAGTTTCCCCAATCTTCCGTGGGCCGGAAACATTTCAACTTCTGGGTTCCGTCTTCTTCTTTTGTTCCCTTTTTGAACCTCCTTTTAGCGTTTGGAAAACCAAATTAGTGGCGCATTACCGCCACCAACTGGACTGGAGTACTAGGCAATCGATTGCGCTGGTGTAAAGGATTTGTTCCTTCAACAGCTTCATGTTTTAAGCCAGCTTTGAAGAACCTTAAACATATAAAATTATTGAATCATGCAATTAAAAATGTAGGCCTAAAAGCTAATGATCTACAGAGTTTAGGGTTTAGGGAAGCCAGAAGAGTAAGTAAGTAAGTAAGTAAAGCTTTACTTATATAGCACCTTTTTGACACAGAGATCCAAAGTGCTTTACAAACAACAAATAAACATAAGGGTATAACCATACCCAATCAAACAAACATAGGGAGCATGTATACAAACAAAGGAAGATAAAACAAGAGGGAAAGAATAAATTAAAAGAGAGAAGACAGAACAAACAAGGACATCTATAAAAAGGCTTGCCTGTAGAGGTGGGTTTTGAGCAGCCACTT
>NW_023339674.1:10908377-10909956 GCF_004916995.1 Morone saxatilis | reverse complement strand
CTCCAAAAGATGACAGTGGCACTAGAGGCCAAAGTAATGCCATCTAGATAGTAATCTTTAGACAGGTTAGTCTCTGGAGGTTTTGGGGCCAAGTATAAGAAATTAGTTTTTTCTTCTTGAAGTTTAAACATCAGAAAATTGCAGCTCATCTCAGGATTTTTATTTGTCCTAAAGACATGTTTGTGAATTTAGTATACTTGATTAATTTCATCCGGCTTTGATCGAATAGAGGTATAACTTGCCGTATCATCTGCGCATAGCAAAATGGTTAAGAAGAGTTTAAATTGGTGGATTCCTAATAATTTGCCTTTAAAAAGAAGGATCATATTATAATAGTAAATAGTATTGGTCCAAGTATAAACCCTTGTGGAACTCCATGACAACTTTAGTATTTAATTTGAAAGATTCAATCAGTTAACAGTACAAACTGTGAAACCTGAAGTTTTTTTTTTTTTTTTTTTTTCTGATAAATAGTGACCTAAAACCAGCTAGTGCTGGTTCCTTATGCCAATTTTTGTTATGCTCAAAGTCTTTCTGGTAAAAGAATATTATGGTCAAATGGGTCAAATGCATCACTAAGATCTAATCAATACAAGTCCATTGCAGAAGCAATTCAAAAGTTCATTGCTATACTATTACCAGACTGTCTTCGTGCTGCTGATGAAACTCTATAATCCTGAGACTGAATCCTCAAAGTAAAATTATTGCTATGTAAGAAAGTCACACAATCTGTTAATGACAAGACTATTATTATATTTTATCCTAGAATCTATGAGAGGAAAGTGGTTAGAAATCGTCTATAGTGGCTAAAACCCCTGGGCTCGGAGAGTGGCTTTTTAAGAAGGGGTTTATATTACTAGCTACTTTTTTAACTCAGACTGTGTTACATACCTGATAATAACGAAAGAATTAATCATTATCTAGTAAAGAAGTGCAATTTAAGTACCACTTCTTTAAAAGCATGCCTATTTGGGATTGATCTAACAAGACAGGTTAGTAATGTGATGGCTTTGATGTAGAAATTACTGAAGTTAACTGATGAAGACTGATAGCAAAAAAAACTATTTTCTAAATTAGTAAGTAAGTAAGTAAAGTAAGTAAAAAACTTTATTTACATACACCTTTTTTTGACACAGATGAATCCAAAGTGCTTTTTCAAACAACAAAAAATTAAACATAACAATCCACACACAAAAAAAAAACAAAGGAAGATAAAACAACAAAAAGGAAGGTGATAAATTAAAAGAGACACGGACAGATGAGAAAAACTAACAAGGATATCTTAATAAAGGCTTGTCCTGTAGAGGTGGGTTTTGAGCAAGCCGCTTAATAACTGTCCATCAGATCAGTGGTGAATCTGAGTCAATGGGGAAGACTATTCCAATGTTGGGGCTAAAACAGCAAAGGCACGGTCAGCTTTAGTTTTACAGATCGGGCGGGGAATCGATAAAAGGCCGAGATTTGAGCAGCAAGTGGCCGAGGAGTGGAATGAGGAACAAGGACATCGGAAATGTAACTGGGGGCAAGGTCATGAAGTGCCTTATATGTAATCAGTAAGATCTTAAAATTGATTCTAAAT
>NW_023339674.1:10908071-10908277 GCF_004916995.1 Morone saxatilis | reverse complement strand
TTTATCAGGGGGCAAATAAATTATTTCAGTTTGTCAGGATTTAAGTGGAGAAAATTAAGAGACATCCAGTCTTTGGTGGCAGCTAAGCACTCATGGAGAGAGGACAGTTGATTCAGGTTATTGGGTTTCGCAGAAAAGTAGATCTGTGTATCATCGGCATAACAGTGGTATGACATGTCATGGAAGCGGCTGAACAAATGACCCAG
>NW_023339674.1:10874935-10908046 GCF_004916995.1 Morone saxatilis | reverse complement strand
GACATGGATACAGGGGAAAAAAGAGAACTGGACCAATAACCAGAACACCGCCACCGAGCAGGGGAGGAAGGGAAAGCATGATTATTGAATGCAGACAATTAAAGAATCCTATAGTCAAGACCAGAATGAGAAGAGCCAGTTTAACGGCTGTACCAAGAACACCAACCCAGTTCTGGAATGCCTGTAAGTAAAATGGATTGATGGTGATTACAAGCTGCAGTTAGGAGGGGTCGCGAGAAGGGAAATGGGAGGAGTGGAGCTCGTTTAAGGAGTGTCATGGTAGACACTCTCGAGTAAACACCCTGGTGGGTCGGTTATGAAATATACAGAACTGTTTGTTACTAACAGTATTGCGAAATTTAATATTTTTTCAAATACAATCTTCAAGAATAAATACACCAAGATTTTAGACAGCTACATTTCGTCAACAAAACCCCTCATTTAGTTAAAGCTCCCTCCTAACCACAGGTAAACATACCGTCTTTTATGTTTAATCCACAATTAACATTTTTAGCCATAATCAACCAATACAAAACATACATTGTAGATGATTATTAATGCAGACATTAAAGACTCTATTAGTCAAATAGGAATGAAACCAGTTTAAAGCTGTACCAGAAATGCCATCCCAGTTCTGTAATCTATTTGTATCCAAATGGCATAATCGATGGTATCAAAGTCTGCAGTCAGATCGAGAAGGTACAAAATTCTCTCTTATCTTTATACCTGCATATGTTATGAATACTATCTGAATAATACAGTATAAGGGGGTTTGTCTTATATTTATTACTTGCTGGTGTATTTTCAATGTCCATATTTAATGTATGGGTATTAAGGTCCCACATGGACATGGTAAATGGGCTACACTTAAATAGATAGCGTCTTTCTAGTCAGCGGACAAATTGCTTTACACTACACTACATTCACTCATTCACACATATATTCATACAGTGATGGTAGAGGCATCTGCCAACTGCTCATCAGAAACTAACACACACCCACATGCTGATGGCAAATCAGGAGCAGTTTGAAATGCAGAGGGAGGAGCTGACGATCGAACCACCAATCTTTTGATTAGTGGACATGTTTGTGACTATGACACGCTCTACCTCCTGAGCCACAGCCACCCCAGGGGTTGCTGTAAAGAGTGGTGCCATCTGTGCTGGGAATTTAGATTATCACATAGTGAGTGTAGATTAAGATCTATATGCTCTTCCTGCATTACCCTGATCCCAAGTAACTCTATGCACCAAGTTAATCTATTTGAAAAATGCTAAGAATTGTTCAAAAACAATATCCTGCCCTATGCTTGATTGCTTTCCCAGTAGAGCCAGTTGTGTTTTTTTTTGTTAGGGTTTACTTGAAGGGAGCCAGAGTCGAACTGGCAGACGGAAAATGTCGACAGATGTGGGGCCCCCAGACATGTCATCATGTCTGTGACTGTGACACACATAAACACACAGACACGCTCACAGACACACACACAATCTCACTCTTGGTCTTTTGATCATGCCATCTGTCTTAGTGACCATTCTGTCAGGATTCATTCTATAATTCACTTTATTTACAATAAAAACGTAACATAAAAAGTATTATGGTCAGTGTTGGGTAATCAGATGATGCCTCACGATAAGCTGCCTCAGTTCCACTCAGCCAGAGGACTTTGATCCACTACTCCTCACTTTTTTTTTCTTGTGCTCACCTCACGTGCTTCAAAACACATGTCCTTTCTCTGTTTTTCACAGAAATGCTTTATTTCCAGCCACTGACCAGATGTACCTGTACTTTTGTAGCATTTGTTGTAAAGGTGATGTTTTTTCATCAAAATATTTGTGGCATAATACAAATGAGAGCTTTTGTGAACGTTTGCCTACCTTTGTTCCATTATCACTCTGTTTTTTAAACCTTTCTCCTCCCATATGATCATAAGAACAATTTCCCAGTACTTTATGCCACTGATAGATAAAGGAAATTTTCATTATGGCTGTCATGTTAGCCTTGGAGTAAGCTGTTTTATTGATGCTTGTGTTTTTGTTTCATTTTCAGTCAAATAATGTAATTGTTTCCTGTTTTTCCCTTGTTGTATTTTCTTTCAGCGCAGTGCCCTGTCTCATCTAAAGATGTATCATTAAAGTATCCAGTAAATCCTTTCTCCAGGCTTTTATGAATAAGCATCAGTTATTCATATCTGTGCTTGCTGTTAGGAAGCATTGGTTTTTTAATAAGGCTAAAATATGGTTCAAGGAACAGGCTTTATCTCTGTTCCAGTTTTACTGCCTCAGGTGAGAGAAACCTGTGCAGCTGATTGCTGCATGGTGACATGCTCGTTCAAATTCCCCTTTCTGCCACTGGAAGGTGCAAAGAACACTTTGAAAGCGAGCCCTCTGAAAGACAATCTTTGTAAAACAATACATTTACTATTGGTTGAAAGGAATATGCTGCAACTGCTGTGGCTGTAAAGGCAGAATAGATACAAAAATGACAAATGACACAATAACTTGAGTTTCAGTCCCAAAACAGAAAACTGAATAACACACACTCAGACGTTAACAACATTTATAATTACATTAGTCACTAGTCTGTCTACACCAGCACAGTGGAAGAAATGCACACCAGCAGACTGAGAGGGATGTGGGACCCTGCTGGCTACTAATTTACCATAGGCCTATATATCATTACATTCACTTGAATACAGCCTGACTCAGAGTATTCTGAAACTGTTATTCCAGATGTCTTTTTACAAGTTTTACTTTTATGACCAGTGCTTTCACTCACACATGCCTCTGTCTAATATACTTATTCCACTTAAAACAATGCTTCAACTCATTCATCTTCAAGGTTTTATGTCCAAATGTAAACAATTGTTGAAGTTCAGCTTAGTCAGTCTCTCTTTTAGTTGCCTGGCTTCACTAATTCTAAACTCTGTCAATCCTGGATGAGCAGACAAATCTAGTTTTTATCCCTTGGTTTGGCTGTATACCCATTCACAGACATTACGTAACATTCAAGTAACATTTTAGTTTATTTAATTTCTGAAACTTGTTAGGGACCATGAACAAAACATATTAATCTAATAACATTTGTCAACATGTTTAATAATCTGTAATGAGCATGTTTCTGAACAAGAGTGCAATGGTGTGTGTTTCTGGTCTAACTGTATCACTTGTTATTCATTACTTTTTGTGTAAATGCTGCACATTTTTTGTAGAAATTATGAACTTCCAGTAAACTGACTAGTGAGCAGGTAGGGTTTTTACACATTTTGATCTTTTTGATGCCCTGAGCTGAGCTGCTCTGGAGCAGGTTAACCACGCAATGAAGGTTATAGGTGACCTTGCCTTATAGTCCAAGCTATGATAGAACAATCATCAATTAACATGTGTACCATATGTATTTTATCTTTCATATTTTTATGATCACAAAGGTGGACCTTATTGGTAGCTGCTGACAGGCTGGTTCACAAACTTCCTGCACATATAAAAAGCTCCCTGACAAAGATAACACTGTGGTGAAACATTCCTCAGTTGCTATGCTTCTCCTTTCATCTTTACCTGAGCCTCATTTACACAATGTCCGTCCTCAATTTTGCCTTCTGTCAAGGGCTGACTTGATAAAAAAGACAACAAGGGTTAGTTGTATTGTTAATGTAAATGTAATGTCATATATGCCAGTGAATCTACACTACGCATCTTAAAATAGAAATTAATATGGTCGTGCCGAATCTTCCTTTTTTTTCCCTACAGCCTCTGTGAGTCACTGAACAATTGAATTTTTTTTTTGTTTTTTGTTTTTGTTTTGTTGTTTCTATGGTGCAACAAACAAAACACAACTTCTAAAATGTGATTGATGGGGATAAGTGTTGACATTAGATAAGTCAGATGTGGGATTTTTTTTTTCTTGGTGTTGTATTCAAAACATTTTCAGTAACACCAGAGTTATATACTGCAAGATCTCAACAGTCAGAAATTGTGCCTCAGGGACAACCAACTCTTAGTTAGTTACACAACTACTGAGATGAGACACTGACCTTATTGAACAAGAAACACATCATAAAAGTGCTTAAAAGCAATCAAGACAATGGCAGAAATAAGGTAAATGTGCAGAAACAGGGTCAGGATCATGATCAAAGTGGTTTTCATTCCTTGATGGGATTCTCCAAACTGAGAATCATGGCCTTTACCCACCAAGGTCAACTCATTGTAAAATGGCTTTAATAGAGTTTTGGTAATGTGTTTATGAGCAAAGTTAAGGACAAAAGATTGAAACAATCTGTGATGCTCTGCAGTCAATTAAATGTAAAATGTATTTCCTTGTTTGCCAGCTTTTGCATGCGTTTAGATTCATTATTCACATCTTCGTGCCACAAACGCACGTCAAAGAAACAGCTTCAAACAATGGCCTCACACAAAGTGCTCTGGTGGTTCCTTGAACCTTTTTCCCAGCCTGAATGTTGTTGTCATCCAGTCTTATGTTACGCCAACAAGCATCTGGAGAATTGGGCTGGGGGCAAAAGGATGTTTAGGTATAAAATACTTTTTCCCACAGAAAAAAAATGTTTTTTTGTGAAATGTTCTTGAGAAAGATCTTTAAACCTTTTGTGCTCATTCATCTACATAATTTTTTTATTAGAAAGCAAAAGGAAAACAGGAAGCAAAGCTCTTATAAAAGATTTATGAAACTAGGAGTTTACAGAAATGATTGTAACGATTAGCGTGTAAGGTTATATTTTGATTCAGTTGTGCTTCATGATAAATGCTAAAACATCTTTGTTTCGAATGCTAGCATACCATCATTTGATAATTAACACTAAACACAAACTACAGCTAAGGATGATGTCATTATTTGTTCAAGTATTTACTCATAAACCAAAGTGTTGGACAAAATTGGACCTGATGATGGTGTAACGTATTGCAATTCCTCCTGCTGGGGACATGAATGTGTGTATCAAATTTCACTGCAATCATCCAGTGGTTGTCAAGACATTTCACCTAAAAAACAAAAACGTAGGCAAAAAAATTAAAGAAGTCTTGATCTTCCTGGACCTGTCGGGTGTGTAAATAACAATGGAAGGACCTCTTTACTAAACATTTCTTAAGAAACTCAGTAGCTTACTCATTTATTGTGAAAATGCAGGGACTGTGTCAGCAAAAAGAAATGAGGAAGCTAATAGTTTACTGAAAACCCTGTGAATTTCAAATGTATCTTCAGTACATGCAGGGTGGTCCAGTGGTCCTGAAGTAATGTCACCCCAATGCCTTACTGGTAATCCATGCAGGAGTGTGTGACCTGAAAATGGAAATGAATACCGCCAAACCATTTGAATGAAAGAAGCAGTCCATCTCACAGCAGTTCTCTTTGCGCTGCTAACAGGCCCTGTCTGGTCAGCACCTGGCGGACACTGAGGACGCTGTGGAGGATGTTTTTGGACAGAGGCCTGCCTAGGAAAATAAACCTACGTCTGACCTCAAGCGCCAGTCGCGGAGTCTCCTGACCTCACCACCTGACACAATGTTCCTCCCACAAGCACGAGCATCATGCCTGGGTGGCCGTGTGGGAGAGGGGAACTCTCTTTGGTGTCCTTTCAGAAGGCAAAACAAAAGCCGTGACAAAGAAGTGCAACATTCATCCTGTTCCTCGTCCTTCATTTTCTTTCAGGCTAAAATAAAACTGTTGGAATGGAAATCTTTTTTAATCGTTCTCTGGCAACTGCTATTTTTTGTGTTTCTGCCTGGTCTTGTCCAAGGTCTTGCCAGGTGAGGCAAAAAAAAAGCAGCAGGAATTGATTTGTTTCAAATGATACTTTTCTATGCAGTAGGAGTGTGGTTGCTCTCCCTCACCCCCTCTGTCTTCCCACCTCTATTTCTGCCCCTGGCTCTCTCTTTCTCCCTCCCCAGATCTTTCTGTGCATGTGTGATGGCTTCTGTAATGAGTGCTCTTTGATGTGGAGGAGATCTAGGGTAAGCAGAGTGCTTAGTTGAGTGGGAGGCGAGGAATGCAAGGCAGGTACACCACGGTTGTGTGTGTTGATTAAAAGTCTTGTTTTCTCCCATCAGACCACACTCGACCATCCTGAATACGAATGTGTCTCTCTGGATCTCTGCGCTTTCTGTTTTCCCCCGCATAATCCAGGTTTTCAATCAAGATTTAGCTCATTAGTACAAGTTTATTTCACATGCCTGTCTTTGTAATGTACAGCATATACACACTTGTTTACTGCATTCCTTAAACCCTTTCACCCACTTTGACTCCTCTGAAACCAGTTCAGGCATTTCTTGCAGCAAACTACAAAGCCTGAACCTGTGTGAGCTGCTGACAGACATGTGTCCACAAAGGACCAAGAGAGAAAAACACTTTGATTCGATGCATTGTTGAGGAAAAAGATGGGCAGCATGGGGAGGGAAAACCACTCTGTGATTTGATGGATATTTCTGACGCAAACTGGTAAAAAGGTGAGTGTTGCTTGTGGTGCAGATATGTGTGTGTGAATGTCCAAATAAGTGTGTTTCCCCCTCCTCCTCTGCCTCTGTCTCAAACAAAAGATGCAAGTCAAGGCTACAAAATGGTAGTGGTGGAAGGAAAATAACTTTTTGTTTTCCATCCGTCATTTATTACTTCTCTAGATACCTTGGAGGTGGGAAACTTCAAAGACCATTCTACCAGAAGGAGGTGTAAGAAGCAGGTTGTAATTGCTAGTCATCTGGAGACCCACAAAAAACAGGAGAGGTGGAAGACAAAGAAGAGGAACAAGAAGAGGAAAGTGGAGAGAGAAAGAAGTCTCACAGCTGATTTCAGAGGAAAGATGATACTGTTGATAAGCGTACTTCTCCTCACTGGATGTGGCTCTGCAGGTGAGTCAGAATTTTATATCTGTGATGTTGCTAAAAGAGTTAGAAAAAGGGCAAAGGTTAGCAAACCAATTTTTTTATGACATGATGTCAAATGCAATATATTCAATGCACACACAGTAACAACTGGAACTTTAAGTCTGGATGTGACTGCAATGACTGCAATTTACTTCTTTCCATGTCGCAACTTTTAGGTCTGAAGTCAGACAAGACAAACAGTGGACAATTATAACACATCACAGACGCAGGCAGGCATGTTAGCCATCACACACACACACACACACACACTTTTCTGTCTATCTCTTTCATGCTCACATGTTCTCTTCTTGCACAGACACACAGACACACTCACTATAACTTAATTAGGGTAAACTCCATATTTCCTTTATGAGTCCAATTAAAAACTAAGAGCCACTTCTCAAAGCTGTCAGACTGTTTGATGTTGAGGTTGCAATCTCTCGCCGTAGCTGCTGTAAGCCGCCTTGAGTCGGGACCTGGGTCTCCGGGTGCTTTCCCTTCTAATTGTCCCCCAATTGAGTTGCATGCCAGCAGTAAAAGCTTTTATGACTTGTCTTCCAACTGTTCTGAGATGGGATCTCAGTCACCAGTGCTTCATATAAACGGGGGTTACATCATTTATGGTACCTTCTTAAATTGATCCAGATATATTCTTCATCTGTCTTGTGGATGGGAGCATATTTGTGACAAAGCCAAAATAGATCACAGGCATCATTGCAGACTCAGTTTAATTGTTCCACCAGTGCTGTCTCTGTTTTTATTCTCTTTAAGATCTGTCTGTCTCTTCAGTCATTTTCTTTTGCTGACTGGATCTCTGACTCTCTTCCTTCTTTAAGATACCATCTCTATAACTTTCGCCATCAGTATCCTTGGACCGATCTCTCTTTCTGTCATATCTCAGAACCTTTTAAAAGCCACCTTTAAAAAGTCATGGAAAAGGATTTGGCTTTTTCTTTGAAATTGTGGTTGTGTGGTCTGGCACCACCCACATGTATATCCCCGCTTTGACAACCTGAACCTAAATATTTCCTTCCATGACTTGTAATCTAGACACAAAATCGGGCTAGCCACTATAATTTACAGAATCTATAGGTTAAAGGAGCCCTGCATGTCAAGAGCAGAGGGTATGGAGGCAGAGGGGAGTATAACATTTGTAATTTAGTTTTAGGGGAGTCTGACTCAGGATCCAGATGCTGGAATGAGGGAGTGTTTGTATGTGAAAAGGTATGTGTGTAACTGTAAAACCAGTGTATATTTCTATACACTTTAAAAAGGCCTGTTTTAAGTTCCTTACATATAAACCATAGAGGCCAACTCTTGAAAGGAACTTTTTTCATAAAAAGTCATGAATCCCAAGGCATTTCCCTGTATATAGATGTTTTCCCATTTTTTTGGGATTTATACATCGTACTTTTATTAGTTTTCTTTTATTAGGACAGTGTACAGTAGATCTGTATAGATAAAGTTCACCAGGACACCCACTTCTTTTAATTTTTTGCTTTTCTTTTGGGCAGGAGGGCATTTTTCCTTTAGGGCATCAATGGCGTACATGTGTCATGCCTAACATATTCTGGTATTCTGATCAAAGGCAGTAGTGTACAACTTAACTTGCAAATTAATTGCAATGACCTCCACCAGGTTAGGTCATTCCACCATTTGTTTTCAATTAAACAAAACAGAATCAACTAATAAGGAAACTCAGCATACCAAAGGTAAAAGATCCTGCTCCACAAGTGTAACAGTTCCTTCCACAGTGTAATATTCACCATTAGAAAGAGACGTGACATGAAGCGATATAGGTCATAGATTTAAAACAAACAATATACTGTTCTAGCAATGGTGACTTGTATTAAACCTCGTCATGGATAATGATTATTCTTTATCCATGAACAGGTGGGTTTTTTTGGATTTTCGGATAGAACAGGAAATGTGTTCAAACACACCACATGATGACAAAGAGCCCCCCACTGTATGGTTTCCCCTGCTTCGTGATCTCAATAGTGTACACAAGTCACCATCTGCTACACTATAAACATCCTGTATACACTTGCTCTCCATAAGAGGCCTGAAAAATATGTATATATTTTTTAACAAGCAGATATCTCCCCTTTCCTCCTGCATGTAGCATGTGATTTATTTCAGTAGATCATATTTACTCATAGTCATGACTGCTTTGCTTGGGGGAATAGAAATATGAAATATGTTTTTGATCTCCACAGGAAAGTTAGATATTTACCCCTTGGAGGAAATACAAACATAAACAACTGATTGCATTTTTTTAATAAATAGTGCCAAGTTAGAAATATTATATACAACCTCTGAATATAAGACTGGACTGTATTAATTTTTGAATGCTGGACACCAGAAATTGATTCTATTACTGAAATGTATATAAAGTACACAACGGTGTTAGATTCACAGCATTAGAACTGTAATGCTTTGCTTTGTTTACATTCGTCTTCAAATCCCAGGAGCTCATTGCATTCCCACGAGCGTTCAAGCTTGCCATATAATTAGCAAACAAAAGTAACTAAGCACCTCTTGGTGGATGGATGATCCACGCTGAGACCTATTACAGCCACCAGGTGTTTACACTTGTCTTCGAGGAAACTATTTTGACTTTCCCAACATAAGGTAGAGTTTCTCTCAGGGGCAAAACCATAACAAATGGACAGAAAGACAGGCATCCACAAGTCTTCCTGCTCTTGCACATTGCCGCTGGTATTTCCAGTTCATGTGGTGTGGGCCACATCATGTGAGGCCTCTTTACCCAGATTGCTGCTATGATTTTATTGCAGTCTTGATTAGGCACATGTGACTAACTGCAAACCCCTGTTGGCAACGGCTGAGCCGTTGGCAGAAAGCAGAGGTCTTCCACAGCTCTGAATTGTAACGAGATTCAGCCTCGCGGGTTCACGAGGCGAGAGCCGTTTGCCGAGAATTTGATTCTTCTGGCCGTGTGGAACAAAGTTGGCCCAACTCACTTCATTTCACACATTAACTGTTGTGTTTGCGTAGAAGAGAGACATTTTCATTCTGCAGGCGGTCTCCACTACCTCACAGAAGAAAAATGCTAACCCTGCTTCACTTCCCACTGAAAAACTGGCCAAGTTGACTTGGTGAGAGAGGGAAAATATTGGGGTCTTATAAATGCAAAAATTCAGAGGGGGGAAATGGAAATATGACCAGTTTCCTGACATGAAAAGCAGAGCACATCAAGACTCAATCATGACATTCTCAAGAATAGGTTGGACCTCGTTCCCTTTCCTCTCTTGGACTGTTTTTCCAGGGGATGGGGGGAGAGAAATGGAAAGAGACATGGTTATGATTTGTATTTTAATGGATGCCAACACAAATTGGGTAGCTATTTTTTTTCCTTCCTTGTTAAAGGGGCTGCTGCATAGAAAGACCCGTTATACATTTACCACATCAAAGGACCATTCACATTTCTATCATATACACTTCAGAGTGGCGGACCCTGAGAAAAGAGGGAGAATGAAACTAAAACAACCTTTTAAAACAAATAAAATAGGGGTGGTGCATTTTCAGGAATCAAAGTGAGTAGAGGGGCTGCAATGCTACAGAGCTCTTGTGTGGTCCCAGCTTCTCTCTCTCTCTCTCCTCTGGCTCTTCCTCCTTCTCTCACATTTTCTCTTCCCTTTTTTTGTGGCTCTAAGCCTATGAGCTGGCGTTGGCCCTTCCTTACTACACACCCAGTGGGGCTTTAAAAAGGCAGGGCCGGAGGTCTTAGCAGCCACACACACTCTCTGCTCGTGCCTCTGTCTCGGTGTGCTGCTCTGAAAGCCGGCTGTGTCAACCTCTCCAGGCTCCAGGTCGCTCGGATTAGAGATGCAGACGCCACATTGCAGGGCCCCCAATCTCCTGCTCATCCTTCTCGGCCCCATACTGCTGGCTATGGGCCGGGCCGCTATGGACAGCCAAGGTGAGGAGACGACAGAGTTATTATTGCTGCCTGCGGTTGGGATATTAGTAGCACTTTGTGGGCAGACAAATGGACGCGCAGGGCGACTCAAGCAGGTAACCTCAACCTGGGGAAGGGTGAGTGTGTGAGGACAGACTGTGTTTGAGAACTTGATTCATGAGCACAAACTCAGGTGTGTAGGTGTAATGGAGAGTCTGTGTTAGTGTAAGTGCACAAAAGCGTGTGTGAGTATATTTCTTGCCTGTGTCCACCTGTTTATGTAAAATGTGGGATGCACTGTTTGTCTTTCCGTTGTTTTTGCCGTGTGGCCGGAGGAATGTTCCTTTTTGACTCCCTTCACTGTGAGCCTCCCTGTGGGCATGAATGGACAAAAACCAAAGTGTCTTCTTGGCTGTTTTTGTCATTTTGACACGTCTTGAGAAACCTCCTCTCTTGTCTAACCCAAGGCCAAATATAATTCAAAGTGTCAGACAATGGGGGATGCATGAGTGTGCAGGCACCTACAGACACACTTGAATTCTCTTGAAGCTTCTCTGTGCCAGAGCTTTACTATTCCACACAACACCACCCGCCCACACACACTAAGCAGTCAATATCCCACACATACCTGATTCTTTACCTGCAAAATCTCTGACATCCACAATCCATACACCCACACTCCAATCTCATTCTCAATCTGTGTGTGTTACAGTAGCAGCGCTGTACGAACTTGAAAAGGAACCAGCTTATTGGGATGCACAGGCCAGGGCAACCCTGGATGCTGCGCTGAAACTCCGCCCTCGGGACCACCAGGCCAAGAACATCATCCTGTTCCTCGGTGACGGTAGGTCATTCTATCATTATGGAATAGTATACATTCAATACAGACTTGGTTGTGGCTGAATTTGTGGTTGATGGAGAACCTACAGCTTTCAGCCTCAATGACAAACACAGCCTAATGTGCAATGCAAGACAATGCTCAAGTGTGTAGCTGTGCTCAGAATGGACTGAGGGAAAGTTGCTTGAGCAGCGGACTGTGTGTGAGTGGTAGTGTTGGCACGTGTCTAGATTTGTAGGGGATGATGAGCCAGTGCTCATAATACTGCTTTGGCCAGCTTTAGTCATTTGTTCAAATGCATAAAATTGATTATGAGGGCATGAAAAGCACACACTTGGAGTTGTGCGAGTAATGACTCAAAGTAGAAAGGCAGAAGTGGTGTGACAGTAATTGCTTAGACAGGAGGAGTTTACATCTCATCTCTTACCAACAGACAACAATGGTTTCATCATGAAGGTGACTTTTCTCCAACCCTAAGTAGTTTTAGTTTTACTGATAAATATTTGATGTTAATAATGGGTCAAATGAGTAAAGTGAAAGGAGTTAGCTGCCATGAGCGAGCCCTTTCACATTATTCTTTTTCATTTGACAAAGGTACCTTTACTTTACTCTACAGAGCAATTTCGTGTCTTCCAGTTCATTATCAAGTCAGCAAGAAGCCTGTGAAAATAGTGGAACATTTAGCAGCTAAAGAGCCAGATATTTCCCTCAGGAGTTGGTGGAGACCAAAACAGAGTTAGAGTGAGGGTGAAAGCTGAACTTACATTCCTCAGGTGGCAAGAAACACAACTCCAAAAGAACGCTAAGGTCACTAGGCACTTACTGTCACAAACTGCTCCTAATTTATTGTATGCCAACTTATTGAACTTTGAATTGTATTTTTAGGAGCTCAGGAGGTTGAATGACAATTATAGACGTGGAGTTTTCTTGGAAGTAAACAAAAGTTATGCTTATATTCCATGTTTAACCAATGCATAAGTGTATCCCTAAAATCTAACAAATGTGTTGAGTGCATTTTCTCCCTCACAAAACATTTGCAAGACATATTAACATACTTTTGATTGTGCATTGTTTGCATCCATGTTTTCTTGCTAGCAGTCTTTCTCTTTACAACCTTTATTAGCACATTGCTTTGTTTGTTGGCACCATCTGTGTGCATGATTCAAATAAAACGAAGACCTACTTGTATAACCATTGATCCATAATGTTAGTAGTGGTCAAATACTTTGCAGGGGCTTTGACTGTGAGGTGGCGATCCCTATCAGTGCAGGGTGTGGCTGTCACCTTGAAGATTCACTCCTACTACATGTCTCTTCCAGTTGGGGAAAGGTCCCATCTGGATCTGATTTGATCGGCAAATTTTTCACATTAATTGTCATTGTGTGGTATATTTACAGCTGTTGATGCATGACAGTGTTTTTTGTAAAGGGAGCTGTTTCAAGGCGCAGAGATTTAAGAGTGTTTTCGTTGTTAACTACTAATATATCTGCTTTCAATCAGACCTACTGAGTCACATTTCTGGGTGGTCGGGGCTGAGTTTTCTTTGTGCATCTCTCCAGTAATGCCCTGCCCAGAGCATGTTCTCACTTTTATGGCTGTGATGTTGAAGGGAGAGTTGAATGCATCACAGTGGCATGGGTTTTGTCGTACGTAAGTATGGTTTTCAGTCAGGGTTGAAATCCAATAGTGGACCACAGGAAGCGATAAAACAGGTTCCTTAATTTATTTAGAAAAAGTGATCAAAAGGCATATACTGTATGCTTTTTGTAATATATGCCAATGGGGGACATCGCAGTATCTTTATGTATGTTTATATGTTATATGTTGTACTAATAGTGTTTTGAATACTTGCCTGGAGAAGTCAGTATTGGTCTGTGCGATGATTTTGTCTGAAAATGTGGTTCTCCTAGAAAACCGCTGCCTTAAATACCCTGTATTTGTGGATTCAGTTGATGTTAATGGCCTTGACGTCCTTTGACTTTGTTTGCTTAGAGAATTACTGAATAAATTTCTTTCCCTCTCATCTGACAGTAATAGTCTGAGCTTTAAAAACAAACACATTTTAATATTTCTGGGAAGGATTTTTGAAATGTGCACAAACTGGACAGAGAACAGTATCCTGGGCTTTTTGGGGTCAGAACAGCAAAACCTTCATATAATGTGAATACATAGGCTACATAATATAGATTTCTAAATTATCGATTCCTTAATATGTTATTCAATGTGTCAGAAGACTGAAATAGTGAAGCAAAAACATTATTGATGGACCCTATCAGTGAACCTTCACCTGTCAATAATTGTCTTCCAGGAATGGGTGTGTCCACAGTGTCAGCAGCTCGAATCCTGCGAGGTCAAATGGAGGGCGAATCAGGGGAGGAGACAATGCTGGCCATGGATACTTTCCCATATGTGGCCTTGTCAAAGGTGATAACACAACACTGTTGACCTGTAATTCATCAGTCATTAGCCTATGTAGACTACAATGCAATTTCTAATCTGAAAGAACCAGTAGGGTTCCTTCATATAAGCATTTATACAGCATATATCTGTGTTTTATGAATTATTTCCATTTTTATGGCAACACAGTAATTTTGCACTTTTCACATATATTTTTCCAAATACTTGAAGAAACAGGTCGTAGAAAGTTTTTTTATTATGTATCGGCACTCTGTGACGTCTGAATTGCTTTGCCTGTACACACACACACACACTATCAACATTGATATCAAAGGATGAGCGCTGTTGTTAGATGTTGTGTGAAAGAAAGTGTGAGAGAGAGGACCACCACATGCTAATATACTTGCGTGTGTGTGTGTGTCTGTGTGTGTGTGTGTGTCTGTGTGTGTGTGTCTGAGGGTGAAATATGGAGAAAAAAGGAGAAACAAAAAGAGAGAAACAGCAAGAGAAAGAGAAATAGAGACAGAAATGCTCAGCAGATGAAGTATATAGAAGGGTGGCTTAGTGTGTGTGTTACATGCTTTGTTCCCTCTACATGTTGTATCTTGCCTCATACCATCCCACTCTGAGTACTCAAACCACTGTGTGAAAAGATTTTCAAGGGATTTAGCTAAAATCAGCAATTTAACTAAAAATGCTGACATTGTGGTAGAAATGGTGGGAATTTAATTTAAAGTAAGATTCAGCTTCATGACTAAGTATAATTCCTCAATTTCAGTAATTCAAGTGTGAGTGTTCAGTGCCTCTGTGTTTTAGAATTTCTACAAATATATGTTTATGCCCTGTTTGGTCTTTAATGGTGCTTGTGTTTCTGCTCCACAGACCTACAGTGTGGATAAACAGGTAGCAGACAGTGCTAGCACAGCTACAGCCTACCACTGTGGGGTGAAGGCCAACGCTAAGACAGTAGGGCTCAGCGCTAATGCAGTGGCCTATGAGTGTAACACCACCTTTGGCAATGAGGTCTACTCAGTACTACGGCGTGCTAAAGCACAAGGTAAGGTCACTGAATGGCTTGTCTAAGTATTGGGTGTGATGTGTAATAGAAAGGTCAGCTCGTTTAAATTACATTCTTATTCTAAGTAATGCAATTACCACATATATGTGAAAATAAAATAGGCTATGAGGAATAAAACAATCATCTGATAAGTTCTCTACTACTTGAGTGGCACCAGTTGTAGTTAAATGTTCGTTATACCTATAATTAAGTTGTAGTTACCTAGATAGCTATTGCAATGTGTTTAGAATGTGTTTGTGTTGACATTTCCTCATGAAGCGATAAAGTTTTAATCATACAAAGTTTCCTGGAGGAAGTATTTTCTTGATAAAGTTAGAGCCAAAAAAGCAAGGTTGTCCAAATGAAAGTTAATTGGCAGTTTTAATTCTGATTTGGGTGTGCTTCTGCCTTGTCCAGGTAAATCAGTTGGCATAGTGACCACCACCCGTGTCCAGCATGCCTCCCCAGCCGCTGCTTATGCTCACTCTGTCAGTCGCAGTTGGTACAGTGACGCAGATCTTCCGTCTAGCGCCCGCAGGCAGGGATGTGTCGACATTGCAACCCAGCTGGTCACTAACGTTGACATTGATGTATGTAAGAACTTTTCTGTTTGGCACATTCCTTTTTAATTAATTGGATCAAGTTCAGTTAAACTCTCTACTGCAAGTGTGCAACTCTTATATGGCTCCTCCAACAAGTAGTAGTATTGTGCTTATCTACAATAGTAGTATGTCCTTTGATCATTGATTTGTTTTAAAATGGATAAGGAGCAGTTTGGAAACAGTTTTATGAGAATATGACTCATTTTATTTGAGTTCACCATGACTTTAATCGGCCTATATGGTTGATATGATGCTACAAAACAGCCATGGAATAAGGTGAGACAAGGTGCAGAGAAGAAAAACAAGAACAACAGCACAGAACATTAGTGTTTATATAAGGGATATTTAAAGAAGGCAGATTTAGTCCAGTTTAAAGCCCCCCTCCACTGAAAAATATGTTTTTATTCTTGTTCCTACAGTTGGATATTTGAGCTTCACTGTGCTGGATTATGTGCATACATACTTTTCACACTAGAAGGATTTTTTTCGCATTTATCTGCTGAAAGTGGAAAGTGTCTCTGTGCTCATAGACAATCAGAGTTTAAGAGGCAGGTTTTACGAGCATAATTTGTGGTCCAGTATGCAATTTATACAAGTGGGATGTGGAAACATACATTTAGAATGGACTTTACAGTGAGATATAAGATATATAATATATATATAAGATATTTTGTGTCTGGAAAGTTTCAGAAAAATAACAAAAGCAGATTATATATATATGTCTTAATAGGAGATCTTGAACTATATCCATCTCTAAGTGCATCAATTTTCATCTTTCTCAATCAACTCTATGGCATTCAGAGGATATTGTTTTAATAGGTAGCATCCCACTGATATCAAAGACATGGAAATGTAACATTGTTTAAAAAGGAAGATATCTACTTTTTTATGTTTATGCTGGCGGTACATTCATGTGCAGTGGGGACATTTTATCTTCCATTATTTAAAGATGAGGTGATAAACAACAGTTGTTTCGAACAGAAGAAGCTAAAAAATGGACTTTAAAAAAATACATAGATGCATCTAATCTACTCACATAATTTGCATTTTTCTTCTTTAAAATTCTTTTAAAAGACCACATACATATACATACTCTTCCAGTCATTTTCATTTTCTATCTTGATCCTCAGGACTCATAGAGCCTTACTGGTTTTAAATCTAGCCTTATAATTGAAGAATTATTTACACATTAGCTGTGAGGTAAATGAAGTCAAGTAGCTGGTAGATGAGAAAAAATCACAGCAGTTTTATGACAGAGCTCTATTGTTAGGGCAGTATAATTCTTCAGTATAAAGACTATTTTAGGATACTACTGTAAATGTAATGATTCTGTCCGGTGTCCTTTTTAGGTGATTCTGGGGGGAGGGAGGATGTACATGACACCAAAAGGAACCCCAGACCCTGAGTACCCTACCTCCAACTCCCGCAAGGGGGACCGAAAAGACAAGAGGAACCTCATTGATGTGTGGCTGAAGGCTAAACCAGTAGGATTATTTTACATTACTGTTGGATATTTCTATGTATTTTAATATATTAGTCACAGCTTCAAATGTCCTGTGGTCTGTTTTTCAGAACAAGAAGTCACACTACATTTGGCACAGGAAGGAGTTTGACGAGATAAATGTTAAAACTACTGACCGGCTCATGGGTGGGTATAGATGTGTTAACGATGATAGATAATCAGGTTGAACAGATAAGCAGACACTCATGAGCGTACTGCAGTATATAAAACACACAATGATACCATACACACGGTACACAAGACTGATAGACAGGCAGAAAAAAAAACAATACATAATGCATGCGCAACACATACATTATGTACTCACTCAGACACATGCACTATATTTGAACCCCTTGTGTCTACATTACTCAGGTGTTGACAGATACACTTCTAACTTATGAAATCCTTTCAGTGGAAACAAGAGGATTCCAGTAAGGTCAGTTTTCATCTTTTACAGCCATCAAAGCAGTCATAACAGTACACTATAAATTTAGTTAGTTGCAGTTATCAACCCGGCCTATGGTCATAAAAATGAAAGGGTGTGTTCTTTGCTGCGATGTGTATGACAGTAATACAAATGCAATATAACTCTTATCATCTTGTACAGATCTGTATCTTTCATGTGTGTTACAAATGTGTACCTTTCCCACGTTTGAAATAAGAAGTCACAGGAAAACAGAATAGGCTTCTCCAAATGTCTCCAATTAGGTTTTATTCTAAGAATTATCATCTGAGGATGTTTTTGATCAATCGGATGGGTTGTCTGAACATGAAATGTTTAAGCAGTATTGACTTTTTAGCTGCGACCAGCAGCTCTATAACTTGCTCTGTTGGTTGGTCGGTTCACAAAAAAATCCCTACCCTTTTGCAGTTACAGTTTTCACCGTAAGAGGCTGATATTTGGCATGAAGGTCAAGTGTGTACGTGTGTTTTAGTTTGTGCCAATTGCCTATCGCAAAAAGGTTGTGTATGTGTGCATGTGTGTGTGAATGCATGAACGAGTCATTTCAGAATGAAATTTCTCCTTGAACAAGACTTAGACACAGCGGATCAAGCGAAAGGAACAGAAAACGTTCCTGTAGGGTAATTGTATCAGACACTAATAATAACAATCTGATCAATCATTTGCAAAAACAAACACGTGGATGTATTTTAGCGGTACCTGTAAGGGGATTACGTTGTAGCCCAGTTTGTGGCTGCAGGCTCAATACCCAATACTAGACCAAATTCAAAAATTGTTGTCCCCTATTAGTTACTTTGACACAAAAACAGGATAAATTGAGATCTAAATGAAAAAATACTGAAGTTACCCTTTAACTCATCATTACCACCTATCAGTACCAAAGTCCTTTTTTTTTATTCTACATCAAAATATTGTTTCCTTCTTTTCTATGGTTCCAGGTCTGTTTGAGCCAAAGGACATGAGATTTGAGGTCTTCAGGAACAGCACACGTGACCCCTCCATTGTGGAAATGACAGAGAAGGCCATACAAATCCTCAGCAAGAATCCCAAAGGATACTTCCTTTTTGTGGAAGATGAGTACTATATGAACAGCATTGAGTGATTTAAAATGTCACGATGGTCAGTGTAAAACAGGGTGCTCTCAATCTTTGAAAAATGTTGTCTTTAAGATTTATCCTACAACACCTAACACATATTTTAGAAAAATAATAATAATAATAATAATCAAATAGGACTTTTTCTTTTAGCCACTGCTAGTTTTGAGCCAGGTCTGATTTCCTCTTTTTGTGCTGTTCTGTTACGAGGAAGAATTGATCATGGCCACCATGACGGCATTGCCAAACTGGCACTGACAGAAGCTGTGATGTTCGACCGAGCCATTCATCGTGCTGCGCAGCTGACCAGAGAATCTGATACTCTCACCGTGGTCACTGCTGACCACTCCCACGTCTTCACCTTTGGTGGCAACACACCCCGAGGGAATCCCATCTTTGGTACGGTCCAAAGCATAAACATCCAAATGTATTATTATTATTAACCTAATGCAAACCACACATGAAAATTAGTAAGACTAGCCTAGAATGACTGATTTTTGGACATTTATATATGAAGGTAATTGCATATTTTTTAAGAGTGTGGTTATGTAACGTACATGTTAAAAGCTTCCATATTTTTTGTCTCATGAAAGTATGTCTGAGTCCGTTTTGCCTCTATGTGAAAAGGTACTGTGACCAGCATATTATAACTCACCTCCTCCACCATTATTTGTCATTCAGGTCTGGCACCAAAGAAAGCTGATGACAAAATGCCTTTCACCAGCATCCTATACGCCAATGGTCCTGGCTATGTCCACATAAATGGAACCAGAGGGAACATCACAATGGTGGATTACTGTAAGCACAAACTAATGTGTTTCAGATGCTGCACTCGTCTGTGCTGATGTGTGTACAGACAGCGTGAACTGATGTGGTTACAGCTGACTCATGCCTGTGTTTTTCTCTGGAAAGCAAAGATGAAATATGATGTTTATGGCATTCACTGCTGTCTTATGTTCTGGTCTCTGTAGGCCTCACTGTGTACATGTAACAGTACTTAAAAAAAGCTATTTGCATTTCTTTGTGGAACACTGGACAGCAATGATCCAGTTCTTCCTCCTCTGGTTTTGCACCATTCACTTTAGTCATTACATGATTGTGTATACTTGGAGGTGGAAATACTTCTATCCAGGGATGAATTGCCTTTTAAAACCCCCAATTTTGTCTTTTTGAATGGCCTGACGTCACTTAAACTTTTTGGAACCTGTAGTTGTGTCTCAAAAGTGCACACTCTTCTGGTACCTTAAGTAAGCATGCAATTACAAGTGAGGGATTCATTTCTAAAACTTTCTACGGGAAATGTGATACACCGCAGAAGTCAGCGTCTATATTCCGTTAAAGACTATGAGACCAAAACACTATTTTTTTAGAGAAGGAGGTATGAGTAGCCAAATAGAATAAAGCTTTCCAACAGATTTTTGTAACAATCAATCCACAATACTGCAAGCATACTCTTTTTGAGACTCAAGTTGTTTTACAGCAGTAACCTCAAGAATACTTGTTTTCTAGCATTGTATGTTTGCTTTTGGGAGGGGAAAAAAATCTGTAATCTGTCAGCACACTTCACTTTAGAAAAGTCAGGCAGTAAATGCTGTAATTTTATCAAAAGGATTTAAATTACCTTCTCGGTTTGGAAAATGTTGTAATTATGTTTAATTAGGTAAATTACAGAAGATTTACAGCACACCATTTTATGGGCAAACAGCCATACAAACATCTATGAGGCGCATGTAATCTTAAAGCTATCCAGAGATTCTCTCTGGTGTGGGTGGCATTTGAACTGACAAACAAAGGGGTTCCAGTGCAATAAAGGCACTTATTGTTAAGGTGGTAAATGCAGGGTATACAGTGATATTATTAATGTTTCAGTGACTGTGTCACAGTCACAGTGAAGAATAAAATGAATCTGAATTGACATTATGGTTAACTTATGTTTACTGTGTGTTTTGTTACACTCTACTTATTTCTGTCCAGACGATGAGGAGTACATGCAGCAAGCTGCCGTCCCATTGGATGCTGAGACGCATGGTGGGGAGGATGTGGCCATCTACGCCAAAGGCCCAATGGCTCACCTGTTCCATGGGGTGAAAGAGCAGAACTACGTGGCTCACGTGATGGCCTATGCTGCCTGCTTAGAGCCCTATACGAACTGCCCTCCTCACCCCCACACCCACACCTCGAGCGGGAGTGTGAACGCACCCCAGAGCCTCCTGTTATGCCTGCTTGGACTCCTCTTTTTGCTCAGATGACCCCAAAACATGCACACATCAACACACACATACTTACACAAATACATTGTATGCATGCAGAATTACAGACACTTAATGCACTAAACACACATAAAGTACGTGCACACACATTCACTGTATGCACACAGGCTGGCAAGTGAGAATGCAGGGATAAACATATATAGTACTGTATGTATTAAAGGTCTAGTGTGTAGGGTTTAGTGGCATCTAGCAAGTTAGAGATACTCTGGTGGCAAGGAAACAGGAAAAATGTGACCACCCCTATCTAGAGCCAGTATTTGGTTTGTCCCGTCTGGGCTACTGTAGAAACATGACAGTTCAACATGGAGGACTCCATGGAGGTTGACCCATGGTGTCTGTATATATAAACAACTCATTCTAAGGTAACAAAAACATAACGCTTCTTACATTCATGTGATTATGCACTAATGAAAACATACCTATAAATATTATATATTACACTTCTGCCAAAAGAGCCTCCTAAATGTTACACACTGAACCTTTAACAGAAATATACTCACATACATCCTGATCACACAGTATACCTACACATGAGCTTGTAACCTAGAATTCATAAAAGATGCAGGCTTAAACATGCATGTAGTAGCTCTTATTCAAATACAAATTAACAAACAGGCAGACATTACAGGCTAGAACACATGTAAATATCAACTTTCATTTACACACAAGCTTTTATTTAAAAAACACTCACACACACATGCAACTATTGCCATTTTTAAGATCATGAACATTTATTTCATAAGAACTATTTCAAATCTGTACCTGCAACATGACTACTACCTTGCACTAACTAGTTATTTCATTAGTTAGTTACATTTTTGTCCTCTTCTTATTTTCCAAAGTTAAATGCAAACTCTGCTAGCACTCTGCACACTCAGTTATCAAACATTTGCAAGGAGCAGTAATTTACTGGTTAAACATTCATCTGAGGCTTTAGCAAGAGTAACTTGAAACAAGCATGCAGGCTGAGGGTTTCAGCTAGGACACACAGCTGTTGATGTACATGATCATCACTGTCCAGATGGAATAAATGACTATATCACAGTAACAGTAACTATGAGCCATCGTGCCATGCCAAGCTACGATACCCACAGACCTTACAAGAAATCATAAAGATGCTGTACTTCTTTCAGGAGTAGAAGATATGTAGCTTTTAAGTTTTTTATTTAGATTGTATCTTGACCTCATTGATTCCAAATAGTACATCTGTTTTTCTGTCAGATTGTCTGTCACTTGATATGTAATCAATTTGGATTGTACATGAATGTATTTTTTAAGCAAATATTGTCAATGTATTTTTATACTTTGTTTTTGCAAATGTTACTTAAATAAGAATGAAAAAGTGACAATGAGTCTATTCTCCAGTTAATTTGATAACAATTCTCTTATTTTACAGGCCCTTCAGTTTCATAAATATTTCCTAAAAGGCAACTGGGACATTTTCTGGAAAGGGTTTGCAGATTTTTACAGAAATAAATATTTAAGAAAAAACAGAGGGATTGGGTTTGTTAGGTCTAATGAAAGCATTAAAAGAAAAGAAAAAGGCTAGACCATAATCAATGCAACAATCAGTGCAAACATTTGACACACAAGAATCGTCCCATTTTAAAATCCAAATACTTTGGAAACCCTGGAAATACAACAAAACAAAATGTAGGTACATCATGCAAAAAGAAAGTCAGGGCATCAACATAACATACAATGTCACATTGGAACAACATTTAAGAAAACCATTCCACTTATAGTAAATTCCATGCCATGGACCTTTTGGATAAAGTGAAATTAATTTTGTTGTATCTTCGCAACATAACCTGTTAGACCCGACGGACCCGGTACAGGGTCCGGCGAGCGCTACAATGTTTTACTGCCTGTAAAAAGTTAATAAAACGCTGTGGTGTTTTTTTTCTTCAAATGTTTCCAAAAGACGAGGCTTCAACTCTACCAAAACAGCAGTCCAAGTGTATTTTTCTCAAACACAGTTTGTTTGGCAATAATGTAAAGTTTCAACAATTAACTAAACACAACATAACATTACTAATGTGAGTATACTGAAGGCAGTCAAAAATGAAACGCCAGTCCAGGCTACAGACATACTATACGCTCGCTCGACTCCAGTCATGTTAGGTGTCAAATTAAACTAGATAAGCTCATCATACTTAGGTAATAAATAACAGAACACTGATCACCTGGTATATACTTATGTTCCCTTTGAACGGTCCCTAGATGTCCCCATGCACACCAAGGAACATGGCATATGAACGCTTCATACATTCGTGGAAGTAATTCATTCATTTACTTTAGGCGTTTTTTTCTGAAAATATGGCTAGGGTTTAACAGGATAATCTGTGAAATGCTATATTGCTGGGTCGTCATATACTTCAGTTATGTTGTTGTGGGTGAATGTAATCTTATTTTTATTTGTCCAATGGCTGCCAGTTCTGTCTCTTAGAGGTCTTGCTTCTTGCACAAAATCCTCTGCTGTAAGACATCCAAATGCTGATACTGACAGAAAAGCTGTGTGACCTTGTGAAGGTCTGTCTGAACCACGAGGCCAGTCGGTGTAAAGTGCTGAGGGTTTTTAACCATACTGCTGACAAAACATCACACAGATGTACAGCCAGGCCCACCTGTACACACACAGACTCACATGTTATCAATTAATTCTGCCACAAATTCAAATAAATGGTTGCTCAGATATAAAACTGTTTTAACAAAGTGTAGGCTGAATTATGGCCTGCTTAAATATGAGCTGTAAACATTTGTAAAACAGTAATATAATACATGGAAAGCACCATAAAATATTGTAATCTATTTATGGTGGCTATAGGACAATAATAATTAAAGCTGCTCCTGGTTAACATTCAACAAATAGGGTTTTATATCCCAGCTGGGTTTGCACTTCAGCAGATCTGGAGCTAATAAACACTAAAATAAAAACAGATAATGGATTGATAAGATCACAGTTAAGATTAATGATTAATAACCCTCTTGCACATTTTTTAGCGTCCTTTTAGATGTATTGGCACTGTCAAACAAATACACTTCAAAATAAAGAATGTATAATTTCCAGCCAAGTGTACTGGAAACAAAACAAACATGGTTGAACTTTTTTTGAGCAAAGCAATTTAAGATAATATTGGTTTGAAGCGATGTCGAGATTTTTGTGGCTGTAATGCACAAAATGCTTTTGTGGCTGTAATGCACAAAGGGACTTCATCCGTGTGATGAAACATGAGTTGGGATGAACTATTTGGCCAGATGTTAAGCTAACAGCAGCTCTTTTGAGAAATCTTTTCAAAATGTTTCTCCATTTAAATTGGAAGTCCATGCAACATCTTCCACAGTATCTGTCTAGACCAGAAGTGACATTCTTTCTTTGTAATTTGCTGTCCATACTGCCTCAACACCTGTCACCTGCCATATCAGCCACACATTTTGGATACCTACAAAGAAATATGGAGAAATTATTTAAGATGCCAACTTTGTTCTTGTGTGTGTGTGTGTGTGTGTGTGTGTGTGCGTTGTATATAACTCCTGACTCACGTTGACAGGCTCCTCCATGTGCACTTTGCTCCTTACCTGCAGCTATAAAGGGACCTTAGTGTGTGCATTAGCACTCAGTTACTCCGTTGTTTTCTTTTTAATTCACATATAGTCAACGCCATGGCCAACAAACATCAACACATTTTTATTGGATTATTAATTTTGATTTCAGTGAAGTGGACTTTGTCTGTTCCAGGTAAGGATCTGTAAACACATTGCTGCAGAAACTAAGAATACTTATACTTTCTGACCTCACATTGGACTTATACAACTGGATTTCAATGACAACACAATAGACATGCCATACTTACAGTACACAACCATCAATCGATTAATTTACTTTTCTACCTTTTTTATTCTGCTGATGCTGCAGAAAAAAAAACTTGACCAATATTCACTTTTATAAGCACATCAATGTTTTAAAGTTGCGTGGCCTTTATGACTTTGCTCATTTTATTTCTTATAAGTAATATAAGACATTGTGTTTATATACCTGTGATTTCAAGCCGTACAAAATATTTACGATGTTAAAACACATTTAATAAGCTATTTCTAGTTGTGGATAACACTATCATATTGTTTTTCTGCCTATAGAGGAAGAGCTCCATGCCAGCTACTGGAACAACAAAGGGAGACAGGCTCTTCACACTGCCCTGAATGTTCAGCCTAATCTTCACAAAGCCAAGAACATCATCCTCTTCCTGGGGGATGGTGAGTCTGAAAAAGGAGCTTTCCCACAGTTCAGTTCAGTTTCTTTGATTTGTGGAGCATTTTCGCCTTTTTGTACAGTTGGTTTGTTCAGGTGAGAAGGAGCCAGTAGAGCTGAATGTGAGTCTCATCATCATTGTGGTGTTACTTCACAAAGAGGGAGAATACAAAGCAAACCCAGTGTACTATGTGACCCCAAAATGTGTCGGTTTATGGGTAGAATGAAATGAATGCTGACATCTGATCACCAGCAGTTACTACAGCTCGATAAGCCAAGTGTAACAAAGTGAACTGAGGTTAAACCACATTCTACATTGCATGTGTAGCTTTTTCCTTGTCTTGATCTGATCTGAACACCAAAAAAGGTAAACTACTGCAAAGAGTTCAAATAAGGCCATGATGCATAGCTGAAGGTTTAGAAACTGGTCTCTTATCGAACACCCCTTAATTCTAACATATCTAAAATGGTAGGATGACTGATCACCAGATCTCAAATAAACAACTTTGTTCCTTTTAAAAGCTGCATGTGAATGTAAACGCAACAATTACAAACACAACTGAGCAACATTTTTCACTATATTTAATGCAGATAGAGTAATCACTTCTGTTGACTTCCTTCTGTTTACTCCATGAGCCAAGATCAGTATTTGGCAACTCCAGTTGAATATTTCTGAATGTATAGATGAATTATGGATTTATGGTTGCCATTGCCTCCACCCCAACCCACACACATGCTGATAGCAGCACATTTCAGATTGTATCAGCGTCTGGGATTGATCAGTAACATTTAATCACTTCATAAATTACGTTGCAAAATTGTTTTCATTGTTAATTACACAGTTGCAATACCTTTCTGAGGAGGAATAACATGATTAGCCTTACACTTTAGCAGCTGACTAATTTAATGACGAAGTCTTTTGCAGATTTATGTTAAAATACAGTATATTTGATTAGAAGACATATTTAATCTGATGGTCAATAAGATGACTTCTCCACCATTTGTGATTGTAAATAACTTCATGTCTTTCACCGCTCTTTAAACTCTCACATCAGCTGAGCCTTATGAGGTTCACAGCGCACAATGGCAGCCCTGTGCCTGCCTGGACAATGTTATCTAACGGTGTGTTTCCACCTGTTTGCAGGTATGGGGGTACCAACAGTGACTGCTACGCGGATCCTCAAAGGCCAGTTGGCAGGAAAATCTGGGGAGGAGACCAGTCTGGTTATGGATACCTTCCCACACCTGGCCCTGTCTAAGGTCAGCCCACTCTGACCAACACATTCAGACTGCTACATAGAAATGTGTATTTAAAATTTTGGAATGAAAACACCAGACATTTGGGAAATACTGAATTCTGAATGATCCATCCCAATGTGAGTACCAGCCCAGTCCTAATGAGTACAAGCTTTTACCCTCAGGCAGACAATATAGATTACCCAAGTGGCAACTCAGTCAATTTAAAAACTTGTTTGTGCTTTCTTTTATTAACATCTAAAACAGTAAGGACATAGTATGAGCAATGGAGGCCATAGTACCCAAAGGGACTTTTTATAGAATGTGTGTGTAGGTTGTGTAATATATTATTTTAAAGTCATCACTTACATTTATGTAATACCAGGATGTGGCTGACTGTGTCATGTCTACAAAAACAATCCCTAAGAGGACAAAAAAGTATAGGTTATCATATTTTATAGTATTTGTAGTACTTTAAATGTTAAATTAACTTTCACGTTATCTGTTATGTAAGTACCCTTGCCAATTATTATTTTATGGTGAGGACACAGTGTCATAGACATGAATTGCTCATGTTGCTTATATATATATATATATATATATATTTAATAAATGTCATTTTCCAACTGAATATACTTGAGGTTTGATCGGCTGTCATTATAATCATCCCATGTCAGACTCATTTTTTAAATTCAGGTTAGAGTAATTGAGTAAGTGAATAAGTTCATCCCTGCGGCAAAAATTCAGACAAAGTATTGTAACCTGCTATCCCATTCCATTAAAATTACTTTTATTACACAGACAAACATAGCCAACCACTAAATTGATCTTCATGTTCATAAATTAAAGAGTGCATTTCTCATATGAGTTGAGGTTACTAACATACCCACCAACTATACAATCTTATTCTTCTATAACTCTAAGTGTAAGTCCCTGTGCATAAGAACACCTGCCTGAGATGATAAATGTTCATGTTAATGTGTGTGATTATATTTGCCCCCCGCAGACGTACAATGTGGACCAGCAGATGCCAGACAGTGCTGGCACAGCCACAGCTTACTTATGTGGTGTCAAAGCCAACTATGGTACTCTGGGTGTCACCGCCGCCACCCCAAGGTACAACTGTAGCGCTACCTATGGGAATGAGGTTACATCAGTTCTGCACCGTGCCAAGAAAGCAGGTAGGTTCATGTTCACACAGCTTTAAATTTGGGCTTGTATCAGAGTTGATGTGTTATTCATTAAGGACATTTTCTCAGACTGATCAGTATTACTACACTCTTTGATTTGGTTTGAAACACATTTAAATTTTGTTTTTCTCCAATGTCTCATAAGTTTATATATCCATGTCATAAGTAGAGTCTAAAAAATATATCCACTTTATGACCAGTTGCTCTGTGTGTTTTAGGAAAATCAGTGGGAATTGTCACTACAACCAGAGTTCAGCATGCCTCTCCTGGTGCAACCTACGCTCACTCTGCCAACCGAGGCTGGTATTCTGACTCTGAGCTTACCACTGAGGCAGTCGAAAATGGCTGCCGTGACATTGCATACCAGCTGGTTCACAACACTGAGATAAATGTAAGCCATAATGCATTATAGGAAAACAATAAAGCACCCAAGTCTATTTTTTTTTATTTACTACTTCTTGGTCTTCTACAACCTGGATGACAGAGAATAGACATAGACATATTGTGATGTAATGAACCATGTCTCTTGATCCAGGTCATTCTGGGTGGAGGTCGTCAATACATGTTTCCCAAAACCATGCAAGACCCAGAGTATTCAAATAACACAGGAGATCGCAATGATGGACAAAATCTTGTTTTGGAGTGGATTAAGAACAAAAAGGTAAATGTTAAATTGTGCTGATCATGTTTGAGTGTGAATCAATGTAATTTTCCCTCTGGCTGCAATTTTATATTTTTAACAAATGTATTTAAAAGTAATTTCTTTGTTTTTATTCATTACCTACAGAATGTTCAGTATGTTTGGAACAAAGCTGATTTTGATGCTGTCAATCCTGCAAACACAGACTTCCTGATGGGTAAGAAGAACTATTCAATTCATCAGTTACTTTACATGTGAAAACAAGGACAACAGGACCTCACATACATAGTCTCCATAAACATACAGTACTACATTCTCACTAACTATACCATTGTCACCAGACTATACTGTAGTTATTTGTCAAATTAATTGATGTATAAATGACCTAAACTGTCCTTGGGCAAATAGGGTGAATCAAACAGGGATATCTTCTCTGATACAGTCTTTTAATTAATGATGCAGCAATTAGAGTGCTATCATATATTTTTTGGGGGGGATGAGGAGTTTGTTTAGCACAAATCATGGCACGAGCACTGCCAGCTCTATTCAAAGGGCATGTACACATTTTAAAAATGGGCCTGTTTTTTAAACTTCTCCCTGCATTTAGGTCTCTTTGAGCCCAAAGACTGCCGCTACGAGTTGGACCGCGATTCATCCATGGACCCCTCCCTTACAGAGATGATGGAGAAAGCAATTAAGATTCTCAGCAAGAACCCAAAGGGATATTTCCTCTTTGTGGAAGATAAGTGTCATTGTGTTCTATAGGTAAACAACCACGTAATCTATGTTAAACTTCTTAAATTAAAGGTGGGCGATTCTAACAACACCTTTTTAACAACACCTTTTTTATAAATTCAGCAAATATCTCCTCACTGTCCACCAACTTTCCACTGTGTGTGCTGAAAAAAAATCTGGTGGTTGTACACAGCACTGGCTGTTATTACAGCCATTCCAGCCAGGATTTGTGCGTCAGATATGGACAAATTTCTTGCCCACAGACATTCAGCTTACTTTCTAGTTCTCCATGATATGCTGTTGTTGTGATGTTAGCTATAATAGCAGAATCAAACCCACCTTTAACTGAAACATTTTTAGTTTTGTTAAGTTTTTGTCCAAATCATGATGACAAAGATTTACTTTACAGTACTTATGTCAAGTACTTTCTTTTGAACTTTAAGCGGGAGAATTGACCATGGTCACCATGGAGGGAAGGCCAAAAGAGCTCTCTATGAGGCTGTTGAGTTTGACCGGGCGATCGGGCGAGCAGCTGAACTTACCAGTGAGCTGGATACTCTGTCTGTGGTCACTGCTGACCACTCCCACGTCTTTGCCTTTGGAGGATACTCTGCTAGAGGAAACTCTGTTTTAGGTAAAAATGCACTCTTATGCAATAAATTTGCTGAGGGAGGTTTTATAATACTCAGAATATCAACTGATGTTCCAGTTTGAACAAACCTGTAGATATCAATTTGTCCTGTGATTTACAGGGGTATCTCGCTCAATAGCTGATGACAAGAAGCACTTCACCACTGCTGTGTATGGAAATGGACCAGGATACCAAATTGTCAATGGAACTCGCCCAGATATGAATGAGACAATTTCATGTAAGTTTACATTGATAATCAGATGACGAAGTAATATAGTAGCTCCATCTTGTGGTGTAACAGGATATCTACTGCAGAGGCACAAAGAAGAACTGACCGTTCAATGTCATGTGAACCAGACTTTAAGCAAGACGATGAACCCCCACCTGCTCACTCATATTAATAAAGCTCCATGCAATTAACAATTCATTGACAATGTAACACCTTTACAATTTGTATCCTCTATTGTTTGCAATGAGTGGGCCTGTGTAGTATTTTGCCCAACAGCTTTGCAAATATTATGTATTAAATGTTTCAAAAACATTTTGAGGTATTAAGGGGATCACAGCAGATGTCATTTATTTTTTTCCCAATTAAATATTAAATAAAAACAGAATACCTCTTTATTACCAACATGATGAGCGTTCTCATATTAAGCAAATCATAACATATAATATCTAATACTCTGAAATTATTTAACTATCATAAACATTAAGAAGTGATCAGATAACCTGACCAATCAGCGAGTTTGAACATGTAATAATGTACAGTGAAGACTAATGCTGTGAGTGATCATTTAATGTAATAATATAATAGATCTGCAATGAATACTACTGTTATGAAACTTTTTTTGTTGATACTGTGTTAAAGATTTGAATTAGTTTTTAGTTTTTGGTTTAGCTCTATTGGATTTCATCATATAGTCAGGTATCTGTCTTATCTTAACAAACTCTCTGAATGTACAAACTGTTAGTTAGCAATTTGTCTATGTACCAGAAAACCCATTTAACTAATATAATGCTCCTTTGTCCCATTCTTCCTCAGCGGATAACGATTACCGTCAGCAGGCTCCTGTCCTTCTGGATTCAGAGACCCACGGCATAGAGGATGTAGCTATATTTGCCAAAGGTCCCATGTCACACCTTTTCCACGGGGTCCAGGAGCAGAGCTACATTGCCCACGTCATGTCTTATGCTGCCTGCCTGGAGCCCTATGAGGACTGCACACTGCCAGAGCCCGACCATGCTGGATCCATCCATCCCAGCCTGCTACTCCTCCTGATGGGCCTCCTTCTTCTCTCCCTCTGCTCTGTCTGAGATGACAGCCTTTGGAGAATTTGCCTTGACTTGGGAATAACTGCGTTATCTGACATTTTGGTCGAAAAAGAAATCATTTTTCACACTTTCTGTGTGGAATTGGAGAGCTGTAGTCGCACAACTTTGAGATCGCTGCAATTTTGAGTAATTTCTTCTTGTCAAGAGAACCTTGTTGTGAAAAGCATTAGTGTTAATATTACACAGAGCTATGGCCTTTAACACAAAATTGAGTATATTTATGTAAAAATATTGTTGAGTTCTTTTTTAAATATTTTGAATAAAGCTGGCATGATATATATAAAAAAAGCTAATTGCCTAACACTCTTTTTTTCAAGCTTTCATGGGCTCTATCACTTTATGCATAAGAAGACTGTACTTTAGGCACAGATGTAAGTTTGGTACCAATAGTCCAACAGTGAATACCTCTCAGCCAAACAAATTTTTTTATTTATTTTTCTTCATCTTTTTCAAGCCTCTCGTAACCTTTTTACTCACTCACATTCCCACTTTATTTTCATTTTTTCATGTAAGAGCTTAGTGAGCACATCCTTGTCCTACATCCCAGTCCCTCTCATCCCAATAACCCTACTTGAAAGTTTATTCAGGCCTCTTTACACATAACCAAAATGCTTGTTGTGAAACGGTAGTACTACACATTTGATTTTCTGTCACCCTCTGTTGCTATTATGCTAATTGCATGTTTCAGTCAGTATCTTGTTACCGAAAAATTTTATACAAAATATGCAATGAAAACACAAGACACAAAATGTATTGTGGGAAAACAAGTTTTACTTTTCTTACTAAAACTATTTAAATTAAAATAAACATAGCAACGCCCAGCAGATACAGTATTTCATTGCAGGATCCACGTTTCAAAAACTTAATTTAATGCAAAAAGCATGGATCTCTTAAAACCTACCACTGTTGTGCTCTAAAACAAGAGCATGATTTATAACTAAATTAGGCCATATCTTAAATCAAGTTTTTGAAAATGGTGCATTAAACCCATTGTAGTAAAGTCAGACAATGATTGTTAATAGCGGAATCATTCTGTAACAGAAAGGTAAAGAGCTGATCCACAGCTCTGATATTGAACATGGACCCCCGCTTTCCATTGAGGTCTCACCTGATTGGGTGCCATGAAAGCATCCACCAGTCACAGACAGCTATGGGCGGGACTTCCGCCTGCTGCCAGCATTGTGTGTTTGGAGGGAAATTCAATCAAAATAGTCGTGCAGCTGCTCGAAACCTAGGAATACGTGGATAAACAATACACATCTTCAAGTATTTAAGGGACTAAACTAAGGTTAACGCACATTGACTGTTGGCTGTATATAAAACTTAATTACTGCGCAGCTTTCTGCAGCTTTAATCTCGCTGTTAGCTTAGCTAGCTGGACTCCATTAAAAGCTCTCCATAGCTTTGATGCTTGGATTTGGGCTATGGGCTAATTCAGAAAGATGCTGAGGGATACTTTGTGAACGGATAACGTTGATCATGGATCATGGAAAGACGACGAGGCTCGAAGGTCAGCTTTGTAAAGCTGTGAACGACGGAGAACCCAGGTGATGCTCAGCCCCCTGTCTCTGTGCTTTGTCCGGACATGCCTCTTCAGATCAGATGCGACAGACTTACATTTGTGTGTATGTAGCTATCGTTAGCCACCTTGTACGATCTAAAGTTATGCCAGTAACTAAATATATAGTATAATATAATATAATAGTAGTTTTGTTCCAGTCCTTTCTTAATTGTAATCACTTCCTTTTGGACTTGTTTGTTGCCTCTGTACCACAGAGCTTTACATCAAATGTGTGATGATCATTTAGCACTGTTTGAGAAAACAGCCATCAGCGTTAGGGCTCTGTTTGTGACCACTGTTTCGCTTTAATAGTGCAGTTTGTGTAAAATATATCACCTCACCATGATCTTGCAGTTTTCTTTACTCTTTGCCGTACAAGTGTTGACTAAAAATACAGATTTATCATCTACAAAGTAACTTACAGATAGACAAGGGGACTCTGCATACAGTACAGTAAGTGAGTAAGTAAGTCAAACTTTATTTGTGTAGCACCTTTTTGACACAGAGATCCAAAGTGCTTTCCAAAC
>NW_023339674.1:10824184-10874914 GCF_004916995.1 Morone saxatilis | reverse complement strand
TAAACATAACAACACACAAAAAAACAAACATAAATAGCATAGTAGTAATATTTTAAAAAGCATATTAAAAACACCTGATAATGATATTGCTAAAGTGGCTTTCAGTTTGGTATAATGACTGCAAGAGGTGCAGGTATGATATCCCCTCCATATCTGTCAATGTTTTGAGAGTATTCTGTGTCAAATGCAGGAACAACTGGTGGCAACAGTGCACACAGTGACTGCTGTCAGACACTGTTTTAAAGATAAACAGCAGTTAGCTTCAAGAACTGCACTTAACGTCCATAAAAAGTAAATAAAGACACAAGCAGACTGTCTGTCTGTTGACTGAAAGACGACATCATCTACTGCTTCTGCAATTACTCTTGAGTTGCGCTAGCTCAACAAATACTAAACATTTACCAAAATGAGTACTGCTCACAGACCTATTGTATAAGTGTATAAGATGACATGCAACTGTGCTGTGTGTTGGAATCAGATTGTAACAGTTCTCTCTTCCTTGGTAGATCTGTGCAGCTGCTGCTTTCACAAGGTGCATGCCCCGACCTGGTGGGTGGTAAAGGGGTGGCAGCAATACACTTGGCTGCTGGCAAAGAAACCGAAAAGAACACGCGCTGCTTGAAAATTTTGCTGCAATATGGAGCGAACCCCAATATCAGGTATTGTAAATATTTGTGACCTTCTTCTGCTGACATTTTGACGTTTCCAATTTCCTGTTCCTTTTGGAAAAATGTCAAAATATAGACATGAGACGCTGTCAAAATTCATTGGGCATAATGATAATGTAAGGTTTTCTTGTGTATGTGATTTGAAGTTGTTGTTTTTTTTCTTCTTGTATTTTTTCCAGGTCATCAGAGGGCCTGACTCCTCTTCACATTGCTGCGCTGTGGGGATGCTATCAAAATCTAAAACTGCTCTTGATGAATGGAGGGAACCCAAACAGTAAAGATAATGTAAGAATTGTTTTTAGCTAGTTTCAGACAGCTGACCAGGACACTGAGAAACAATTCATAGTTAAATGTTTAGCATAATACATTGTTAGTAGTTTTGTTAGGTTTTTGAGATGCTATTGTAGCATCTCAAAAACTAATACAATGAGAAAATACCTGATCTGTAACAAGATAACTACTCTGTGGCTTTAAATGTTTAGTTTATGCCTAATATCCCCTTAATTTATTTAGGAAGGGAATACACCAGGGCAGCTTGCGGAGCAACAGGAGAATCGGAAATGTGCCCAGATCCTTCAGGAGTATCAGAGCAGCTCAGTGGACACAGAAGAGGAGGACTTGCCTCAATTCCAATACTGTAAGAAAGTCTCTTGTTGGTGGTTACTTACTAAACTTAATCCAGAAAAAAACACTTGAATGTGAATTTGTTCAATTTGTGTTATTTCATAACTGGAAAACTTGAAGAAAGCAATACTTATCCAGTAATGTTAGAAATGGCATGGAGATACAGTGTATTAGTGTTTATTCAGCCAGTCAAATGTTAAACAGCATGCTTGGCTGCATATTTTAGTAATACTATTATTATACTAATAATTATCACAGTGACCGTAACATACCGATCTCAAGTGTAAACTCCCTTAAATCCCATGAAATTTCAAAAACATTCATATCTGATACAATATCTCGTAGCATATCAATATGGAGACTCCTAGAAAGAAAAATACTTTGTCAATACCCGTCACCACTGCCTAGTTTACTTTGAAATTTGCCAGTAACACTCACTATTTTCCTACTGGTGGTTTATAAAGACTAGATCAGATACAGCTACATTTATACTTTTTCCTCTTTGCATTTTTGTCACTCTTGCAAGGACTGTGTTCATTTCTGTATCGACTTTTCTCTTTTTTTTTCATCTCCACAGCTGTATATTCAGACCAAACCGACATGTCCAGCTATCCTGAATCAGACTACAGCTTCAGTTCCCACTCATCTATGATAAGTGACTTTGGTGAAGCCCCATTGAGCAGCACAAGGCGCTCGTCATTTTTCAACATGTCTAACATTAATGGAAGGCCAAGTTGCAGAGGGATATCGTTTAACAGACTTTCTGATATGGACAATAAGAGGCATCACTGGAACAATTCCTCCTCACATTGGTCATCTGAAGGTCCCTCCATACTATCAAGCACTCGCATGTCTGCAGTGGGACCGGCAGCTGCAATGCCAATTCTTAAGGAGGATGATTTATGCACTTATGATGGTGTGTTCACATCAAAAGTAAATGAACATGGTGCTGTAACTGATGGCAGAATCTCCCCCTCTAGAAGAGACACGCTCCCAGCATTTGCCACAAGGCGAGCGAGCCGTAAGAGTGTGAGCTTCAGAGATGTAGATGAATATTTCCCCGTTTTTAGTCCTGAATCTCCCCAACAGCAGTCTCCTGTCAGTGGCATTAGCTTACCATTTGACCTGTCTGAGTACTCTGACTTCCTGGATTCAGAACGCATGGCCACTGTTTTACACAAGCAGGGCATCGACGTCACATCCCCGGATCACGTTTATGTTTTTTGCAGAGAGAGCAGTGAGAGCACAGATGAGGACATGGAGAAAACAGTCATCAGTCACTGTGCTTTGGAAGACTGTGAGGATGAACAGGAGGATGAACATGTAAAAGAGGCTCAGGTAAATATACCAGAGCAGCCAGACTGTTTCCACGTTGGCAGCAGTAGCAGTGGGACTGGTAGTCATTACAGTAGCTGTGAGAGCGATCATTACACCAGTGCTCTGGATGAATCTCAACACCCCAGACGTCTTTTACTCCCTGCGGTAGAGGAGGTTTCTGTTGGGACTGAATCTGACAAAAAGATTTCTACAGACTGTGACTTTGAATTTACAAGGCAAGGTGGGAATCTTCCACCTGTTCACACACAACCCCACATTGATTCAAAACCTGAAACCAAAGAGCACTTGCCAGATATGCTTGATAAACTGGCCCTATCTGAATTGAAACGCCCAAATAATGATGAATTTGAGGCTTCTGGTGGTCCTGTTGTGGACAGGGCCGCACAAGGTGCCAATTTCCAGCCTGTGGATGATGCAGCTGAAACGTTACAGGACAACTCTGACCCTCCATTCACACCAAGTCCTTTTGTAACAGGCAGGACTCGCTCGAGGTTAAGTCGCTGCTCACTGAGAACAAGCAGGACACCGGAGAGCCTCCTCATCACGTCTTCTCTGTTCGAAGAGACCCTCCCTACACCAGTTCGAACACGCCGCCAGACTCCCAGGTCTCAGAGCAGTGAAGACTTTTATAGTTCACCACATCCACCTTATTATACGCCATCCTATTCAGGGAGTAGCACAGGAGGAGACTCCTTGCCTGCTGATTGCCAGGACACGCAGTCCAGCACCCTCGGAGCTGGTTCAAGTCTTAGCAGTAGCCAGGCTGACACTCTCATCCTCTCCCGGAGCGGAACTGACTCGCTTTCTGAATCACAGACTTTGTCCGACACAGTCGTATTGGAGAAAAAACAGGATTCCTCAATGGATGCTTATGAAAGAAACCTCGCAGAGGTTATACTGGCCATGCAAGGCCACGATCTTGCTGAAGGCAGGGACTTTTTGACTGATGATCTGACAAGTACAGATGAGGCAACAACAGAAAGAAACAAAAATCAAGCCCCTGGTAAGGACAAAGTAGACAGCCCAATAAATGAAGATCTCTGGATCACTGAGGACTGTAGCTCTCAGCCAGACTCTGTGTCATCTTCATCCAGCTCCAGCTATTTTTCTCCAAGGAGCTCCAGGGAAAGCTCTGACCTTACTTGCACTCCAAGCACAGGAAGCACCCCCAGGTACAGCATGAGCCGGCTGTCAAGCTGCCGCAGGCCACAGCACTTGGCCAGCCTCTCCTACACCCCTGGAGGGCGTCCACTCATACAGGATCTGGACGAACCAGTGGAGTACCTCTACACTGATACAGAACAGGGCCATAAGCTGATTGAGATCCACGTCCCTCCTACAGCAAACACCTCACTCAGCTCCAGCATAAGTACCAGCAGCAGCGAGGAGACCATCCTTTATGACTGGAGCTCCATGCAGACTGACATGATGCAGAACAGAGGAAAGGAGAACCAGAAGCCCCCGACGCTGCTACAGAAGGAGGAAAACGAGGAGCACAGTTTGTTGTCGGAGACCAAAGGGATGACTGACAAGGAGCTGAGATTAAGGCTAGTAGAGTTGGGGGAGAGCCCCGGCCCTATCAGCAGCCGCACCAGGCCCACCTACGTGCGAAGGTTGTGCCGCCTGTTGCACGAGTCAAACTCCCAATTGCCACACCACCAGAAGCAGTTAGACCAGCCACAAACAGGTATCACTCAACAAGTTAGTTTAAGTTTAAAGTTGTTGATAACTATTTACCTAACTTGAGCTATGATTTAGTTATGATAGCAAAATGGGGAGTGTGTGACAAGATAAAGGTAACATAAAAGAGTTTTTTTTTAAATTGTTTGGGGGATTCTAGCATAACTGTGGGTGGATTAGATTAGAACCACTGAATGAATGAGGCATATTAATGCACTTATAATTTCGCTTGTCATTAGCAAGTCAATTCATTTATTCTTATTTTATTTGTGTAGATTTAGGTTATAGTTCAGAATTGTGTCGGGCCCTGAGGACCTTCGAGCTGCCCGATTGCCAGACTGATGAGCAGGCTCTGTGCGAGCAGTTTGACCAACCAGATCAAAACAGAAAGTGGAGGGAAGGCATCATCAAGTCCAGCTTCAACTACCTGCTGCTCGACCCAAGGTTTCCTGTGTCTCATGTTGATTTGTGTTTTACTTTGCTTTCTTCTGGGCAATGTTAAAAGCTTTCTAAAGGAAGATGATATTTGGCGTGCACAAAAATGTACTTAATGTGACAAAACTTATTTTACATGAAAATCATGTCTTCTGTAAAAACCTGTTAGTTCAACATGGTGGACTCTGCAGATGATCCTCCTAAAGGTTACACACTGGACTTTTAACTACCAACACCTCTGTTGGATAAACACCATCCACCCTGAACATGTATTTAAATGGATCTTTGTTTTTCTTTTCTTCCAGAGTGACCAAAAACCTCCCATTCCGCAGTCGCACCATGACTCCACAGGAGTGTTTCCAGACATTTATCCACGCTATATTTTATGTGGGCAAAGGAAAACGCTCCCGGCCCTACAGCCACCTGTATGAAGCTTTAGAGTACTTCAAAGGAGACAAGACCTCCAAGGTAATGCAGTGCACACTGATCAGTCTCATGTAAATAAAGATATAAATAGATGTATAAAAGAATGATATGCAGATATATAAAATACTGTCCCTTTCTTCTCTGCGTGACAGAAATTGTGTCCCAAAGTGCAGCACATCCTTCAGGTGTGGAACGCTGAGCAGGGCGTCATCTCTCTGCATTGTTTCCAGAACGTAATTCCAGTGGAGGCTTACACAAGAGAGGCCTGCATGGTGGAGGCCATCGGTGAGTAGCAGACAGTGGTCTATTGGAGAACTCCTGTTTAAATGCTCATTCACACCATTCTGCTTGGTATCAGGGTCTTATATCACTCCAGCATTTGCTATAAATTAAGTCAATGGGATGATCACAAAGCTGATATTGTCCTATACACTAGCTATTTGATTGACTGGGTCAACTGTGTTCCTTAAACACCAAGTTAATGGATACATTTAGCATGTTTTTTCATTGTTTTCTTTTTGAAACTTGCAAGCACTGGCTGTTATAGGTAAACTCACCTTTTCACAAATTTTAAGTAATAACGTAACGTAAAGTGAAACCAAAGTACCTGTAATCTCACAAATACCGTTGACATGTTCATCTATTGAGCATAGATATTGATAGGTGCCAGTTTTTGACATTGGACATTGTTTATTTATGTAAAAATCCATAAACTCGGAGAACATTGATCTTACGCCAGTCCAGAATGTCAACAACCTACTTAATTCTCCATTTGTCCCAGGGTTGAAGATGCTCACCAATCAGAAGCGAGGGGATTTTTATGGCGTGGTGTCCAACTGGCAGCTGAAGAAGAAACGGGAGCTGGGCATCCACCTGCTCTACCGGGCCATGCAGATCTTTCTGGCCGAGGGTGAAAGGCAGCTCAGACCAGCAGACATCAGACAGTAGTGACCCCCACTGGAAGGGGGTATGAACAGCAGCAAATTGCCAATGCACAGAGGGTAAAATACCACTACTTCAGGGTACAACACAACCCTCCTTTGAACAATTTTGCACTCAAACGTTGGGTGGGGATCCTCTGAGCTGTTACCCAGCATTTAATTGTCTTTCTGCTATAAAATAATTCTCCATCCTTCAGCAATATACCATTTGTTAAGCATATGACAACCTCTGATAATATTTACATCCTTTGAACAGTGATGGTAATTTGGCTTTTTTTCCATTTTAAAGTGACTACTTAAAGATTCCACTTTGAAATTGTGTTAATAATGAAGCTGCCTGATTATTATTTTTTTTTATATATGTATATTTCATGTGTATTTCCTCATTACACTGCTTTTAACCGGCCCACGTGACAAAAATAATGATTCCACAAAAAACCCAAGGGAGTAATAATATAATTGTGCATAGAACATGAACATGATGTGAAAGTCAAAATTGTGAGGCTGCGGGTCTTTCCGAAGTCACGACAAATCAGCATGACAAACTTATTTTACAAAAACATTTTTCCCAGTAGGACACTTTTCTTCACGACTGCTGCAGTACTAATGACTTTTTCAAATTGATCCACAACCAATTTCAAATGCCTTTCAGCATAATCAAATTAACTGGTGTCATATTGCACATAAACAAGTCGATGCATGATGTCGTAAAAAAAAAAGTTCCAAAGAAGCTGGGAGAGTGGTATTAACAAATTAGGTCTGGCAGTGAGTCACGCTATTTTTGTATTGTTGATGATGACGGGGAATTTAGCAGAGGCTGATAACTGGTATGCTGTATGATAGGTTGTTTTTTGTTTTTTTCAAGAAATTTAATGTATAAAATGTGATGTGAATTTGTTTACATAGCTTGATTTCCATTTTTGTTGTGCCAATTTGTTATTTAAAAAAAAAAAAAAAAGCATTACAGGCAAGCCAATGATATGATAGTGTCCAATAGTAGTACTTACTTTTATGTGTCTGATTCTTTTACAAGTGTCAGTATAGTGAAACTGGGTGATTAAGTTTGTCGGTAGTATATAAGCACTTAAGATGTTAAGATCATTGGACTGTTTGACCGATTGTTAGTTAACATCATCGGGTTACAGCTGTCAGTAATTGTCATAATCTACATCATTTTGTTAGCTAGTAAAACTAATGAAATTGGTCAAAGAAATCTCAAATTGAAGTTACTTTACTTGAAAAGTTGTCACAATCTCATCTCACTACTACTTTTTATTCCATTTGTTATCTCCTCAGGGTAAAACACTTTTTTGATTATTGAATTATTCTTTATTTTACACAAAAGGCATTAATACTAATAATTGAAAATCATCCTCAGGTTTAACAAAAGAATCAAAGCATGTGCTCAACCTATAGGGTGAGTAAAACACCTGATCTATAGCGTTGACTTTTTTTAATGAAATTCATTTCATGAAAACAATTACCTGTAATAATTAAACTATTAAATCCAAGGAGTAGTACAATAATAAGGTGTATTGACAATTTTTTGGTTTTTATAGTTCTTAAAATAAACCCCCTTCATTGAGATCTGTTATAATACAATATTATTATTATTAATAATATAGTATATATAGTTTTCTTGATGTGCTCTCTTTTCATTATAATGACTTACTTCTACTGTTATTGCTATACATTGCCTTACCCCTTTTTTCATTTATGTAAATGTAGTAAAATACAAATGACAAACTTAGCTGGATGACTCTTTTGTCATTTTCACATCCTTTCTTTGGTGTCCCTCTAGTGGACAAACAAAGTCATTGATTTTGGCTTCAGTCTAGAGTTCTAGATTCTCTTCTTGCAGTAACTGTCTTCATCGACTTTGATGCATTAGCATTAGTGTGTGGGGTTAATGTTGCAAACAGTTCTTCCTTGCAGAACTGTATGTTGTGGTCAAGCCTAATACCCTTATTTAACAAGATATTCAACAACTCAATTTCATTTTCACAACCTTAAGTTTATTTTAATTTTTGTGAATCAGAGAAACTGTACAAATGTTTGCAATTTTGGCTGCCATGCAATTCTGGCCACAAAGCTTTGCAAGAATGGATGGCTTTTTTTCTTTTTTAAATGATGGCATCTAATTTGGAAATAATGGCCTTCAATTACTGTTATCATGAGTCAACCAGTTTCATAGAACACCATTTTTTGCTAGTGGTCAGCCAAAGCTTTCTTCTTTCATCAGTGTGGTTTTTAAAATAAACACCATGACGACACATTATATTACTGAGCAGGGCTGTGTATCTTATCTAAATAGTTGCTTTTCCATGCGCACATTTAAATTTGAGATAATGGTCTTACATGTGCAGACATTTTTTTTAATAATATAGGCATAGTCATAAAACAGCAGCGTATTAAAAAAATATATATATTTCAAAGTTTGGCGATACTGTACATGTCCATTACTATATTACAAGACTAATATGAAAACTTAAAATTACTGTTATAACCCATGTGGTGCATAAATGAAACTAAAAGTCCAAATAAAGAGGGGTTTTCCAGTTGCACCAGCACTTCTGCTGGTCAAGCAGTGGTTGTGATACAGAATCAGCACTGTTTGGTTTTTTTATTGAAATACTGTACAGGTACTTTCCCAGCTGCATAGGCTAGAAGCCTGCAAAAACAAGCATATAACTCTCTGTTAAAGTTAGTCAGTACCTAATTATGTATGCGTGTTTTATCAGCACACTTCTATCATTTACAGACTGAACCAAACTACACCAGCAAGTAAACATGAAGGCACAGACTGTACTGTGTCACTGTAATCATTTATACAGGAAAAGACAAATGAGCTTAGCATATGCACACACACACGCACACAAAGAAGAGTCACAGTGTAGTCTGTATGCAATATATTTTGCTCATGAAAATACAAATGATTCAAGTTTGATTTACTGCAATTATACTATGTCTCAAATTGTATTTTGCAAAATGTGCTGGAGCTGAATAAGCAGCTGGCTATAACTAAAACTGTTTCATATTAATTTTATTTAGATTGCATCTCTCATCTTAGATTTTAATAGAACTGAAATGCCATTTAACCTGAAATGATAGAAAAAATATGAATCTTATAATTACATAGTGTAGTCTCTATTGAGGTTTAATTGAATTTAGGCAAATAAAGAGTCATAACAGTGGGGAAAAATAGTATGAATTGTTTGCATCTTGAGTCCTAAAAATGTTATAAAGATTGTTGTCATTGTCACTTGCAAGTTCTTTTTATTTTAACATCTGACTGCTCAGACAGCTTTTTGGGATTGTGTGTGCATAACTGTAGAGTTATTTAACCAAAATAAACCAACATTTCTATAAAATATTAATATAATCCTGGTGGGGAAAAGGTGTGTGTGTGTGTGTGTGTGTGTGTATATATATATATATATATATATATTATATATATAAACAAATTATATATAATATATTGATCGATATCAGGGTATAGTATATAAACCAAATTCTATATATATGATAATGTATGATAGTGACTATATATATACGAACAATTCTATAGTATATGACTTACTATTATTTGTACTATATACCGTATATCTATATACATATATGTCATATATATATATATATTAATACTTGTATGATATATCATACTAATATACGTATACATATATGTATATATATATAAAAACAAATTTTATTTAGAAATTGTTCAACATGTTTCTTGCAGTATGAATGGGGGCCACTACATGTTTCTGGACAAAAACCCCCCAAAAACCCCCCAAAAAATAGCCTATCAATATTCAATATATTTACGGTAGTGCTTTGATCATTACCATTAATTTACAGCAGATTGTTTTTACTTAAATGAATTTACTTAATGTTTAAAGGACAAGGATTTGACTCTGTTACATTCATTCTCGTCACTTTAACATCTCCTCTAACCAAACCAAAGAACAAAGGAACAAAGAAAGACCCACAACATCTCTTAGGAACTGGTGGTGACAATTTATTTGATAAAATACAACAACATGGAATAGCATGCATCAGTATTACAGTTAACACAACATAATGGTTCTTGAATGGTTTGCCAGGCAGCAATGAAACATGAATGAAAAACAAGTATATATTTTATTCCACATAATATACAGCCGTGTTCCAAAATGACAGGTCTACATTTGAAAGCTGTGGAAGTATCTGTTCTACCAAACTGACTTCAACATAAAAAAAATTATGGCTTTTTAACATATTTAGATTTACATTTTAGGGATTTATCTGACCGTCTTATCTTGAAGAATTCGGCTGATGAAATTATGACTTTTAATGTCTAAATTCTTTTTCATCCAAAAAGGTCACTTACCATGTTGGGATTCATCTGTACATACTTAACATATCCTTGCAGTTTATTTTTCATGTAATATTTACAACAACTTAATCATTAACAGCTCATAAAAGCAATGCAAACCATGTATAATCTGTGTATTTTTCTTTAAAGGTCATTTTCTTCCAACTATCTTTTTTATCTCTTTTCTTCTTCCTCTGCTGCTGTAGCCAGACTCGGACCCCTCCGCCCCAGCAAGCGTGATCGAGATGCAATCTGAACTGCCTGTCAATTCACACCGCCTGTGTGTGCCTGTTGTCGGTGGGAGGCGGGGGGGCGAAGAAATAAATAATGCCATCATCAGCATATCTTGATGCTATTCCTTCTGACGTTCGGATGAAATCTGGGACACAGTTGCATTCATCGTTCAGTGAGCTCTTCCACACAGTTAAACCCACCGACAGCAATGAATGTTGATTGTGACCTTTGCTGTGGTTTGGAAGCTGGAAGTATTTTTTTGTTTGTTTGTTTGTGGAGGATAGACATAGTGCTCTTCATGCAATTGTTCAAGGAGTCATTGGCCATGCCTGTGTGCAGGTTTCTGTGTAAGGTTTGACTCTTTTTCCTTCTTTTTTGAGACACTGAGTGACAACAGCTGGCCACAGGGTACAATCAACGGTCGATGGTTTTTTCAATTTAGCTGAAACTCACCGACAGCGTTGAATGTTCACTGGGGTGAGCACAGACCTGATGGTGACCAGGGATGACAGTCTGCTTAGAGATGCAGAGAGAGCAAGTCTTATCTGTGGGTGGAGAGGCTTCCAACTCACACCCTCTCTCACTAAATCCCTCTTTCATTCTCTGAGCGGGAAGAACACTGAAAAAATCATGAGTGTTAATGTACTTCGATGATGCTATCTTTTCCATAAGGCTTAATAATGTAACTACAACTGTCTAAATTAAATATATTCGGTATCTATTTACAGTAGTGGTCTTACTTAAAGAGTTTCCAAATACATACCATTTATATATACATGCATACATCATGAATACCTAATTCTGCTTTTTATCCACATTCTAGTGTTGGCCATTCACATACTGTACCTGTCGATAAGAAACAGGGAAAAGGACTGATATGAGAAAACAAACATGCAGAGATATAAAATGAATTTTATTACTGATTTATTACCCCACCTCTTCTTCAACCGTGGCAACTTCCGTGACATATGGTCATTATGACACCATATCGGTGTATGGGACCACATTTTATTTCACTGCAAGTAGCAGTTAGAAGAGGGAAGTCATCTTGAAACCCCTGACTCATAGCGAGTTTTAGTAAACACAGCACCTGCAGCTAGTTGTTGTTTGCTGTATTGAAGCACAGTGGCGTGGCCTATAGAGAGGAACCAGCAAGCCTCAAGGGCTTCATGCAAGGTGGAGGTTGAGGAAGACACTGGGTATGAAACTGTCGACTCACCCAGATCAATAGCGTCTGTTGTTTCGCTATGATGTGGCACTGTGGTTGAAGACTAGGGTGTTTTTTTTCCCTTTTGTACTAATACCAGTAAAGGAACTGTCCACCATCTTGCATGATAGGTTTTCTTACGCACTGCTGAATCATTGTTGCTCATCATGAGAAAAAAAGCACAGTTTGTGAGAAGCACGAACATCAAATGCCACAAAGCTGCTGTAGCAATTAGATACGACGTGACAATAAAACTGTGGCGGTGAGTCAAAATGTGGTTGGAGGATAAATATGTTGCTGGGTCTCTTTTACAGAGCAGGATAAGGAGTGACTAAGATAATGCGGTGGATATCTCATGTCCTGCCAGATACTCATTTCATACAGAAAACGTAGGGTTAAAAACAACACCATGACTGATAGCCTTTACTATTAAGCACAACACAATGAGTATGAGACTTTCTACTTAAAGAGCATTCTGCTTTTGTTCTCTCTTTTGGAACTTCTACTTACGTCATTTACTTTGTATCTCTATTACTGTATTACTTTGAAAAGTAAAAAATATTAGAAGAATAATAATAATCACAACTCAAAATAACTTTTGCTAGGTGCTGACACGTCACCCAAGCTCAGACCGAAAAGCACAGTCCTTGCTACGAGGGACACCACTAACTCGGCCTCTCCCCACTCTCCCGAACAGTGATTTGAGTGACAGTGTTGGAATTGACAGAAGTGGATGAGAAGGAATGTTGCTTTATAAGGTCTTCTCTGGCCGCAGGATGAGGGTGACAGTAGGAAGAAAGATCCGGGACACGCAACTAGAGAGAGAAGAGCCCTGAGCTGACAATGTGGCCCTAATCTGAATGACAAGGTCTGCACATCAGCCCTCAAACCAGCCTGGCTTGGGTGGGGGTGGTGGTGGATGATCAGGAGAGAGGAAGAGAAGGGGGAGAGTGAGAGGAATAAGAGGAGACAGAAGGGGGAGGAGGGAGAGGGCAGGCAAGGGTGTCCTTCCTTCAAACATGCTGGCCTTAATCGCACGGACAGCTCTGACATTTAACCAGTGAATCATTTTTAGATAAGTGGATGTGGTGGTTTATGTGGGGAGAGTTGTGACTTGTAAAAATTTCAAGAGGCGTTTTTGCTGGCTATATATAAAGAGCTTTGAAAAACACAAGAAAAAAAACTTTAGCCAAGGAATAATGGTGATCACAGAACATGGTCTGTCTGCCTGAAACAACTTAAATTCAAGAACAAGGGTAGATTGGAGAGATGAGAAGCAAGTTTGTGACTTTAAGAGGCAATTGCTGGACCAGTTTGAAAAATCTCTGCAGGAGATGTGAAGTGATGGCTCTCCCTTATTTAGTCACCACTGTTGAGGTTCTCTTGAGTAACAACATAACCCACAGTTGGTTCAGTGAAGCTGCTCGGCAGAAAACCACAACTGTAATGGGCATCTCCCAAAGGGGAATTACAACTATGAATGTGACACAGGACACCACAGATAAAGGTTACATATGCTGCGCAGACTGAATGAAAGGAAGCCGTAAAAATGTGTAAAAAAATAAAAATGTCGAGGCTGTTTAAAGGAGCATTAACAAAAGCAAACTAGCACAACAAGTTTACGTAACGGATACTGTCAAAGATTTACAATTAGTACTGCGGACCTTGTCAAAACACCCTAGTAATTCCAGAAAGACAAATTATACAGAAGGTGATCGAATTACTCCAAAATAACAAAAGAACCATCTGTACTCGATATTACAGTAGCGTGTGAATGTGGTGTTCCTTTTTTATGTGGAAGGATAACCTTTCATCAACTGGGGTTAAGGGAGAATGTTGGGCTAAAAATGTGGCCAACCAAAGGAGGGGGCACACTGAGATCTCTGAGTTCTCACTGTTATAGGTGTAGCCTTACATTATTGTGTTTCCATGAAGATAATTTTAGACGCACAAAAGCTTGAAAAAAAAAGAAAACTGGATTAAACTAAAACAAAAACATCTCTGAAGCGAAGTTGTTATCATAAAATTGGTTGATTATGAAAATAAAACGCTAAAAAGAGAAAAAACATTTCCAGTAGCTGTATAACTCGATGACACCACTGACCGTGGCATCCGTGACCAACCATCGGAGGGCCGTTTTAATCTGCTACAAGAATATGAAGACATTAATGAACTGGGTAATGATGTTAATGTTGATTCATTGTCAGCTAACTTTGGTAATATTTAAAGTTATTTTAAAATGTTGTTTCTCTAATATAAAGTGCTTTTGAAACTTTTGTGTTTAAGACTTCCGGGTAGTCTTGATGCACAAAAAATTGAACGGACAAGAATTCCAAAGCCTGTTTTGAAATGTTTTCATGAAAGTAAATGTGTCTCTACTGCTTCTTATCAAATCTTATCATAAACACCAAAAATATCTGCTTCATGTCAAAGTTAAAATACTGAAAGTATGTGAAAGACTTGCCAGCCAGCTTCTAATCAAGCTTCAATATTTGGCTTGCATGAAAACACTTAACTCTTCTCTCTCTCTCTCTCTCTCTCTCGCTCTCTCTCTCTACCTCTCTCTCTCTCTTTCAGGAGGGGGAGGAAATTCCTGGCGAGGGTGCTGTGAGTTGTTGCTCTCTGCCTGCAGGTACAGACCGGCCTCCTCTGTCTGCCTGTCTGCAGATATCATACCGCGACGTGATCTGTTTAGCTGCCTGACTTAATGCTCACCTGCTCACGCGCCTCCGGCTCTGTGTGTGTATGTGTGTGTTAGTGTGTTTGTGTGAGTGTGTATGTTGACTTCTTCCGTCTCCTCACAGCTGGAATGGCGTCTCCCTCTTTATCTGCTGCCCTGCGATTACAGACACACACACACACACACAGAATGATAGATGGACTTTTACTACACTGACAAGATATTTACAAATTTAAGCACTATTAATCTTATATCAAACAATATGCAGTCAACAATAAAACACACACACACATACACTCACACACACACACACATCAACACACATACAAGGACTGACAAGCAGAACTGGAAAGAATGGGGCTGATTACAGTAATTAAGGGAAAGGAAGTGAGGAAGATAGGATTGTGCGTGCACTTAAAACATGGACGTAAAACCTCCTAACATTTTCAAGCATTCACTGAAACTAGCTAAACCTGTTTTAAACATGCAGTTCCATCTAATTTGAACACATTTCACTCTGTCGAGGTACCTTGGACATCTCAATTCAATAGAGCAAGGGGTTCAATTCACACTGATGCTGAAACTGCATGTCTTCTTCTGTGTTGAGGGGCTTTGGATGTACCGTGTGCCAAGCGGAGTATTATGTTGTATATTTTTTCGTTATTTCATCCTCAGGTTGTCACAACGTTGACAGATGCAAGCTGACGTGTACAACCACGCTCACAAAACACACACAGACACACTTGAGTAGGGGTCTGAGTCCAGCTGGAGGTGGTCTTCTGCCAAACCTGCAGGCAGGCTGACTGTATTCATATTCATCACACACACACTGATTGGAACTGACAGGACACACACACACACAGACACACACACATGTGGGGAAAAAAAAATCTGCTGTTGAGTAAATCAATATTTCAAGGGCAACCTGCTATCCTAAAAAAATAATAACAAGAAACTATGTTGCCACTTCTGCTGCATTATTCTTTCTTTGACTCCTTTTTCTGCTATTTTATCTATCATCGCAAAAGCTGCACAGTACATCTAAAAGAGAGGTAGGGCAATTGAGAGAAGAGAAACAGAGGTGGATGTGTGAGAGCAACAGCCACAATTGGATGTAGACTAGCAGCGGTGAGTAATGTCGTGAGAGGGGAGTGGACTGGGGGGAGAAAAAGGGAGTTGAGAATAATAGCCAATAGGCAGGGAGAGCGACTGGAGCAAGAGAGATGGAGGAAGAGTGCCCCTCTCTCTCTTTCACACACAAATACACAAAGCAGAGAGAGAGAGACTCCGCGGGGTGCCAAATAATAACCTTCCTTGTCATTATCATCACCCAGCCAAACCGCTCTCCACTCCTCCTCCACCTCCTTCCATCTTCAACACAATCATTGCCCTATCGTTTACAGTGTGCCGCTAAATGGGAACATCAATAGACACATCCATTAGCAGTACGACTCCTTTCCTCTCTGATTCTCAAGTGCTTTAATAGCCAGCATACACACACACACACACACACACACACACTTGCATGCCGTACCTCGGCCGACTGTTAACCAAGCTAGCCCCGCGCAGGCAAACCCGAACTGATGGAGTGTGTCATTACAGCTGGTTAGTAACATGGTTGCTGCGAGGGAGGTGCCGTCAGTTAACCTGAAGCTAGAAACCAAGAGGACGGGGCTGCGTTCTGATTTAAGTAGCTTTCGTACAAGCAGCAATCACAGAATTTCTTCTTTCATTTATGTATTTATTTAATTTGCTCACGTACGTCTGTATAGCCATGCTGTGATATCTTTGCAAAACAGTTGGCATTGAATTTTCTGTTGAAGCCTTTGTAGGTGGCACCCTTTAGTCTTTTCAGGCAACCACTGCTCATGATGACTACCAAAGTCAATGTCACTTTGGGACAAATTTTCCCTGGGAAGGACCTGCCAGACATCAGTGTGTATAAAAAATAAAACCTTACTGAGTTAAGCTAAGCTCAAAAAAACACTGATTTGTATGGTTACAGGAAATTTAGGCCATTAGACCACCTTTAAACACATGAATCCAAACTGACATATAACTGAGTGAGTGTTAACTTCTCTTCTCATCTATTTTAGTTGATAGAGTACATTTGTGTTTTTTCTTTTGCATACCTCAATGCAAAAACCTGGAAATATACTGGACAGGTCAATGCAAATTACTGATATTGTGTGTTTACCTATGAGGAATTATGTTCAAAGCAGTTCATAAAACACAAACATAGAGGTTTGCAGATCATGAAAGGACAAACTATCATCTAAATGTTATTTGCAAAGGCCAACAAAAAAAATCCTAATCAATACAAACAGGTCAATCTTATTTAGAACTGCATTAATAACTTGTTAACCTCAGTTTGAACTTGTTTCTCTGTAACTGTAGATGGAAATTAACATGGGCAGCTTTTTGACAGTTTGAAGAACATCAAAATAAACCCCGCCCGAGCCCATCCAGAACAGTAGCGAAATGAGAAAGAGATAAGGAGGGACAGGGAGGGCAAATGTGGCGGGTGAGAGGGAGGGAAGGGTTTCCCACAATACCGCCTCACACACTGTAATTTCAGCACGCATGTTTTTTTGGATAGAGGGCGAAGCAGGATGCTGGGAAGCCTGGGAGGGGCACAGGGTGGGTAAGAGGTGGTTGGATATGGGGGTTTGTGGGATATGTGGTGCAGCTGTGACTTGTGGAGATTGGTTTTGACTGAGAGAAATAGAAAAAAAAAAGGGCTTTATGCATGCACACACACACACACACTCACTCACACACAGACACACTACAAATCGCATGCAGGACAGCAGAAGCATACAGTTACTAATTATATAAAACGACATTGCATAAATTAAGATTTTTTTCATAGCCTATTTAAGACTCTACTACACCAAGAAACTACTTTTCCGGGTGTATCCTGTGATTACTGAATTCGGCTACATTTTCTTTTTTTAATTACTGAATTTAAAGTATTTTTTAATACACTGAGTCAATTTGTCTTTAAATTACTCAAAGAGAGAAAAAAAAAAAGCAGAGGATAATGAGTTTGTTTTCTCACATTCACACCATTATTATCCCCCTAACTCGGTGGTCTCTGATTCTTACCGTAAAAGGCGTGTGTGTGTGTGTGTGGCAGGGTGGGGGTAGACCGCAGACAGACTCTAGGTGCCGTTGTATGTGTGTGTGTGAGCGTGCGGGCCTCCTTCGTGTCTGAACCTGGGCAGAAAACAAACAGAGGAGAAGAAAGAGGACAGGATAAATTCAGGTGTTGTTTGGTAAACCATGTTATTAAAATGTCACACACGCACCCGCACACACACATTGCGATGTGCACTTAAATTATTCAACAGCACTGACTGATGTGTGTAACCGTATTAGCTGTAATAAATCTGCGCTTCATCCTCTCTGAAGAACTCACACACGATTTTATATGTACAACAAGCCCACTCACAACCCAATTCCTATATACACTCTGGGTGGTCTTGAGAAACAATGACAAGGAGCCGCTGTGTGTGTACGTTAACACATGATTCATCTTAAGAGAAAAAAAGCTTGGACATAGGCTAGGTGGTTTGAAGAAGAAAAAAAACAGTGATGCCTCAAGAACAAGAGCTCTGCTAACACAAACATATGGAATCAGCCTTTGAAGCCACTTTGCAGTTTGTAAAATCAGATCTAGATAAACATGCTCTGTGACTGTGTGTTGCGATAGCTATCGTGTCTCCTCTAATAAAGCTAAATTGTCAGTGATGTGCTTTTAAGGACACTAAAGAATTTCGGGATAATGACAGCACTGGCTGTAATGTATTATATACAGCTGGATTTCTGACATGCCCACAGCACGTTGAGGCTGGGAGTGATGTGCACTGAGACAGAATGAATTATCAAAAAGAATTTCTGAGTATAACTTCTTAAGTTGACCAGATGGAAAGGGAGAAAAAAAAATCAGTACAACCTGGAGATGTAGCAGAGAGCAACTAATGTAGCCTTCCTGGTATTCAACCTATACATAATTTACTTTGTTTGAAAAAAGATATTGAGTATACAAACAATTAGCAAGTCGACAAATGTGGATGTAACTTGTTTTCAATAACACATCAAAAGAAAAGTATTATAAAAGGTATCAGTGTGGAAAAGGATACCAAATTGTCCATGTGTATAAAGAAAAAAAGAGGGAGAAAAAAGTGAACTAGGGCTGCAACTAATGATTATTTTCATTACTGATCTGATTCTATTCATCCATTAATAATTTGGTATATAAAATGTCACAAAATAGTGGAAACATATGTCATAATCGTCCTAAACACAATATGACATATTCAATTTACATGTTTTTGCTGCATCAAAATTATTGTAGATATTTTTTTTTTATCAATTGTATACTACATTAATGAACTCACTTTTTAATCATCGTAAACTCAAAATGCAGATTGAGACTAATTAACAATACGAAAATTAACGCCACTGCCTTAAAATTATGAGTGCCCCGTCAAAATGAGATGTGTGGCGACTGTACAACATCATCTGACATTCATATTATTATTGTTATTAGTAGTAGTAGTATCAGCTTCCATCACAGTTTTTCCATTAGTAGGTTATGTTATTCTCTGCAACCCCTGATGTTTTCTTTGATTCAAATGCCATTTGGTCTCCTATTGTGACTAATGATGAGTCACACTGTATACTCTGAATGCTGCGGGTTCATTTGTGGTCAATGAGCATATTAAAGTTCCTGTGGAAGACATATTCATTATCAATGTTTTTTACCTAACTCTATTTATTTCTTTTAAGCACCCTGTTGTTTGTAGTTTTATGAAGTCCCTTAGAGTCTTTTTTACTTATTTGGTTCAAAAACTCTTGTGATTGGTCATATTTAGATGTGGCAGCTACAAGACTTTCTTACTTCAGACATCTAGAAGTCTAAAGTGCTGTGTTTAAGCAATGCTATGTATGTCCTAACCAGTTCCATTTTTGGTTTGTGTAAACATCAGGAATGGAGTTTTGGATCCTAAATATGATCCAGGACCAGGCTCCCAATCCTAAACTACAAATTTGTGTGCAGAGGCCGAGGCCAATGTCAACCTTGGCATTTTATTATATGTAGTAGTAATCTTTTATGCTCATATTAATCTTATTTTTCTTTCATATTGCAAGCTCTGAGTCCCATGTATTACTAAAAGCAGTCCAGACTCTAATTAAATCCATACTAAGAAAATAACACCACAGCTGTAATAAATGGACCTGAAATTTCCTAGAAATTATATATACAATCTGAAAATCTAGTTTCAAATGAAAAAACACAGAAAAAGAAGAAAAAACCTGTCCAATAGGTTGTTGAAAGGTGGCTTGCTAAAATAGACCCTGCCAGTGAAATATGGTTCCTCTTAGCCGGATCTACATTCATAGAGAAAGAACAATGATTGACCTTGGCCAGATGAAAAATTGCTTCAATTGTTCATACTTCACTTTGATGTTAAATACAGTGAAACAAGGCAGCACAGGAAAGCTGCTTGCCACAGCCGAAGGAGAAATTAAACCTTTTATGCCGCCTAAGAGCTGCCCCCATCGTTTCTCTTCCTAAAGTTCCCCTCTGTTCAATTGCCTGCATCTGCCAGATCATACATGCAATTTACTATTTCTGTCCTGCCAAACTAATGTATCCTCCAGTTTCTGCTCTTGTTTTATGTTTTTTCCTAAAAAACCCTATGTTTTTTTCAACTACGTCCTCCTCCTATCTCTCTCATTCTTTTTTTTCTCACTCCCACTTCTATCCCCATCTCTCTTTCTCTGCTCCACTAAGCAAACTTGCCGAGACCAGGGAGGGCACCTCCGTCATTAAGGTCCCGGCACGGAGTCACCAATTTATACTCTCATTAACAGATCCATGTGCTGCACAGTACATTACAAAAAAAACAAAAAAACATCGGGACCACCCACGTGTTTAGGCCCCCCTCAAATGCAACAATAAAGATGTGTTCTCTCTGCTGGCTAAATGAGCCAATTCACACGATCGGAAAAGTTGCAAATTAAGGGATGTTTGAGGGTTTGATGGTACACAGGGTGTTTATGTGTTAACGAGAAGATGCTATTAATCAGGACTGAGTGCTTGAAAAGCCCTTGTTGTGGGATTGAATGGGCTTGCAGTTTTTGTTCTTTTTCCACAAAGTAAAGGAAGCTTTGTACAGTTACAGTTTGTTTTCAGATGTGTCCGAAAAGAGACTGTGTAAACCAGTTTGATGTGTTTAACTTTTATACTGACACAAATACAAACTGTGCTGTTAAGAGAATATTGAATCTTGCATATCCTGAAAAACATTTGTTCCTTGCTGGGTATGACTTGTGCGGTTCTGTATCAGAAGAATGACAGTCACAAGATCCTAACACCTTATTTCTAGTGACCCAGGTGTCATTTGTCTCTTTACTGACTGCTACAGAGACTGCAGGGTCAAGATAATACATAAAACTATAGCTTATTAATGAACACCCCTTGCAATATTTAAGGCAAATTCTGTAAATTCTGGCCCAGCTCAATGGGAAAATACACAAGAAACATTGCAAGGCTTAAGGGGTTCCAACTTCCACCAGGCCACCCAGAGTTGAAATGTAAGATACCCCATAGAGTAAGAGATGCCTGCTCCCTACGGAAAAATCCTTCCTCGAACTAAATAAGTGCAAAAGAAAAAACATCTTGAAGAGTAGAAAAGCATTTGTAGTCTTTATGGTAACCCTGTGTTCATATATGTAAGCCTTTTTTGGATCAGATGGCTTGATGAAATACAGAGGGCACTGACTCAGATTGTTCTTTGTAAAGTAAAGACTCATTTGTAGGTGTACCTCTGTGAATGTCAGGTATGTCTGCCAACTGCTTTGATCACAATTCTGCTTTTTTATGTTTTTTAAATTTGCTGCTCCATAGACAAACAATCAACTGGGGGCACGGGACCAGGAAACAAGTGACATGACTGGTTTCATTTCTTTACCTTTCATGTCTGAACATATACACTGGTCTTTGTGCTTTGTCAGGATATGTCTGTGTTCTTACCATATTGTGCCTGTTTGTAATAAAACTAGTACAGACATGTAGAGCTAGACCACCCAGAGCAGTTACCCAAACACCCTCCTTTCTCACAAAAAAAAGTCACTAGTCTTAATTATATCCATCCTCTGGGCGTGTCTTTCTGCCCAAAACAGACATCTGAGCCCGCTCCCCCTCCCCAAAAAAAAACAGGCCACAAACCTCACCGAGGCCTTATGGAAAGAACTTTTTGGTGAACACATTGACCTTAGATGGAAACAAACCTATTCACTTGGAGTTATTTTCACTAAGGTTACAAAGAAATAATTTATTGTTGCATTATCTCCTCCTGTACCATAAGACTTGTATGACCCTAGACTTTAATAGTTCCTGCAGAGACAACATGTGTGCGTGTATACATGCACTTTGTAAAAAGGAGACGTCTGCTCCAGGGAGGAGGTTGTTGTGACTGCACAGTTCTTTTTCATGATCTATAATTTTCAAGCTGGCAGTGTGAGGGGGCAACCTAGTGGTGTGCACATAAAGAGACATAGAGAGAGAGAGAGAGAGAGAGGGAGAGAGAGAGAGTCTACACAGGCAGGACCCCAGCAACTATCTGCCAGACAAATCCTCCCTGGGCTTTGATCTTATGCCCACTTCTCTCTCTGCGGTTTTTGTTTTCAGGCAAACAACTGTGATGTTTAGCTGAAGTGCAATGACATTCCAAGACCCCCAAAAAAGGAGGACTCTTAAAATCTGCTGCAACCCCCCCCCCAAAAAAAAGGAACACAAGCACGAGCTAAGGAGCTAATTTAAAACGAAAAAGGTTAAAAATGTTAAAAATTACCATCACCCCTCTCCACTCCTTCCTTCTTAATGTTTTCAATATGCTATCCTCCAAGGATCATGGGGTTAATCTGCTCCTGTTGTACTTTAGCTGAGATGCTATCGAAGGCCATTTGTTCCAAGCAGCGAGGCTAATGACCCTCAGCCGACACTTGGCGTTTGGCCGGGAACTCAGAGCGAGGGAAGGTAAGTAACCTCATATATTCTCGGGGGGCTGAGCTAATGAGAGAGAATGGGAATACGAGCTACGGTCCATCATCTACTTAGGAACTAGACAGCAGTGCTGTCGTCCTCCCCTGAGTTTACACACGCACACACACACACACACACAGGACAACCTTAATAGGAAACCCAACCATCCTCTTCATCTTGCAGCTAATTTTACTCCTGTCTTGTTAAGTAAATGTACTATGTGTGGCGTTTTATCATCAATAAGTCAATACCACATTCATTCAGAGACTTTGGTATTATTACTGTAAACGAGTTCTATCATCAAGATGGCTGGCAGCCTCCTTTGGCCTTTTAACTGCATTTGACCATGTGTAGATTTTGTCAATCTGCTGGTGTGCTTTACACCACAAAACATTACACATTACATAAAATGTCATTCCTTCAGCATTAAAAAGCAAGTAGCACTATAATTTTTGTGGCAGAAAATACATCTCATATAACATTAATATAGGCATAAAAGCCATTAGTCCTCTGGATAATGGTTACACTATACTGCAGTTTTATGGAAGTAAACCACCATTAATGTAACCTAAATATTCTTCATCTTAAATGACAAATAGAGGTATTTATATAAGCATCAATTTCAGGGTTATGCACATTCTTTATTGTTAGCTTGTTGTGGCACCAGCTACCTAAAGGTTGCAGCCATACACGGAGGAGCACACATGCATAAACAGACGTAGTATATCTGCGTGTGGATGCCCTAGCCATGTGCGGCTGAGTGAATTCTGCTATGATGGGAAAGCGGCAGGGGGTCCACTCCTCTGCCTTTATTCGATTCAAGTCGAGCCTGGCTGCCTCTTTCACTCCCCTGGCACGCATACGAATATTTATGCTTGTCTATGTGGAAAAAGAGAATGGGTACAGGAATAAGTACCCTACTGCACTCTGTGTATGTGTGTGTGTATAAGAGTGTTTGTGTGTGTTGGTAATACCTCCAATGGCAGACTAATGATAGGTCTTATCGACACCCAGCAGTGAATGCAGGCCTTTGTCTCCTCGCGGGACGCATTATGGAAAGCTTAGGGGGCTGCCTTTGACTCTTTTTTATTCTTTCACCCACTGATAAAACCCAGCACAAAAAAGGCAACTGTTATACAGCTCTTGTACCGTGGCAAGTTGAGACACAATACACCCTCGTACTCCCACCATCAAAATCAGCAAAAGTTAGGCGTACAGCTCGTGAACTCAGTATAAGTCTGTGACAAAAGATAAAAATTAACTCTGGAATTTCCATTTTAGGAAAAAAAAGAACAATATCATAATGCCCTGAAATTACCATTCATTGTGAATATACAGCATATAGGGTGACTGGATGGAAGGGGAAAACCACAATTTGTGGGCTTGGTGGTGCAGAGCAATGTTAGTTTAAAATACTTTTAATAGCAAAACAGCAACAATGAGCAGAGTGTTAATGATATAGAGATTGCGTGATTAAACATCCATTACCAGTAACTATATGGCATATTTGTTGTCATTTTCATGTGTTTAAAATTAGATTCAAAATAAAAGATAAAAGAGATAACATGTTTTTTGTTGTCTGTGAGACATATAATTCTACCATTCTGCCCACAGATACATCTTTCACATCTCTGTACATCTGGTTAGCATAAATATAAAATATCTAGATGCAGTTAAAGGCTTTCATTGGCACTGGCAAAAATCTTTTCATCTGCTATCTTATAATGTAGCTATTACATTGATATTAATGGCTTTTTCATTCCAGTACATCTGCAGGTATGCAGGGCGTACTGTACTGTAGTTTAGAGTGAAGCTTGTGCCTTTCTCCCCCATTTCACATTGTAAAGAAAATGAAGCTTTCTCTGCCTCTGAAGGCTCTGTTAGTTACTGTGCTTATTTGAAGGTTAGAGGTTGGGGCAGGGTCCCTTAGACAAGCAGTTTCTGAAATGAAAATGTTTTCTTTTCCAATGATGGCAAGCGTTACTTTCACATTTTGAAGAGTTCAGCATACAGCTCCCTGGGGAAGCGTGGCCATTTCTACAGTTGTTTCCCACTGAGTCAATAAAATCCTCTCTCTTTCTGCCTCTTTTTTTCCTGTGTGTACTTTCTCAGCTTGATTTTCAAGTATTTATTGTTGGAAATAGCCTAAAGTACATTATATTTTTACTCTTACCCTCTCTCATTCAACAGTCTGTCATTCTCCATTCATTTTTATTTCCAGATAACTCTAAGGGTATCATTAAAGTACGGAACTCCCCAATTTCTTCTAGTCTTTCTTTGCATTTATCTCTCTTTCTCAACTTTAATCTCAAGCAAAAAGAAAAATAAAGAGCCTTCAAATGTAGACCTTCCCCAGGTTGCTTTCTCTTTGCATCCATGTTGCTGGCATAGCAATCTTAAAGAAAGCCCCCAAGGCCAAGCAGTGAGGATTTAGAGGCCTCATTTAGTAGGCAGGTAGAGTCGAGTCTCCCCTCATCCCATTCCTCGCAGCAATTAGAGATAGGCCAGGAAGTGCAGTATTTTATGGCCTTATAAAGACATTAGAGGCATCGCTCCATTGGCCCTCACCCCCACACTTCTTTATTCACCCGTTCTACAGTATCTCTCCCCTTTTTCTCATAGATTATGCTCTCATGCTCACTTGAAAATCCCCACCAACAACCCTTTCCTTTTCTTTTTGATTCTTACACTCTGCACACCGCCTTCAATCTCTGTTTTCCTTTTTCTGTCTCTGCCCCCTCTTGCCCATCAATCTTTCATCCATCCATCCATTTTGAAACTGTTGTGGCTTCAAGCTCAATAAAAGCTCTCATTCTAATCTTTAATCCTCTGGTGGTTGATGGGTGTCATTGCTCAGGGGAAAAAAAGGCTTTCATAGAGCAGCACTCTGTTGTTCTATGCTTTCCTTTGTGTGGACACAAATGTTACCATTTTCGACACTTGTCGATCAGGCTTTTATGCCCCTTCCCCAACCGAGTATGTCCCCCCCTGCCATTGTAAACCATCGTCCATCATTTGTCGGTTATTTTGCGTGAGCGTGAAACTGACAATTACTCGCTATGTCCCCCAGTCCTGCAGTGAATCAATATGACTTGACGGAGTGACTCATTTGCTTGTCATTTTCCCATATGCGTTTTTTGAAATATGAAACCGTGTGACACTCTGTGGCTTAAGCCTTGCAACCCCGCCTCTGCATAGACAAATGGACACCAAAGGAGAACCATGGCGCTTCTTCAGTCCCGCAGCTTTTAAAGCCAGCTTAGACAGACTCGGCTGCTCCTGAAAGACCTTCTTCCACCGGAGCAGAAGACAGACACACTTGAGAGGAAAAAGGAGGGGAGAAGAAAGAGCAGTGGCATGTCTGGATACTTACAACATCCTCCACCTTTTTCCTTTCTTTCTTCCCCAGACTATGCTTGCATCATTTGACCAGTTCCAAAAACAATGGGGTTTTGTGTAGTTGCAAAACTTGTGACTCCAGCAATCCCAGTTGGTTGATATATAGTTTACCCATCAAAAGAATGACGAAAGAAGAAGGAGAAGGCATTTCTTCCTCAAACTAGTTCAAAACCACTTTCATTTAAAAACAACTAACATCTAGCACAGATGGAAGAAATGAAGGCTGTGATGGAAGGGTATAAATAAAGGCTAGTTGAATGCACATAAACCTGAGAGAAGGGGTGGGGCGTGGGGCGAAAATTAACCAGCGGCCACTCGAGAGAGACAGAACTGAAGGGAGTTGAAAATGTGAGAAGAAGATTGCACGGCTCAGGCAGACTGAAAATAAGTGAGTGAGAGTGCAAGACATAAAGAGCTAGAAGAGAGAATTGAGTTTGACTGGACTGGGTTGATATGAAATGAGTTGAGCTAAACTGAAATGAACTAAAATAAGCATTGCTATCGCTATGGCATTGAATTTGTTCTTCTGCAAAGTCATCGTGAGGTAGTGTTCATGTAGTATATATTGCTCAGAGAGCTGGACAGAGGAAAAAGAGAATGAAGGGAAAGGAAATTTGTACTAGCAGGGCACACCAGCAAGACAGTAAGTATTATGTTGTGTAAGAGTCACAGGTTTATGTCCCTAACACAGCCAGTGTTTCTGGAAATTTTTTTTTTTTTTTTGTGCATTCCCATTTTTCCCTTTAATCCCGTTATTGCACCATGATAGCATTTTAAACTACGGTATACCCAATTCATGAAAGCTTTTACATTTTACATTACAACAATAATAATACAGTAGATGAGGTTTAAGAAAGTCTCATCAGAAGGAAAGATGACGAGAACTGAGAAAAACAACAATTTCTTTTACTCTCAATGCCTCTCCTCTTTATAACCATCCCCCTATCTGTGTACAGTGGCAGCCATTCTGGCCATGCCTGTATGGTAGAAAATGATTTACGGCTGCTTTCAGCCACACAGAGAGAGATAGACTCTCAGAGAGACTGCTTACTCTTGGAACCGCTCAAACACAGTTAAGACAATAAGGTGGCTCTTTTCCCAGTTTCACTCCTGTGTTTTGCCTTTTGGCTATGTTGTTCTCCAAAGTAGTGTTTTATTTTTGACTCCCTGCATCACTAAAATGTTTGACTTTACATTTTTGTATGGATGCTGGAGAGAAAACATAAAATCCTAAAAACATGCAATGGATTTTTCTGTTTTCTGACAGGAACGGGCTGAACATCTGTGACAACAGGTGGAGTATGTATGCTGTGGCAGACATTATATAAACTCTATAATATTACAGATTAAGATATTTCATATGATAAATTTTTTGTTTACTTTTTGGACCAATTTACAGTATTCACGACTAAAGAATACATTAAGTACTACATATTTTCCTTGAAATTTTCATCTCTTTGGGGGGATTTAAATTGTTTTAGTGGTTCCTTAATACAATATGTGTATTGTCTATTTAATATTAAAGGACACTAAATAAAACTCTTGGTAAATTCAGAATTAAACGTATACCTAATCATTAACTGAAATATCAAGCTATAAAACTGTGTTCCTATTGAATGTGAATGAAATCAAGTCAATACACGATCCTTAACTAAAGGTGCCATCCATTGATAAGTCACAGTCATGCTAAAGAAAACAGTCCCTGTTAACCAGTGCCACTTTGTTTTTTTTTTCAATTTCCAAAAGACCTAATCATATAAATTAAGAAATATATCATCGTACATATAAATGAGAACGGCTGGTGGGCTCCTCATCAGTACAGAGAAATGTATGTGAGTGGAAAACAGTGAAAAAGACGGAGACATAAAGAGAATAGGGTGCAGCAGGTGACTCAGTCAGGAATCGTCGTTCGGCTCGGCGCCAGGGACACACACAAAAACAAACACACACACTCAAACACATAACAAAACACACACGCATGCATGCAAACACCAAACCCACCCCAGGTACACAGCTGACTCAGGAAATCAGGTGGAAGGGCAATAGAGGACAGACAGAAGCGTACACACAAGACAATGTATAACTCTGGGGCAAACCAAGATCTCTTACCTCTCTTTCATCACTCTTGTCTTTTTCCTCATTTCGTTCTGCTTCCCTTCCTTCCCTCTGTGGTGGAGGGAGGGATAACGCTGCTAGTGCTTGTTCTGTTTTCTTCTTCTCTTGCCAGCTTTCGTGACCTGAAACAGAAAGGGCAGAAAGGGGAAAGGAACCATTAAGAAACTGTTTGAGTGGAATGTAGATATCTCTACCAGCACCCCTACATCAAGAAAAAATAAATAAATAAAATCACTCCATTCATAGAGTTGGGCCTTGTGGGAATCCAGTTATTGCCTTTATAATTCAGTTATCTTTCAAAACAGTTTCTCTACTACTCTGCCCGGTGCGTAGAAAGAATGTATGAACAAGATAGGCACAGAGATTACAAACCAGTACTTGCCAACCAGTGTTACATGAAAGTTTAAAGTCAAAATATATTTTGTTATGTTGTATTTCATCCCAACCTGAACAATGCCGTGTGTTGGATTGCTTTAAATAAGGAGGAATGAGGTCAAGTTGGGGTCAGGGAGTACCGATTGGCAACCGGTGGCAGAAAAGAGCCATAGGATGATGACTGTTATGTTCCCATATGGTTGCATGATTGCCATTTATAGTTTTCATACCTGCGTTGGCTTGTTACTGCGTCCGTTTCAGCATTACATTTTAGTTTGCAGTGTAATTGTGCTGTTCGGAGAATGATTTTATCATGGCCATACTGCTCCATAAATTGACAGGGTTTGTTAATCTCTGTGTGGGTAGGGGGTGTCTTACAGTGCACTGATGAAATTGCTAACAGCTGTGACAGCCGCCATTGCACACACATACACACTCTTCGCCCATCTCATTTGTAGCATACAGCTGCACAGATAAAGCACGAGGGTTAAGCAAATATTGTACAATGGCCAGGAAACAATGAACCATCCCCATTCCTCCCCTATCTTTCACACTCACACACACTCGCTCACGCTAACTGCAGCATTGCAAACTGTGTGTGTGTGTGTGTGTGTGTGTGTGTGTGTGTGTATGTGTCTGGGTGAGAGTGAAAAAATGACTGGCATTGCTTGTCCTCTTTATTACTGTGAACAGAACAGACACCCCTGCTCCCCTCCCATTCATTTTAATCTCTATTCTTAATGATAAACCTCCTCAGTCACACTCTGTCTGTACCCCTCCGCCCGCACCCCTCCAGCCTGGTGCATCGACCCTCCCCAAAACCCTAGCAAGGGAGCAACAGTGCTCCTTTGTTTGTCCCCCCCAGTCCCTCCCTCTCCTCTCTTCTTGCCCCCTCGCCCTGCCCCGGACGATGCTGGTTGGCGGGGACGGAGGCATGCCTCGACAGGAACGCCGGAGGAGAGGAAGGGCGGGAACGAAGAATGGAGGGAGGGAGGGAGGCAGGGAGGGATAGGAGAAAAATATGTAGGTTGAAAGAGGAGGGGGGGTTCACTTTGGGGAAAAAAAGAGTAAGGGCCTTACAGTCATTTTTCAATCATTCTTTCTCCCTTCTCTTTCATTCCTGTACTTTTCTGTCCATTCAGCATTACATGAGAGGGGCTACTCAGAGTGTGTTTGTGGGGAGGTGGGGGGTCGGTTTAAAGGGACTACACCCTAACTGAACCCACTGACTCCATTTGACTGAGAGTTGAAGAAAGTTGTTTGCAGAGGACTATTTCTGGTTTTGACTAGGAAGCTAATTTTAAACACCAAAGTAAAAAAAATCTTGATTCTGGATTTTTATTTCTGCTCTGAAAGAACAAACACTTTAAAAAAAACTCAGCTCTTTGGCTTTTACATTTACATGGCTCAGAAATAATGTGCGTGATATTCCAACAGGCGATTTGCAAAAATAGCCTTTAAGTACACAACTTGTAATTTCTCATTTATGCAAAGAAAATACTGGACCTGCCCACTGAGGTTAGTCAAGACATAATTTTAGCTGTTTCGTTCTGGTACCACTGCTAGCGCGGCAAACCCAGTTCCCTAATAGCATAAATACTGCTCTTGTAATGGTGCCTGAGGCATGTCTCAATTGGAAGTGAGAGAGACAGCACAGTAGAGCAGTGCCTTTTTTCCCCATAGCCAAAAACACACATGTGCACGCACACACACACGCTGTGGCAGATCCAAGGCAACCGGATCATTAACCCCAACTAATCTACAAACATTATGTTTATAAAAAAACGCCTGTCCAGCTTAGGCGCCCGCACAGCCAAGCCCTGCTAATTCCTTCCAAGTGTGTGTGTGTGAGTGTGATATGGTGTATTTATGAGCTATGACGACGTGTGTGTCAGCACTGCTGTGGGTGTCATGTCTCTCAGTATGCATGTGTGTACACTTGTGTCATGGCTGCCTGTGTCTACAGTGTCTGCTGTGACAGACACAGAGAAAACATGACAGAGACAGTGAAAGAGTGTATGAATGTGCCTGTGTGTGTGTGTGTGTGTGTGTGTGTGACTGCCAGTGATGCAGCTCACAGCCTTGATCTAGACTTCTGCCTCTCTCGGACACCCTGCTGTGCCTGCTCCATCAATCAATAGGACAGATGAAGACAGACTCCTGCCGCGCTGTGAGGAAAAACGGTAGCTTGCGTGCTTGAGTGTGTGTTTCTGCATCTAAGGAAGCTAGAATGCCCTCGAGGAGAACGTGGCAGACATGATGCAAACCTTCAAGGCTTCCTGCCCACACAGAGATCATCTGCACCAGATTTGCTTTCTTGTACAACCAGACTCCAATTGATAGATTATTTGCATAGCCCGATATATTTGCCAGTGTATTAACCCTAACCTCCTTAAACCTCTTTCAGATCTCAAAAATATGTAACAAAGAGAAAGACTGGCTTTTGAATTTTAAAATTTAATTAAATTCCATCATTTTCTCACCTTTTAAGGACTCTGGGTTGTGGGAAGTGGTGCAACTAATTTTGAAAGCGTTTAATATCCGCCAAAAATCACGCTGAGATTGAAACTGCTTCGATACCACAGCTATTCTCCCTCTTCTACAATGTAATCCTGTGCTTGACACCAATGAATACATTTCAGTTGGTCAGATGAGAGTTTCACCCCCAAATCCAGGAAAACTCAATTACACACACAACTGTAATTACTTGCTCCCTCTCCCCCAACACACACAAACAGCCATTGATGTCTCTATCTACACTCCTTAAAACCCCGGCTATAAAAAACGTCTCAAGGGCTTATTCAAGAATATTTATGAAAATGGTTTTAATATACCTTCAGGCACAGTCAAATGAAGTGGAAAATACTTAGAAGCTAAAAAAAACTTCCACAAGGAGGCGAGGCAGATCAAGTGAACTTATGATATTTTCATTGCTTGAATTTTTTTCTGTCAATTAAAAAGCTTGTGAGACTCTGAACACAGTTAAGAGAAACACCTGAAACTGCCACTCAAAACTGCTTGTGAAGGCTAAAATGATCAAAAATAGCTTGTTGGGTGTCATGAAAAAACTCATCTACCTGGTGTATTTACTCATCTGCAAAGTAAGAAGGTACGCCCTTGGAGAGTGCGCATTATAAGCAGTTGCATATTGTGACAAGGGAAATATGATATGATTAGTCATAGCAGTCTACCTTTGTGAGTAAGAATTAGCAGCAAGTTTGACTTGAGAAATGCTGAGACTGGAAAAAAATTGTGTTCCCGTGTGGTTGTACTGGAAAAGCTTTGTCCCTGTATGGGTGTCAAGTGGGTGTGTGTTTCTTTATCTCATTAATTCAGAGACTACAAATTCTACTCGGAAACATAAGGTTTTGAAGTACTTAACCATGTATAACATAACTGTGCATTTTAATTTCTCTAACTAGTTAATATGGAGGAGTACAGACATGCTGTTATTAAAAAAAAAAAATTAATCTTAAAACAAGGTCCAATGTATTGATGTCTGGTTTTGATAAAAATGGTCCTTGTGCAGTGAAATCAAGACCATAAATCAATTTCACGATTTCTAGTTGAGTAATTAAAACTGAAATTGTAGACATTATTGTGCAGAAATTGTAGGAAGATAGATTTGGGTTTATTTTGTTACTGGGAGGGAGGAATGTGTGTCATTTCCTGGTGCTCCAAATGGCCAAGTGACTTGAATGCAAAGCCACAGAAGCTATTTCTCCCACAGCGCCTAAATCCTCCAGAACTGTTATCAGTCACTGGGAGGTTTTGCCTCCTCAGTATGCAGCAAGACCGTTTTGTTTGTTTTCAATGTAACTTGTGATATTTGGCCAGAGCTCAGTGCCCTCTTTGTTAGCCATTGTGTGGAGATGAATGAATCTTTCTTCCAAATTTCATACAGAGATGCACTGTGTGAAACCACAGAAACACCTTTGAGACCTAAACTGAATTATAGTCTACACAGGCACCAGGGATAGGCCACTGCTATATATATAAGCTGATATAAAGCAAGTATTAACCCCTTGATTTAAGGTAAACTACCACACTGTTTCATTGTTCAAGTGTCATTAAGCTATCAAGTGTTGCAAATATTGTAATTCTTCTTTCAATGGTATCCTGCATTTTTCCAGATGCTTTCCAACAGCCTTCACACACAGAGAAGAGTACATTAGTAAGAACATTGTAAGACTGGGGAACAAACAATGCCCTAGCGCCTCATTGTTCAAATTAGAAAAAAGCTGTTAAAGAGTTTGATGGATTTGTCACACAAGCAATCGTAGATTAGCAAAGATGCAAGCTGTGGCTGCAAAGCATTCTGGTTTATTGATGCCTCTGTGGAGAAATGAGCATTGCTTCCTCTTCTGTGATTGATTTTTCTCCACATGACTTCTGAACCTCAGTGAAAAATGGTGGGAACTTTTTTTGTATTTTGAGCAACTCATAACAAAACAATTGTTTACTCATAGATACAAATCTGCTTCCATCTGATATAATTCTGAGAATATCTTCATACTAAGACACATTTATGGAAAGCAAAGTAATTTATGTAAGTGCAAAAAATACATAGGCTATATGGACCAAGAAATGTGATGCAGTTGCTGTTTTTAATCGTTCTAAAGGTGATTTAGGCTTAAGATTAAATACACAGTTACTACAAAAAAAAAAAATTCTAACAGTGTATAGAAGAAATTGGCTGTATTCATTCTCAACCTTAAAATTAAGTTACTGAAAAAAGGAAAAATTCAGACGTGAAATCCTGTGTCAGTTCCTAACCCGAGATGCCCTGCATGATTGCATACGCATATTGTGTTATTTGACATTGTACCAACGCCTGATGCTCAAACAAAGGAGCCGGTGCAGGCCTCGGGGGGGCAGATGACAAACACTCCTAAACCATGGCCAGACATAATCCCCCCACCTCCCGCCAAACCCCGCAACAAATGCACAGCGGAGGGGGACTTATTCAGAGCATATTAGGGAGGTGAAGGAGGCCAGGCACTGAGGGACTCTCCCCACTTGGCTGTCCTAATCATCTGAGACAACCCCTCCAGAGGCGGAGCCCCACCCAATCCCCTTCCAGCCTACAAACCCCACTCTACCCCCTAACGCATGACCCAGACACATCCAGGAACGTTTACAAGGGCGGGCGGCCATGAAGTGGGGAAGCTGACCAAAATGAACAGCCCCCCCGGGAGCTGTAGTTTAATTGTCCATCTTCTTGGTCCAAATTAAACAAGCTCGAGCGCATTCAAGTATCCATACAGACACACACCCCTCCCACCACCACCACCCCACTATTAACAGACTGGCACGTTCCATAGAGCATGCCATTGATGCAGAATGATGAGCGAGACCCCATTGTCTCGTTATATTGTCTTCAATTAGGCAGGAGATGATGGGAGACAATGAGAAGAGCATTTGTAATCATGAGCCTCCCAAACTCATGCTGGGAAACAGAACTTCATTATGCCCAATGATCCCTCATCGACGATAAAACCCAGAATATGTGTGGTTCATCCTTAGGAAGTTTTCAAGCATAAATGGCTCGGAAAGAAGTGAGTCACCAGGAAATACTGTGGGGGTTCTGAAACTGAAGACAACAACAGATATGGGTAGAGGCAAATCTTCTTTTATCTGCACTGCAAGTTAACAGCAGGTTTCAACCGGAGAGACTGCATTCATCCTCCCATTACATCTTCTGTGTACTTACCTGAACTTTTGTCCTATGCAAGTTTACCACCCTGGTATTTAAAGTTCTAAAAGAAGGTTTTAGAAAAGAGAGTTGGGGTGAAATAAATCATATAATAATATGATAATACTTTAAGAAGAACAAGAAACTAGTTCTAGCGAGTTTTTCCAGGGATGAATTTACAGACATAAAGTGTAGCCATGATGTCTTTTCATCTTCACCACATAAATGTTGTACAAGCTTAGCTCTAAGAACAGAAGCTCTGGCAGTGCTGGTGTCAGCTCAGAGCCATCTGTAGAAATTAGACTTTAAGAAAGAGAAAGAAAAACTTGAGAGCGCATTATCTGCATTTACCTGGAGAGCGTTCAGCTGAGAAATGACTCTAACCCGACATCTTGCCGGCTTTGTAGCTCACCCGTCATTTAAATCACGTTCCACCTTGGCTGTTAGGCTTTGATAGAACCATCCGACCGGACAAATACAGCTTTCATAAAATTGTGCAAATGGTTTCTTTCAACTGGGATCACGGCGGTATTGTTCCCCATCCCTAACCCCCCCACACCTTCTTTCCTCTCTCCTCACAGTACAAAGAGCTAATCTGGGACGAACACTCACACAAGCTCTGACACATTGTCAAACCAAAACCAGGCTGATTTTATTTTCTTTAAATCATGTAAGTGAAGCATGAGGTAAAAGCCATCATCCATGGACGACAACAGTGGGGTTAGAGAAATAGCTGTGTATTTTCTCCCCATACACGCTGTGGGGATTAAATATTATGCTCCATTTTACCCATCTATCCCTTCAGCTGTTCTTCCACATGTACAGTATCAGAGAGGGACCAGATAACATGCAGAAATGTTTGGTTTTACCCATTTGCAGATGAAATCAGGCTGCAATGGGTGCCAGTCCGAGGGATATCCGTCAGGGCGAGCAGCCCTGGGGCCGAACAACCTTTCCTGCAAGGCCCTGCTCCCTTATCTGATTCCAACAGACGGGGCGAGATGATGGCCATGCCAGCCAGTGCCTTTGATTTTTTAAGTATATCCCTCTGCTTTCACACTGCTTTATTGATCGGCAACAGATCTCATTGTGTTCCTCTGCTAAAAGACCGCTTCGAGAATGCTCTATTTGTAATGTGATCACCTAGATGAGGATGGCAGAGAGGTGGACAGACACTAATCCTCTTTTTCCCCCAGTCCCCAGCATCGTCTGTGGTGATTCTTGTGGATCACCCCTGTCGAGTTTCTCATCGCCTGAGGCGCAGATGACTCCCCTCTCCCTGACATTTTTTTTTCTTTTAAATGGGGAGGGGTCAGGGTATAAATCTCATTTAAGCGTTTTATGAAGAACAATAGCTTAGGCTGCTGATGTAGAGTTGTAGTCAAATTTGACACCAACCACATCACCAACATCAACCAACAGACAAGCCTTTCTCAAGACTCGTTATTCACCCATTTGCAATAGGGTTAAATGAAATTACACACATACTACGAAAGCAGACTGGTCGATGCTTACTGTGTTTCTATGGGACCTTTCAGCGGCATCGATTTTCAGTTCATTCATGATTGTTTTTGACCACAAGCTTAATGTATTATGCTCATCGACCTCTGTGGACCTGACACATTCCTCTGTGTTAAACAGCACAACGCAACTGTACAAAGTAGGGAGCATCTGCCTCGTCATTCCACCCAGATGGCAGCAGAAAGTATGTAAATTGGTTCATTAACCTTACAGTGCTTTAACCAGTGGGCCATGCAAAGGGCTCATTCCATCCGGGTTTTCTTGAATTTTATTAACGCCCATTAATAGCATCGGGAAACTTTCGCTAATGGCCTGAGGTGGTTCGCTGTGGTGTTATCAAACACTGTAGTAATTATACATGACATCCCTCTGATTAACACTCCCGTGATTATTGCACCATGTCAGATCATTCTTTTTTTCCCAGGTTTAAAGACCGTCATCCATTTTCTTGGATGAAAAATATTTCAAAGGGGGAAAAAAAAGAGACGAGGCCTGATATTATAACAACACTCCCCCACCCCAACAAGCAGGCTTGGATCTTTAACCCCTAACAATAGAGGCATGAAGAAAAAGAAGCAGGGGGGTGAAAATGTGAAAAGGATCTGCATTTTCATACAGCGTTTCCCCCCAGTGCTTGCAGAGTGTGTGAAAAATTAGCTTGCAGTGTGTGACTGTGTGTGAACTGCTAGCCGTGCAGGCTTGCACCTGGAGCAGGGAGGAGCATGCAAGGGGTCAAGGGTCACCTCGCAGGCTAAACAGAATTGGAGTTCTCCCTCTTCCTAAGAAGGCCAGACGACCCCTGCGGCTGCATCGGACAACATGGGCCTTTCACACACCCCTTCCTTCCCTTTCCTTCTCTCCTTGGTCTCTCGTTCACCTCCTTTTCTTTTCTCCTTTGGAAAGGCGCAGTAATCCATAATCCACTCAACTATCAGCGGCTCAATTATCCCTCCCATTCGCCCATTTTCTCCCCTCGGATGGAGATTCAAAAACAATTAACCTCTTCACGGCTGGGGACTTTTCCCAGGAAAGGGCACGGTGGTAATTGAATGACTCCGCCATTTACATTCCTGACCATGACTTCACTCCTTCACGCATAAATCTGGTTACCGAAAATCCTAATCTGTGGCTTTGTGATTGTCCAATGTCATTATCATGGATGTTGTATTATCACACTATGAAGACAGTATTTTACTTCAAGCGGGATTTAACGGGACAATTTGTTAATGTTTACATAACACCCCTTTGACCTACTTAAACCTTAACAGATTTACATAATTTGTACTCAAACATGTTGACAGATTAGTGATTTTGAGAATTACGCCTTCATGGAACCTGAAATTATAATCATTCTCCTGTCAAACGCAGTAGACAGTGCTAACCTGTAAACTGGTACAACTGGACTATTTCACACCAAGTGTCTATAAGCTATGGCGCATCCCCCCACATCCTCAGCCTTCAATAAAATGTTCTCTTCTCCCCCTTCGTTATGGAGGGGCCTCCTATTCATCTCCAGGTAGAAAGCCTCAAAGTGTAGGAGGGAAGAACAGCTTGTTGCACCCATTGAGCTTTTTATTACTTCCCCCTTCAAAGGGTGGTGGTAGAGGAAGAGACATCTTCAATCTCCTTGATGCCATGATACACAGAGTCAGCTTTCAGAAAACACACACAGACAAGTGGCAGGACTTCGGCTGAAGCTCTGTGCAAATTTTTGCCAACACTTGTTCTTCAAAACATCATATCTGAGAAGATTACATGGTTGAGGGTACAGAGAGAGCCCATTCCAGCTGTTAGGGGATAATCTCCTAACAAACAAGTTTATCAAAAATGGACATTGTTGTTGAAAAACATGGCTTATTCAACTAGAAACAGAAAAACATTACATACAACTCTACTCGTTCTGAATTGTGTTATGAAGCAAACACGTCGAACAAAGACTCCACTCCTACCATCCATTTTCCATAGTGCAAGCAAGCTTATTGGTATCTAGCTAACCTAGCAGCAGCCAAATGATGCAATCCCTAACCAACACACATCGAAAAAACAAAGACGTGTACTCCTCAAAAGGAAGACACTCTTGTAGACGAATTTATCTGTCAAAGACATACACATATCGACGCATTTTTACCAAATCCCACCTCTAATTAGTGTTTTGTGTTTCCTTTTGCTCGGCTTCAGAAGCCACCTCGGCTTAAGCACCAACTCAAAGACGCCCACCGTCAGCATCAAGGTGCGACACAGAGCATCTGAGGGCCTCATTTAAAACCTCCAGTAGAGTAAAACTGGAATCTTCAAGCAATTTATTTTTGAAGCTCAAAAGATTCAACTCGCGTTCATCATTAATGTGATAATGTTGTTTTATTGACCCGAATCCTTTTGAATTCCAAGATCAAGACTGACATATTGGAAAACATAAAACAGGGAAAACATTAAGCTTCAGAGCCTCCTGTATGTGGCTGAGAAAAATTTCTTAACTGTGATATAGTAATTAATGTGATGCTCTGTAAAAGATTCAAGTAACACAGCATATAAGCAAATTGAACAAATTCGAAAAAATTAAATAACTACAGGCACCACGGCCATACCTATAATCTTGCAGACGCACATCAGAACAGCATAGCTGAAATCTCACTCTCTCACACACACACACAAGCACACAGAAGAAGTCTTTGATGTTTCCCCATGAGTGTGTGTATTGCAGCTGTGTGAGTCACCCACACTCCATCCAAGATCCGTATAGGCTACACAGCGGCAGCAACAGTAGCAGTAGCGATAAAACTGCAACCTTCTACCACACACACACAGACACACACACACACACACACACACACAAACTACCATACAAACTCAAAAACAACATTGCGTGTCTTGATTGTGAATGGAGAAGGGGGAAAGAGGCAGAGGCACCAGGAGGGCCAGCCAGGCCAGCAGGAGGACAAAAAAAAAAAGAAGGAGAAGAAAACCTAAAACAACCGGTTGTACTCCAGACAGACTGGAACTTTTTTTGATCATTATGTCTAGCGTTCAGGTGTCTGGGCTTGGTAGTTAGGTTGAGGGTGATGGGGGGGATTGAAGGGGGGTGAGTGTAGATAACACAGCAGCCAGACAAAGAGGGAATAAGAGGGCTGCCTACAGTACATACCACCAGCATCAAGGAAGGGAGGGTGGGAGGCAAGGGAGTGAGCAACAAGAAGAAAAAAGGAGGGTTATAAAATTTTGATTAGAAAATCCTTCGCTGAAGTGACTTTCTGTATCGTTTGCGTTTTCTTTTTTTTTGTCAGTACCCCTCCCTTCTCTCTCCTCCAGAGCGCCGCCTCAGAGAATGGGGCAGACAGATTTTATAGGTCCTAATTAAAGCCATCTGAAGTCTTTCAAAACATCAAATGGCCCCGGTCCCCGCTCTTTCCCTCTGATTGTGCAGAAATCACGGAAAATCAGAGAGAACCCATTTTTGCTTTGACTCTCAAATGTACGTGAATTTTTTTACCCCCAGCCTCACCCCTGACCCCCACTACCCCCTAATTTCCAATCAATAAAAGGGTTCAGTGAATGACATGACCTCATAGAGTGTCTGTCAAATTCACTGCAATTTGACATAAATGCTTGTTTGCTGGAGCAACTCATGTCTGAAGAAAGAAAAAAAAGGCTGGCCTCTAAACTTAAGGGACGTTTTTTTTTATTTTTTGTCGTATCCTGCATTGGAAATGTCACATAAGGTTACTGAAGATCCACCCTTATCCTGCCTGGCGGGTTGAAGTGAAGTGCAGCCCTGTTTTAGTGCGCTTCAAGTAGTCCATTTTTTTCCCTCTCCCTTGTCCCCCCCTAATTGTCCTCATTGAGCCGTGTGGACCAGTTGCACAGCCTGTCTGGCTGGGGTCAGCGAGTTTACCGTGTGCTTTTTATCTATATTTCATGCTATGGCGCTGCGCGCTGACAGCCACACATCCACAATGAGAAAATTCAGAGACGCACAAGGAATGCCGAAAGGGCAAAATAAAGATCATTCAAGCATCAAGTCACATTTTCTATAGCAGTAAAATACAATAAAGCGTTGTTTAATTTTCCTTTGAATATAAACAAAAATGACAGAAAGCATACGGCGCAAAAGTGACCTATGCAGTTATACATTGAAAACTGAAGTGGAGTTCAAATAGACGATAAATATAACTACTACTTTCCGGATTGGTAGCAATTAAATAAGCGATTATAAGAGGAAAAAAAATAAAACGTCGCCTACTTACGATTCATTTCAATAACTTCTGGGCGTTATTGTCTCGCCCCTGCGCCTCTCCGGTCGTTTGGAGACGGAAAAAAGTCTGTTCCTCCGGCGAAGCAGGGCCATTCTCATCGACAGGATGGTCAGACTTCATCTGATGGCGATAAAGTTTGCATAAGATAACACCTGGTTAATTCTGCCGAGGACAGTGGACGTCCGATTCCGCCGATGTCAGGTCTTCAGTGATGCCTGCACTCGCCGGGATTGAGCGCTGTGAGGAGAGGGAGCGCACAGAAAGGCGTCATGTGAGCCGGGGAGAGGTGCGCCATTGGCCAGCCGGGGATAAGTATGATAAGGCTGCTCTGTGCGCCATTGGCCCAGGACTGGAGCGGAGGCGCCTCCTCACTTGGCTGTGCGCAAGAATGTGAGTGCGGCTCACTGTTAATAATTTTCAGCAACCAGANNGGGGACAGTAAGTAACAAATTGTTCCAAAGATCTTCTGTTTTTTTGTCATCGACGCGCAGAGTTACACGGAGGGCAGCGGGGAGAAATACACGTTTTCTTTCCTCTCAGTTAAAAAGAGGACTGAATGAAAATGTCTGGTGAGTCCACACATCAACTTCTGAGTGTCTGTCAGCTTGAAGATGTGGACACTTTAATCTAAATGAGGCTAAATGTGATCTTGACGTCTCACATCTAAAAAAGACAGCAAATAACTGTGTCCATTAAGGTGGCAGTTTAACACATTGGCCAGAAGATAATATGTTGTCAGTGTACCCTTAAATGTAGTTGATATGAGACTTTTAAACTGGTTTGTTTTTCAGTTGATACTGCACTGATGAACATGTTTTGTGTTTCACTGTGAAACATAGTTTAGTTACCTCAACAAACATGCATATGTAATGTTAATGTGATGTATGGTACATGCTGCCGTATACACAATTAGAAGAGCAGAAAGAAATCATCTAATAGTTTGATTTGTTGCATTGTGTTCCTGGATAATTTGCTGGATAATGAACAGATGCAGGTGGATCAGGAATTGTATTAATATGATACTTAACGAAGCAATCACCACGGCAAGGAACAGGGTCATGTAATTTTAACATGCTGAAGATAAAAACTGATTAAAAAAAGAAGAAGGAAATCACTATCCACAAAACACGAAACACTATAATGACACTACTATAACAGCAAATAGAGTCACGATCCCGGTGCTTTCCTACCATATTGTAATTTGTGGTGCAAAGACCTAAACCAACCTTTACAATTTTTTTGATCCTAATAAGCTCTGAAGCTAATTCATTATTTAGGAGATACAGAGCTAATTGAAAGGAAGGGATACAATCCATAGGTGCTGTGGTGGGAGGTTACAACGAGAAGATCTCTTGATATTCTCTTTTACATATATGGAAACAAAGGAAGCTTGATATGTTTTACGTATTTATATTCTTCTACCCTGTTTTGTAATTCCACATTGATTTTCTACACAGTTGGACTTCACAGAGGGCAACAGCACATAAAAGAACATCCTCTCTCTGTCTCTTTCTGGTTCTCTGGAGTGTGGAAGCAGAGGAACTCAAGGTTCTGTATGGGTGGGAAATAGAGCGCATGTAATCTGAAGCGCGCATCTTCCCTTGCTCAGGCTGCGGCATTAAATCAATATTCCGCAAAGCTTTCTCTTGTTTTCACATTCACTTGACTGCTGCCGTGATGCGCCGCAAGGGTCGAGCAGCCGCTCCCCGATTTTTGTGGCACTTGCCCCCCTCCCTCTTCCTCCTCCTCCTCCTCTCCCTTCACTTCACTTCACTTCACGGCAGACACCCTCATTTGGATGGCTCCAAGGCGATGCGCCCATTCCATTTGTCTTGTGCGTTAACGGGAGGCGGCAGGAATAAGGCAACGCGTTATCTCGACACAAAACATTATCTTCGCTTCGCTCCTCCAACACCGTGAAACAATGATTATTAACTGCTTGAGGAGCATGTTCAGGGGTTTTCGAGGCTTGTCGCCACACTTGTCACAACATGAAATATATTTCACAACACATCCCTGAACTAGATTTTTGAATTTTCTTGACTCAAGATAATACTTCCTCTTTTCTCGTCACTTGTGAGCACTTTCAGTACTGGCTTGCTTGTCGCCCCGAGGGAGTATGGCTAACGGCATTATGACCGGACGTGTGACAGTAGCGTTTTTACCAGAAACCAACCTAGCACTTCCTTTTTAATGTTTAAAAGCCTGTCGTGCTGCATCATCCCGGTGTAAGATACTGGTTATGCATTCATACACACGCACGCTCACTCACACCCCATCGTTATGAAAGTAAAACCCTGCCTCTGCAAAATGGGTCATACACTGCAGTCACTTTATCTCAGCAAATGTATTGTGCCTGTGTGAGTGGTAGACATGCGCATGTGTGATTACACATCAAAGGCAAGACTCCAATATTAGAGCATGGGTGTCTTCGCTGAAACAGGACTTGAGCATGTCTAACCATTCAATGTTTTTCAGGGGTTGCGAACCTGCATGATATAGTTTGCCCCGAGAGCCGAAACGTCAGTCCTTCTTTAATGTCTTTCAACAGCCCGGAGGAAGGTGCTCTCGCTCTAAAATAAACTCCAGTCGCGTCATTTTCATTCTACCGCAGTGCCCTGTATGCCTTCTACGTCAGCGATTTCAAGCAAACATTTGGACACATAGGATTCGCTCCAAACACAGCAAAACCATTCACCCATGGTTCGTATATGAAGATACACAGACAGGCTAATAGGTAGGCACACACACACTTGCAGATATGTATCCACTGTGGAGTGAATTTGAGCAGTGAGGTTCAAAGCCGTGCCAGTCAAAGAGGGAAGACAGCTCTGTGCCGCCGTCTTATAGACCCATCACTGTGCAAGCTAATCTGCGGCGCGTTCCAGCCCTATATTTAGACCAATGTTTTGTGAACACTTAGCATAATTCGCTGAAACGAAAGGAGCTTTTCGAAGCTCTTAACCTCGTCTCTTTAAAATTCATTTGGAGTTTTTCCGCTGCGCATTCCAAAAACACCTGTTCTCGCCTTTGTCATCCTATGAAATACTCTCCATTTCAATGAGGAAATAGTTTGTTATGAATGGAGATTATGGCGCAGTGTGACTGTGAGAACATGCTGGATGTGAGGAGGTGGTTGATTCTCTCAGCTGCTCATGAGAGAATTGCTATTATCTGAAATAAGTTCAAAAAACAGGCTGTGAATTTAGGTCTATAAAGTGCCCTCAGTGTCCCATACAGCATCACCCAATTATCTCTGCATCTGATCTGGCCTCTCTATCTGTATCTGATCTTCATTACGCTCATCTCCATCATCGCATGATTTAACATCACATCCCACTGATCATGTCCATATGAATTTAAAGGAAGCAAATATTCCTGGAGTAACACTACACCTGGTAATAGTTTACTCCCATTTTTATTACCCAGGGAGTACGACCGGTTTAAGTCCATGTGTGAGTGTGCATGAATGTGTGTGTGAGTACCAAATGCTCTGATCTGGTCCAGGTGGGCCAGAGGGAGTTGGTCATACTAAAAGCCTTTACCTCCATCTGCTGTGTGGCCTGCACAAACACCCACATTTACACACAAACACACAGACAAGATGGACTGTCTGGTTCAAAAGCCTGTCCCTTAAGCATTAAACGCTATACGCTTTGGCCACAGAAACATGCCACACTGGGGGCCTGCATGGCATCTGCCTCCCAGCTCCCGGAGCCAAGGCATTGGGCTGAGGGAGGGGCCTGGGGCCGAGATAAGCTCTTCCTCCCCTGGTCACCGCTACGCCGTGGGGACCGGACAGGCCTGGAGCCTCAGCTGAGCAGCGCTGATAATATCCACATGAGTGTATGTGTGTGTGTAGTTGAATGGATGGGTGTGTGTTGAGGAGGAGAGGCTCGGTTTAGATGATGTGTTTGTGTGTGTGTGGGTGGGGTGGGGTGGGGTGGGATGGGATGGGAGCATGCAGGGATGCGGACATTCACATGTTCACATAGTCAAATATCACAGCTAAGACAAAAATGCTTGTCCCTGAAGTCTGAAAAGTTGCTGTGCAGTTTGGTGCCAAATGTTCACAGAAGTGTGGGCAGACACTGTATGTTTCCTCATGAGAAATGCCTTTGCTCTCAGGAATCAGAAATGGTACAACACAAAAAAACTAAACTAAATTGCAATTCTGCAAAAATGTCTGTGTGAGTAACTAATTTAATCTAGAACTGAACTCTGACATTTTGATTTTCCTTTAAATTATTTTTCTAGTAAATAGCAAGTAAGTAACCCTTTGTAAAGAAATTCATCTTAAATTGAGTGACATTATGTTAATTCTCTTATCTGCCTCATTTCACTGTTGATATTCTCACAGAGAACCAAATGGAATTATCCAATTTGCAGATTGCCGTAGTTCTTTTAAGGAAATACAATTAAACTAAAGTATGAAAGTGTGCAACCCCTGTTAGGAAGTGAAAGACAACATGTGTAATAAGTACAGAACATTACACTCACTACATTTGACAATGACTTAAAACAATGCTGCTTTCACAATAGTGCTCATTGTATTTTTTTCATTCTCTATATATTATTTTATGGACCCTCATTTGCGGTGTAAGATTAATTGCCGTGCTGCTAACAGCAAATCAATCAGTTCTTGTTCACTCGCTCTAATTCATTGTTTATTTAACATGAGTGTAATCTAGTCCTTTGTCAAATGACAGAAAATGGTCCCTCTTTGTTCAGCAGCACTGACCTTATCATTTTAACTTGTCATATTGGAATACTCATTTACTCATCATGTTAAGAGTCGCCTCACGTAACGAGCCAGCGAGGCAAATTAAATTAATTCTGGGCTACTTTTAATCGCGTTGATGTTTCAAATAACAATACATGACAAAAAGGTCTGGATGATGATAGAAGCACTAATTGGTTGAAAGATGTTTTTGAGATGGGAGGAATAATCCTTAATATTAAAATATAATGATATTATAATAGTGCGGTAGATGAGGACCAAGAGATGGTCTTATGCACTATATAATATTTAACAGTCTGTTTAACCACCACACCAAATGAGCAGTATTGTGTCATATATTACTATCAGCTATCATAATTTTGAGAAGCACATCTAATAATTAACCATAAATAATTAAAGTCGTTTCTCAGCGGTAGTAGAAGCAGTTTATACATTGCATTGCATTATTTACATTGTGTTTTAATCTTCAGATGTAGGTCGAAATGCTGGAATTCTATTACAACACAAAATAGGAAGAGGTCACTTCTTTCCCTTCGCCAGAAGAGCTGAAGCTTTGAGTTTAGTAAACGAGTGGAAAAAGTCATTTACAGCATATTTATCCTCTTAGCGAAGCCAAAGAGACAAACGTTGATAGGGGAGGCTCTTTTCTCTTTGTGGTAGGAAGCAACAGAGTTTATGGAAGATGTGGTTTTAGTTTTGAGAAAAACCACCAACAACACCAGAGTGGGAAGGAAATACAGAGATATTAAGTTCGTTTTGGGGGTCTTCTGCTTTATATGTGTTATTCCTTATAAGGTTTACTTTTCAGCATCAATTGCATCAAGTAAAATTTTTGCACAGTGATTACATTTCACTAACAAAGACCACGGCATCGAACATATGGAATTAGAATGGTGTATTGTGCATAATGGATAAAGGTGAACCAAGATGATAAACTTGTTAAACTGTAGGAGGATGAAGGGATCAGGGTCGATGGATAGAGGATGAGGGATGAGGGGTAAGGGTCAAGTATGGAAAGGAAGGGTGAGGGTTGTGGACAGACAGACGGATGGATGGATGGAGGAGTTCGGGCGAGATGGTGGGAGAGAACCTTATCTGTTGTTTAGAGCCCCAGTGGTTCCTGTATTTGAAGAGAGAGAATGGGAGTCAAAGAGGGAGTGAACAGATAAGGTGTGCTTAAGTACTTTTTGTACGGAAATGAGATGAGTGTTCCCGAACCTAGCTATAAAACTTAAGTAACTTATATGTATAAAACATTTACTGATTATCTGGTGTCCAGTCTGAATCAGTGTGCTGGGTGTGAATCCAGCCAAAGAGCCAAAAGTTTTTCATGTCATCGCACGTTTCCTGTCACTCACCATTGTCAACCAAGACAAAAATTACAAGAAGTCTGTTCTTGCTCAGACAGTTGCTTTCATGAGCGAGAATTACAGCTCTCACCACTGTAGAAGACCCACTTTTTATTACCGTGGATGTTTACTGCTGCATTGTGTTTGATCCTTAGAGGAATTGCTGTGACAGAAAAAAAAAAAGTTGTTCTCACTTCCTGCTTGTTGAAAGCTGACTGCCTTCTTAAGAGTTAGTGTACTCTAATGTCTAATGTACACTTCTGTTGCATATCAGTCAAGTAACAGTAAGTATCTGCAATAAGATGCAAGATGGATGCATGAAGGGAGACTTTTCTAGTGTTTAACAGAGGGTGCTAGTTTTTAACTTCAGGTGACTGTGTGATGAATTGTGGCTGTGCTGCAACCTGGTGAGGTGACTTGTTATATGGAATGAAGAATAGCGAACACGGTGTAACACTAGAGTTAAAGCATGTGTTTTTTTAGGTGGGGAGGGGGCATCGAGAGAAAAATATCCAGAGATTCAGGTCAGCTGTGAGGCCTCAGCTGGAGTGGAGGGCTACACCTGTCGGCGCCCGGGGGCCTCTCTCTCTCTCGTGCTCTCCGTCGTCTTTCTGTCTCTCTCTTTCTGTCCAGCTGGACGTGCAGGAGCCTTTCAACCCCCCACCCAGCCTCCACCTCCCGGATCCAGGCCAGTTCAGCCCAGCCATGCGTGGCCATCTCTGGGAATTCATTCCGGATGCTTCCTGTTCATTGCATCCACTTCTCTCGCTCTCTCTTCTCTCTTTATCTGTCACTCCACCCCCACAACCCTGCATCTACATGTCTTTCTCTTTAGTATCTGTCCCATAAACCATCTCTATTTTCTCACATGCATGAAACCTTTCCTTTTTCTCAAATTTTTTATACATTTTAATATCTAAATTCTGCCCCAGACTGACTGAATTTGGCGAACACAGCTAACATTAAAAATCCAATTTAAAGCACATTGTTCAGATCAGACTAATTCATATTGGTTTAATATTAGACCAAACTCTGATAAAAATAGTGTAAACACAATATCCAATTTTTGGAGATCCCATGTGGTAATAAATTCCCATAAAAGTCTCACTGCCGATGTCTGACCTGGATTTAAACAGAGTGTTATATTCCACATACCATAGGCTTTTTTCCTGTTACTGGCTAGCAGAAATGAGCAGCTTATTTTGTTGGGAAAGACGATGGCATGAATATCCAGAGTTTTCCTTTTCATTCTAAAGTTTCACTGGGAACCACTGAGGAGTGCAGAACACATTCCCACCACACCTGACTCCTGCTGTGCATCCAAAGCCTGCTTTCAACAGATTCAGCGGAGACATCAGCTGGAAACATTAAAATGCTACTACAAGCATCCTCTTTATTCAGAAATTGTGCCTATAGCCTATTTTTTCCAAATAGTGCCGCTACTGTAAAATTGTAACACTATCATATTGCTACAGTGTTGACTATGTTTGCTGTATCGGCTAAGCAGGAGAAAAGTGGCACTTTATCCCAGACGTATATTGTAGCTACATATCCTACTTATATGTTGAAACGATACATTCCGTTTACTAACACCATCTGCGCATTCAAATTTGTCACTTGTGGTGTGAGCTCTTTCTGCAGCAGCCACTCACACGTTATGCATTAAACACATGATGTACCAAACACAAAACCGATCCCTAGGTTGTACCTGATTTCTGGTTTCTTACAGCAAATGTAAAAAACTATTAAATAATCTTAGCTCAGAAACAGTGCCAAATGTTAAACAGTTCATGACAATATAACATTTATCACAATAAATGGTCATTTAGAACAATCTTTGACCTAGGCGACTCACAGCAATAGGAAAAGAAAACATAAAAATAATAAAAATACACAAGTTGATACTTCAAGTGCAAGACGACACAAAGAGTAGCTGTGTCATCTGCACTGAGGACACTAACAAATCCAATATAGTGAATAATAATAATAATAATAAAATGAAAGCTTTCTGTCTGGCCTCATTCTGTACGGACGTAGGTCTCCCAGTTTTTCATTTTAAAAGGAACACAACAAATGCTATCAAACCTCTCCATTGGTCACAGTGCAAAACACTGGATTTTTATTATAACCCCCCTTCCTGGAAAGTGTTTGTTATGCATAATTACCTGCTTTTCTCCTCATAAAATGTTTTTAGTAATATTTAGTCTTTTGTGATATGTAGGGGAAGCAAAGGGATTGCATCACTCCTGTGTGCCACCTGATTTGCCAATCCATTCAGGTCATTCCAGAGTCCATTAAACAGATAATTAATCATATAAACAGAAATGCAAAAATGAGTGTCTTCTCTGTCCCTCCTTGTAACCACAATAACATCTCTTTATATTTATAGCTCTACCTGCAATTTGCTTTCTCATAATAGAGAATGTGTAAAAACATATTGGGCACACAGGATAAAAGAAAGATAACGGTAATGGGTTTGGTTGAACATGATAGTAGTCAACTGTCAACCTGTAATAAACTGTGCAGTGTAAAAACGTGGACATGGTTTAATGCTCTGCGTTACAATTGATTTTCAGATAAATGGCCTGCCAATGACTTGCACTGCCATTAAAAATTAATCAGAAGCAGTCAGATGCTGTCGGTCTCTTGTAAACTAAAACATTGGTATTTTTCTGTTGGATACGTAAAAGGTGTCCTTGCTGGTTTATGCCATGTACAAGCTTGTAAAAATCTGCCATTTAACCTCACTGAATCTCCATTTTGTCCCGCAGCAAGATGGAGCTAAGGGTTGAATAACAGTAAGCTTATTCTCCTGCTGCACTCACACCACATCCTATCCTACACGCCGGCTACTGAATTATTCAACTGTTTGTACCTGTGAGGCAAGCAAGCACTGTTAAGGGCTGCCCTGGTATGATCTATAATTAAATATAATGCAACATGAAAGTGCATAAGACATGAGACTTGGGTTTGGACAAGTCACTCAGACTTCCTCCTAGTTATCCATTTTGTGTCGGTTCATATGCTGACTGCAGCTGGTTTTGTGTGAGTGTATTTATTTTAGCTTTTTCAGCCTTGTACAAACTGTAATGTTTTTCTTCCCTTTGCTTGGCTACTCTGTGAGTCAGTGGTCTTGAGTGTTTGCTATCAGCAGTTGACATTTGGAGGTCAATAAGATCATGTCATGTTTGATTATGCTATTATTGTCTCGCCATTCTCTAAGTACACAGTATTACACCCAATAGGGCCCCTGTCTCTTGCAGTATGTTTGTTTTGTTCCCCCTAGCAGCTCAATCATAGCGCCTTTAAAGCTCACACTCAGAAATAATCCTGCTGTGCATTTAGAAATATGACCATAACCAAACCATTTACAGGCTCTCTAAATTGACCATTTGGGATACGTAAAAAACCCAGCATCCGTCCGTTGTTCCCAGCAAGCATCCAACTCTCCCGGAGGTACCTCAACCCACAACCACACAGAAAATGTCATGCTTCCCAAAGTTTAGGGCAAAGGACACATTTTCAGATTTTCTTTGAATTGATGATAAAATCGCCGTTGCTTTAGAGTGTGAAAAAGAAAGAGAGAAAAAAGGTACTTAGCAAAATCAAACAATAGACATTTACTATAAGAGACTGACAGTTGAAGGCCTTAACCTTGCATGCATACACACACACACACCACAGTGGGATCCTAGCATCTGTCCAAATGTGAACGGTAATATCTCCACCTTGCAGGCGGCTGCGGGGAGGGAAGGCTTAGCGGCTCGCTCACTTTCTTCCTTCACTGGCTGTGAAGTGGAGTCTGAGGTGTCAGGAGTTTTTTTTTTTCCATCCCCCTCTCTCCTACTCTCTCTCTCTCTCACTCTTTCTCTCTCTCTCACTGTCTTTTCACAGCAAGTACGTCTCTATAGTGGTTGAGTCTGTGCTTTACAGGGAACACTGTGAGTGCCTGATAAGGGGCTGAAAGCAGATATATACATCCTGCAGTGAGCTACAGATACACAGTCAGGGAGACAGCAAACAGATCACATACATTATGTTTCCAGGATTTACATGTGGCATATGATACAGAGGTGTTAGCATAGGGTTATGGTAAAAAGGTTGGCTAACTTCTATCGTTGCACCTGAAAGCATGCTAAAGGGATAGTAAGTGTTAGCAAGGATACAGTTTAGCAAAAAAAAAAAAAGATGCAATGCGATGCCTCATTTAACTGCCAGCCAAATTGAATTGACCCTTCCATCTTCCTGCTGTGCCAAAAGAAATTATAAAAATAATTTCCGTCAACTGGCAATATAAACAGAGTGTTTATTCCCTCCAGTCATGTGCTGGGAGTATTTAGAGAGTTGCACCCCCCAGAAAAAGCTTTTACCTCTTCCCCTTTATAGAGACCCAGCAATTACTCTGGTTTGCTGACACCCTGAATACCAATACAACAATGCCTCTTCTTTCTCAGCCTCCCCCCTCCCCACACACACATCTTCCTACCACCCTCCCCGCCCAAACACCCCACTCCACCCTCCTTATTCCCCTCCTCAAATACAAAGTTGCCCATGGTTGCCATGGCTACCGCAGGAGTTCATAAATCCAAGCGCAGAGGGACTCTTCATTCCTTGAAATTATCAGGAGGATTTTTTTTTTTTT